>NW_020837953.1:32814739-33141676 GCF_003676395.1 Aethalodelphis obliquidens
GGCTCGCACTCGCCCGGCCGGGCCCGGCCCATGGCGGCGGCTCGCGGCGTCTCCGGACGGGTGCCCGGGGACGCTGACCCGCGGCGGCGCGGGCGCGGGCGCGGGCGCGGGCGGGGCAGGGGGCGGGCCTGGGCGCCGGGGCGGGGTGGGCTGGGGCGCGGGGTCCGGCGCACAGCGGGTTCAGTGGGCGCACGAGTCCGTAAGGGGGCGCCGGGACCCCTGCTCCACAGGCCCGTTCCTGCCAGTCGGTGCCTCCTTCTGGTACTTGGTCTCCGAAAACGAAACCGGGCCTCCGCGTCTCATCTTGCCTGGCGGAGCCGGGAGCACTTCCAGGCGGAGGAGTGGGAGAAGGAGGGGCTGGGCCGGGGTGGGGAGGACCCGCACAGCCGAAGCTTTCCCTGGGAAGGGGCTCCGGGGCCGCCAGGCCTGTGTCCACCTTTCTTGACAGATGTGAGGGAGGCCAGAGAAGGGCACTGCCGTCCTCCAGCGGCCGCCGGGCACCCCACTCTCCACCCTTATCCCACCTGCTTGCTAAAAGGTCTTCAGTCATCTAGAAACAGAAAAGCTCCGAAGTTCAACCCTCCCTATTCCCTTCATGGTCCGGCTGGAAGGCCACCACTGCCAGTTCATCAGGGATGGGAACTACCTGATTAAGGCCAACACAGGTGGTGCAGCCCTAAACCCTCACCCGCGGGGCCAAAGTTTCCTCGCCTATAAGGAGGATTGAAAGAGGCCCTTCTGTGGGTTGTGGGGAAGACGAAATACCCGGGTTGGCAGGGGTGGTGGTTCCCAGGCACAAGGCAAGACCGGCTGTGAGTTACCCGCTCTCCCCTGCGGGACCTGCCCCGGCCACAGAAGTGGTTTTTCCGGAGAACAACACTTGGAGGATGGCCTTGGGAATAGAGGCGAGTCGAGTCTGAGGAAGTTCTTTCAAGTCCCCAGAAACCTTGGTTCCACTGGGCCTCTCTTCCGTTATATCAAGGCCCCGGGAGGCCGGGGATGGCTTTGCGTGCATTGCCCGCGAGAGGGCAGCAGCTGACAAAGCCTCTAGACAAGAACCCCGAGCCCAGGGGAGCAGCGGCGCTGCACGTGCACCTCCCAGGTCTGGGATGTCAGGGGGGATTTAAAAGGTACTGAGCACCCACTCTGTGCTGGCCTTGGTGCTGGGAGATTCATGCCGTCTCATTTTGTCCTCAAGCCACGCAGTGACGTGAGGTTTGTTTGTCTCATTTTAAAATTGAGGAGCCTGGGAATTCTCTGGCGATCCAGAGGTCGGGACTCCGCGTTTTCACTGCTGGGGCCCAGGTTCGATCCCTGATCGGGGAACTAAGATCCCGCAAGCTGTGAGGCAAGGACATCATCATCATCATCATCATCAAATAAAAGTGAGGAGCCTTAGCCCTGGCACTCAGGTCTATCTGAGTCCAAATCTCTTGCCATGCTGCCTCCCAGGGGATGGTCCAAACGACTGAGTGCGGGGAGGGGCTGGTCTCTACCACCACTTCTGTCCTTCATGGGTAACCAGCCATGATAGTGCCATGTGGGCAGGGCCCTACCTTTCCAGTGACCACGCGTGACCCAGCACATCGTGGGCACTCCCATGTCTTTTGGGTGATTTGCCTCCCAGGGACCAAGAGTTGGGGGGGGTGCCCAGCTCTGGCCCCATATCCTCGAAGGGACCCATTGAGGGCCTGACATCTAGCGTTGGCTTCCGAAGGCGTCCAACGGTGCCACTTCCAACTCGTTACCGCTAATGTTTGGGGACACCTTGCATATGACAGATGCTATTAGAAAACCAAATTCCATTCTATCAGGAAGCAAAGCTAACAGAGCACAGAGCAGGTTAGGCGGGAAGATTGATGAGCCAAGGCCCCTGGACAACAAATGAGGGAAGTTTTCTTTGCCAGGTTACTTTTACTTGTTACACTTGCTTTTTGTTAAAGACACAGACACCCCACTGGTCTCGGTGGCCCAGGGCTGGAGAGATGTGGCTGAGATTGGGAGGGGCGTGTGTCTCAAAGCTCAAGGGGTTTCTGGAGGGCAGGGGTGGGCTTGCAGGATTTGAATCAGGTCAGTGAGCCTCTGGGAAAAGGGTCAATCTTGGGACCCAGCTCTGGGGAGACGTCAGCTCTGGGCCTTGGCACTGGAGCAGGGCTGGGTGTCCTTCTGTTCCCAGGAGGGCTTGCCTCCAAACCAAGGGCCAGGGCACAGCAGGGCAGAGCCTTGAAAGATTGGGCCAGCGGGGCAGTTGTGGCCAGCGCCCTACAGGAGCTCTTTGGCACCTTGTCTCTGGCCCCTGAGAGGGCAAGGGTGGTATTTGGTAGTAGCAGCAATTGGAAACTGCACCAAGGTAAGTGGCATGTTGGCCATGTCCTTGAGGAGCTCACCGGTTAGCAGGGGCATCACTCATTCACCCATTCAACACATTGTTATTGAGGGTCTTCTTTGCTCTGTTCTGGCATTGGGGATCCATCGGAGAGGAAAGTGGAGTCTGGTCTTCTAGACAAGTATCCTCCAGGGATACGCTGACTCCCTGGAGGTGAGTGCTCGGCAAGAGGGATGTATGCAGGGGAGGGCCCCCCGACTGTCGGCAGGGGTCAGGAGAGGCTTCACGGAGTTGAAGTCCAGGCAGGCCTGAGTTCAGGAGGTCACCAGCCGGGGCCCTGGGAAGAGCATTCCAGGGACTGGAAGAACAGAGGCAAAGGCCTGGGGGCACGTCCATGGGATTGTGAGGACGCAGTCCAGTGGTTCTGGGCAGAGGGACTGAGGGTGGTGTGAAGGGAGAGGATGCAGGAAAGACAGGCTGGGCTCCACCCAGCGTGTGGAAATCTTGGGCTTCATCCTGGAGACAATGCAGTCACCAGAAGGGAGGAACGTTGCACCTCCAGGCACCTTCAGACTGCTGAGGGCGGCTCCCTGCCCACGGTGTCCCTGCTTCTGCCTCGAGGCACAGGAGTTCCGCTTCCACGAGCCGGGGGGTCGGTGTAAATACTCCCCAAACTCCACCCGCCCACTGGAAGAGGAGGGAGGGCCGGGCCTTGCTGTAGCCTTGGTGGCAGGGTCACTGCCTCAAACCCTGCCTGTGGTTCTTTCTCTCTCACACACACAACCACACCTGCCTGCTTTCTGGAAGCATCCTCTTTTTTTCTGCTTCCTGTCTCCTGGGCTTAGCTCGCCAGGAACGGGTCTCTCTCCGGCAGAAGGCTCTGCCACTCTCCAGGCAGTAAGATGAAATTAGGATTTTCTACACTAGCTCTACTGAGATAATAAACCGGTGGGGGTGGGAGTGAGGCTGGGGGGTAGTGAGAGCCATGTGGCTCTGTGTTTCTCCCCTGTCGTCTGAGACCTTGGAGAGTCAGAGGGGTGATTCGCCTCAGACCCAGCACTAACATCTTGGCAGTCAGTAATAGGACCGGCATTCCAAATGGGAGCAAAGTGTCACTTGGGAAAACTGAGGCTTCTGGTGCCATTGCAGGAGTGGCTTTACCTGTCTGGACCCCGTGGGCCTCTCAACAAACTCAGTGTCTACTCTGTGCCGGCAGCTATGCTACGTCCCAGGAGCACAGCAGCGAAGAAGACAGACAGGGTACTTCCTGCCTTGGACCTAAATATTCTAGTAGGAGGAGCGAGGTGATGAACACACAGAGAAGATAATTTCAGATAATGGCGAGCACGAAAGGGTAAAACAAGGTGCTACAGAGTGACACAGGTGGGGGTAGGTGACTTCAGCTAGGAGGCAACACTTACATTGCAACCTGAGTGAAAAGAAGAGGCCAGCTCTGTGGAGAACGGAGGAAAGGGCATCCCAGGCACAGGGAAGAAGAAACAAGTTTCCTCTTCCTGCCTGGGATGCCCCTTCCTCTTCTGGGCAAAAGCCCAGGGGTAGAAACAAGCTTGGTGTGTCCAAGAAACATGAAGAAGGCAGAGTGAGTTATTGGGAGAGTGACAGGAGAAAAGCTTGGTGACAGAGGCTGGGGCCATGTCCTCAAGGAGCTTGCAGGCCATGGCAACAAGTTTCACTTATATATGATGGGAGACCATCATAAGGTTTTAAGCAGGGGAGTGGCATGTGATTTGTTTTTAAAAAGACCTTTCTAGTAGCCAAAAAAGAGAAACAACCCAGATTTCGATTCATGAGTGGATAAACAAAATGTGGTATAGCCATACAATGGGTATTATTCAATTAAAAGAATTGAAGGGCTGATGTGTGTTACAGTGTGAACAAACCTCAAAAACATTATACTGAATGAAAGAACTGAATGAAAGAAGCCAGACACAGAGACCACATACTGTATGATTCCCTTTATGTGAAATGTCCAGAATGGGTAGATCTACAGAGACAGAAAGTACATTAGTGGTTGCCTGGGGCTGGAGTGGGGAAGGGGCTGGAGTGGGGAAGGGGAGGAGAGAGGACAGGGAGTGTCGGCTGAGGGCTACAACGCTTCTTTCGGGGGTATGAAATGTTCTAAAATTAGATTATGGTGATGGTCCTACAACTCTGTGAATATACTAAAAAGCATGAATTGTCTGCTCTAAATGGGTGAATTTTATGGCATATAAATTATAAACCCATAGAGCATTTAAAAAATTTTATTTATTTTATTTATTTATTTTTGGCTGCGTAGGGTCTTCGTTGCTGCATGCGGGCTTTCTCTAGTTGCAGCGCGTGGGGGCTACTCTTTGTTGCGGTGCCCGTGCTTCTCACTGCGGTGGCTTCTCTTGTTGTGGAGCATGGGCTCTAGGCACATGGGCTTCAGTAGTTGTGGTGCGCGGGCTCAGTAGTTGTGGCACACGGGCTTAGTTGCTCTGCGGCATGTGAGATCTTCCCGGACCAGGGCTCGAACCTGTGTCCCCTGCATTGGCAGGCGGATTCTTAGCCACTGCGCCGCCAGGGAAGTCCCCGGTAAAGCATTTTTAAAAAGACTGTTCTGGTTTCTAGGTAAAGGATAGACTGAGGGGAGCAGGAGTGGAAAGAGGGAGACAGGAGGCTCGTTCAGCTCCCAGCCCTTAGATGTCAGGACCTGGGCTCCTGGAGAGAGGTGGGAGGATGCAGCCAACGATGTGGCGGCTGATGAGAGACAGGGCTTGCTGATGGGTCAGAGGAGGGCGGTGAGAGCAAAGACAAGCATCGGTTTGGGCTCGAGCTCGGGTAGATGGTGGTGCGATTCCCGAGGCGGGGAAGCCTGAGAGGCCCGGGCTGCGGGGAGCTGGGTCGGGGCTGCAGCGTGGAGATGCCTGAGCTGCCCGTGTGGAGCAAAGCATGAAGCTGTCAGGGAGGCAGTGTGGGGGAGTCTGGAGCTGCAGGGGGGCAATGCCTGGGCTAGAGACTTGGGAGTCCCCAGCCTCTGGATGACATCTAAAGCCACCAGATTCAATGAGGTCTCAAAGGAGAGAGAAGAGGCCCTTGGCCTGTGTGGTCACAGCAGCTGTACGTGGCCACAAATGTGGCCGAGCCTTGGAATGCTGAGTGGCTTTGGCTGGACTCACAGGCGCGGGGCTGGGGCTGTGATTAGCCAGAAAATAGATTGATTGTAGGGGTCACGACAGCCTTTGGCTAGACTCTCATGCTGTCCAGGCAGAGAGCGGTTTCCTGGGGTCAGGCGGCCCCTGGGACTCTGCCCACATGCACTGCTTTATCCTCAGCATCGCTAGCCTGGCTGCCACCAGCGTCGCCTGGGGCCTTTGAATAGAGACCAGAGCCCAGCCCGACCCCCGCCCCAGTTGGTGTGGAGCGTTTTCCCAAGTGCACCAGCGATTCTGAGGCACAGTCAGGGTTGAGACTCACCGGGCTCAGCGAGCACTAGCTGAGTTTTCCTCTCTGGGATTTTTGGAGAGCTAAGCATTGAATGCCAAATCCGGAAGAATTTTTCCTTTTTATAAAACCACCCTCCCCGTGATCCTGTTGCTCATTCAGGACTGGAAGCTGAGAGTTTCAAATGCAAAGACAGACAAGTTCCACACAAGCTACAGAAAATGAATCTGACATTTGGGGGCCTTTAAACAGTGTCAGGCACAGGAAGATGGAGTTAACAGCCCCACGCTCTGCTCCTCGTGTCTGTTTTGAACTGTGGCCACGGAGAGAACTAGGGGTTGGGATCAACCTCCCGGTGTGCCCAGGACTGAGGGTCACTCACTATGAACAGCTGCAAAGTCCCAGGCCAGCTGGGATGAGCCGGCCGCCCTACAAGGGACGGACATATCTCAGGTGCCTCCAGGATGCTTTATTTCATAAGCTCTGATCTTAGTTGTGTACTTCAGAGGTTTTAACCACAAAGGATAGAAAAGGGCTTTATGATGGCCAGACAAAAAGTGTGAGGGCCCTTATTATATAGGAGATAAATCGTTATACATTGTCTCTTACAAATTGAGACAGAGGAAAACTCAGTGGAATTTTTATAATTCAAAGACCAAGAAGGGAATTAAAAGATTTTGTGCTGAAATTAGCGGTGGACGAGGTCAGCATAGGATTCACTCTGGGGATGGCAGGTATTGACAGGAAGCAGCAGGAGGGAGTTTTCCGGGGGCTGGGAATGTTCTGTCTTGATGGGGGAGGTGGTCATAAGGGCTGTACACGGGTCAACATTTCCTGAGCTGTGAATTTAAAATTACTGTCCTTTACACGTGTTACTGGATTACATTAAACCTCAATCGAAAAGGTTTCATTATTTTTTTTTTAGTAAACATTCCTATCACATTAGGCAATTTTCAACTGTTTTTCACTCTATTTTCAGTTTGGGGGGGCTAAATAAGAAGTTACCACCCCTCCCCAAAAAAGTTTGTTTTTAAAAAGTTTCATTTAAAAACTCAAGGAGAAACAGGACTGATTTGAAGCAGAAAAATGAAAGTAAAATGAAGGAAGACATGGTGATTGAGGTGGAGCAAGGGAGGGACTTCCTTAAGGGCAGGGTGAGCGCAGAGACGAAGATGAAAAGGGAAGAGGGGGCTGCCAGTCTCTCAAGATGGGAGCAAGGGGTTGGAGGCATTGGAAGTGTTCCTCAATGGAGGGATCCTGGAGAGATTTAACAGAGACAGAGGCAGGATCTCAGAGAGCACTGTCAGATGTTCCCCGGAGAGCCGGGGGCAGGGCACCCCTCCAGGGGCCCTTAAAGCCACGGTGGGCGGCAGCAGTCAGGGTGGACCCCTTAGCCAGCAGGTGAGCGTTGGGCAGAGAAGGTGTGGAGGCCACATGGTGATTGTAGGTGGGGAGCCATGTGGCAGAGGGAAAGCCCTGGAAATGTGCAGAGTCAGGACCCTCCTGGAAGTGCTGGGAGGACTCCAAGGCAGAGCAGGGTGGGGGGATGGCGTGGGCAGGTGGGTGGAATCCAGGCCTGTGGGGGACGCCCATGGCAGGCCGTCTCCTGGCCGGCATTCCCCACGGGGAGGAGGTGAAGGCGGACAAAGTATTGTGTTTGAGACCCAGAACCCAACTTGACTTCGTACCTGCCACAAACCCAGAAGGTTCCAAAGAGAAAAGAGAGGAAGGCCCTGGACCCCACAAACAGCCTTGGTTTCGCATGTACAAGGGAAGTACATCTTAGTAAGAGGCTTCTATTTTTAAAACACAGCTGGGCTTCCTCTAAAGGAGCGGGGGTGGGTGGGGGGTGGGGAGCAGAGTGGAGTGGAAGCTGCAGGAACGAAGGTCAAAGGACAGCTCTGGTGGCTTGAAGTCTCCCAGGCCCGAGATCGGAAGAGTCCAGAGGCTGAGGACGGGCCGCAGGAACACATGGCGGAGGGCACTGGCCTCTCTCTGCGCTCCTGGGGGCACTGGTTCCAGAAGCTTCTGCTTAGGAACCCAAGAATGGTTTTCCACTGAGACAGATGTAAGGGGAAAAAAGAATTCTTAGGCCTCTCCACTCAGAAGTGAGAGGAAACTTTCAAAATGGAAAGTAGGTCATCTCACGCCCCAGCTTCAAACCCTTCCTAGCTTCTGGCTGCTGTTAGGTTAAAATCAAACTCCGCCCAGTTCTAGAGGCCTGCGGGGTGGAGCCCCGTCTGTCCGACCTCTTCCAGCCGGTAGGACAGCGCCTCCCCCTGGCTCGCTAGCTTCCCGCTCCTCAGACACACTAGAACTTCCCACCCCTGAGCCTTTGCACTCGCTGTTCCCTCTGCCTGGGATGCTCTGTCACACGTGTCAGCTCCCCTGACCTCCCCATCTGTGTCCCCACCCCGTTACTCTCACATGTCCCCTGTCTGTGGCCTCCGCCTGCACTCACCTGACAGATATGTTTACATGTCGGTCACTAGCCTGGAAGCCCCGTGGGAAGAGCCACCTTGTCTGTCTTGTTCTCAGCTGCAGTTTTAGCACCTTGCCCATTGCGCAGCAGAGATGGCGAACGGTTATTTGTTGAATTACAAAGCCTGGAGGATTCCAGAACAGTGCCCAGGGCAGCAGCAGTGAGCCCCATAACCCAACCTTAAGAACTTACTGGATAGAGAAATGCAGAGAGAAAAGCGCAGATGGCCTGGTAGGGAATGGACCTGTTACAAATGTGGGGTCTCCTGCACATAGGAGGGGTGGAGAATGTGACCTGGGCAGAGCCCACACTCCAATCAGCACTGGGCCCCAGCAACCAGGAGCAAAGGTACCTGGTTGTTAAAAATATGCAGAATCGTGCCTGGAGAGGGTCCCAGGCAGGTCCTAAGGCCTAGGACTGCCACAGTTGAAATTCTCTAAAGAATTTCAGAAGATGGAAGTATCCCTAATGCCTCCGTCCTTGGGAGGAGGCCAAGCGTGTACAGGGTTTCTCCTCCAGGTTAGAGGAAGTGGCCCTCGATGCTACACCACGTGGCCCCTGGAAGGGCTGAGGCTTTTCTCCACCTGGGACTCTGTCACTGTTCCAGCCCCTGCATGCTGAGGGCATCATGGGTCTGGATTAGCAGGGCTCTGGAGCATCACCCTGCAGGGATGACAGCCAGAGGAAGAGGAGTTTGCTTGTAGATTCTAACCTCTGGCTGTCGCTGGGATTCTTCACGTCCTACTGAGTCTGACCCCAGAAAAGCAAGATGCTCTGGAAACTCGGGGTC
Source organism: Aethalodelphis obliquidens (assembly GCF_003676395.1). Classification (NCBI taxonomy): domain Eukaryota; kingdom Metazoa; phylum Chordata; class Mammalia; order Artiodactyla; family Delphinidae; genus Aethalodelphis; species Aethalodelphis obliquidens. The sequence continues at coordinate 32,823,764 of NW_020837953.1, forward strand.
AGGTTAATTCAACATCGGAGGAGGCGACAGGGCCACCCCCAGGGATGCAGGAACCCCAACATCTGAGAGGGCCTGACATCTAAGGAGAAAAGCTGAGAGCAGAATTTTTATTCTGGTCAAGACTGTGCAGCATAAAACTTGGAGAAGGAGGTGTCTGGACTTCAATTTCCTTGGGTTTCAGTTTCTGTGACAAAGAGATTTCATTGTGAATTTTATTTTATTTATTCTTTTGAGGAGAGAATTAAGTGATGGGAGGGTGTTCCTGTTGTTCAAAGAGGGGGCGGTCTTCTTCTTCTTCTTTGGTTTATGGCAGAACCTCTGATAAGCCACACACTCAGAATTGAGGCAGGAGGGATATGGGATGGAGACTGACCAGGCATAGGTTTTGCTCTGGGGTGTCGGGTGGCCTTGGAGGTCAGCCAGCATCGGTTCTCCCACCTCTGCCTGAGTGAGAGTCACCAGAGGGCTTATTACAAACAGGCTGCTGGGCGCCCCCAGAGCTGCTGATTCAGTGGGTCTGGGGCGGGGCCTGAGAATGTGCATTTCTAACAAGCTGCCAGGTGCTGCTGGTGCTGCGACCCAGTTCCACACTCTGGGAGCCACGGATCTAATGACTGTCCAGTTGTGAATCATTCTGTGGGCCAGTGCAGAATCCGCACCTCCCCCCCAACCTTCCAGGTCTCAGGGGACTGGCGGTGAGGGGCTCCTGATGGAGCTGGGACTATCTGGGTCATCTCCCCCCAACACACACACCCCCCCCCACCGGGAGACAGCCAACCCCTGATGACTGCCAGGTTGGCCAATAAATCCTAAGGCTTAGGAGAGGGAAGTCAAGGGGTGTGTTTGTGTGTGTGTGTATGTGTGTGCATGTGAGTGGGTGTGATTGGGTGTTTGTGCATGTGTATATGTGTGAATGTGTGAGTGGGTGTGTGCATGTGAGGGTGTACATGTGTGCGAGTGTGTGTGTGTGCATGCGAATGCATGCGTACGTATGTGTGTATGTGAGTGTGTGTGTGTGTGTGTGAAACCTTTCCCTCTACTCGGCATGCTCTCATCTTAGCCCCCAGATTGGGGACGTCCCCACGTGGAGGGTGATAAGCAGCTCTGGCCTGTCTCCCCACTCTCTCCATGGGACGAGAGGTGGACTAATCAAATCAGCTTCCTCCTCCGTAAATAGCTGCCGGCCTTGCCTCCCTTCCAAAGTTGTAGGAAGGATTCAGGGTCTCCATGAAGAGGAAAGATGGAAAGGACCTCAAACACCCTCCAAAGCAGAGACCCCACTCTGCCAGCGTCCTGGGCAAGCTCTCAGCATCTTCTCCAGCCCTCCACCCCCGCCTGAGCATCCTTCACAAGCAGGCTGGCCCCTGGAAGCCCTTGGACAGCCTATAAATCTTCATCCCAATTTCCCTATTTTCCAGATTCAGGGCTAACGGCAATGTGCTTGTTCTATGCGAAAAACAGAAAATGTTCAGATTTATTGCTTTGAGAGTTTGGTCTGTCTCTTGGGCCTGGTTGATGCGGTTTCCTCCAAGTTTCATAACATTTTGTTAAAAAAATAATAATAATTTTTGACAGCAGTGTTTTGCCTCACATTTACGCACGGTTTATAGTTTAAGAAGAGTGTTCACATAATAACAATAACAATCATCACTATATGTATTGAGTTCCTACACTAAGGAAACCATCCTCCCTTTCCACAGATGGAAAAGCAGAGGCTCAGGGAGGTTAAGGGGCTTGCGCAAGGTCACACAGCCCAGAGAAAGGGCAGGGTGGAGCTGAACCCAGGTCCATTCGGTTTTGGCCTGTGTTCCTCCTCTCCTGGCTTGCCATTCTGCCTTTCTTATCTTCAACCTGACCGAATGCACACCAATCTGCAGATAAACAGTGAGTGAGAAAAAACACAAAACAAAGCAAAAACCAGGGGCTTTTGCAGAAAACAGAGGCTGGAATGCATATAAAAATAACCATGTATGTTCAAGGGAATCATCCGGTCCCTAAACAATATGTGTTTTTTTTTTTTTTTTTTTTTGCAGTACGCGGGCCTCCCACTGCCACGGCCTCTCCCGTTGCGGAGCACAGGCTCCGGACATGCAGGCCCAGCAGCCATGGCTCACGGGCCCAGCCGCTCCGCAGCATGTGGGATCTTCCCATGCCGGGGCACGAACCCGTGCCCCCTGCATTGGCAGGCAGACTCCCAACCACTGCGCCACCAGGGAAGCCCCCAAACAATATCTTTTGTGCTAAGATTCTTTCTGTAACGATGCAGGTGGTGGAGGCTCCAGTGGGGCAGGGAGTCAGCCAGCAGAGGACTGGCTCTCTGAGCTCTAAGGTTGCACTGTCCAAATGGTGGCCGGTAACCACACACGTGGCTATTTAAATTTAATTAAAATGAAATAAAATTAAAAATTTAGTTCTTCAGTTGCATTTGCCACATTTTAAGTGCTCAGTATCCACGTGTGGCCACCCTTTTGGACAGCAGTTCAAATGCTCACCCTTTTGAACATTTCCATCATCACAGAACGTTCTACTGGGCAGCATTGTTCTAAGCCCCCAGTGGGCCTGCTCCTGTCTTATCTTGACTGTCCTGGAGGAGCGGGAACCACTGGCGTAGGCGATAGACACCTGTTCTGAGGTAGGTCCCTCTGTAGCCAAGGTACCGATAGATGCCATCCCAGCACCCAAGCCCTTCTACTTTTTTCTGGAGAAGTTACAACTCCAGGGATGCACTTAAAGGGCAGAAACTAAAGGAGTGGCCATTCATTGAGGCCGTGCTACTCAAAGTGTGGTTCAAGGACCGGCAGCAGCAGCATCTCCTGGGAGCTTGTTAGAAACACTCCATGCAAGACCCACTGAATAAGAACCTGCGTTTTAATAAGACCCCCAGGTGGTTCAGGTGCACATTCAAGTTTGAGAAGCTCTGACTTAAGAGACAGGCTGAGTGAGATCAAAATATTGTCCCAAATATAGGAAACCAATCAGATATTTTTAGATACAAAAAATAGCATCTGCAACCTGTCCCCCCAGTAGTGTGTGATTAAGCATGAGTCAGAGGGCTGAGCATCTCTGTGCCACGTGATCAGTCAGCATGCTTCCAAGGTTAGCTCCCTATGGAGGAGCTGGCCCGTTCCCTACAGCTAGCACCTGCTTAAACCATGATGGGGTCACCTCTCCAAAGTAAAGAGAACAGAACTAAGACTCACATCCTGGATCTCAGGGATGCTGCCTTTAAAAACAGATGTTCTAGTTTTGCCTTTCTTACCAACGCGTTTGGCTTTTGAACTTTGCAAATTGCCAAAGACACAATGTGGTGTATGAAGCCAGTCTGAACAAACACACAGTCCTTTAAGGGAGGCGTCTTGCAAAGGGCTGTGTCCCCCCCCTTCCCAGGGACGTGATGCCCCGCAGGCCCCAGCGCCTAAAGCCAGGTGCTAGTGAAGCTTTCTGGGAAGGAACCAGCATCAAGCCCATCCATGAAGAAAACAGGTGAAAAAGGTGGTTCCATCCGCAGCAAAGGCAAAGACGAGGCTTAAAGTGAGACCGGCGGCACGCTGGCCTCCCCACCCCACCCCGGCTGGGGATGGAGGGGTCTGCTCTGGGAATGGTTCCTGAGCCTCCTTCAGTGAGGATGACTCATCCCTTAATTCCTCTCTCCTCTCAGTCTGCCTTGGGTCTTACTTATTTTTATCCCCGGAATGGAGTTAAGTTGCCCAAAGGATGGTATTTCGCCACCTGCAAGGGCTTTCCTGGAGGATGAATTTTAAAATATTCATTTTTACAGCTTGCTCCCAGCGATAACGCAGAAGATAAGAATGCTGTGGGGAGGAGCGGGGACAGCGACACAGGCCCAGCGGGGAAGCCTGGGGTCTTGGGGAACTGCTAAGTGGCTCTGCCCTGGAGAGACATTCCAGGGACTGACTCCAAGGAGTTGGACCGGGGAAAATGGAACGGGTCCAGTATGCCTTCATAACTCTCTTATAATGCTGAAAAAAATTAAAGTCACGCCTGCGAACAGTCCTGCTGTTTTTGCTCTGCCAGCAGGCAGGTCTGTTATTTTGGTAGCAAGCCTCATTTTTTTCTCCAGGGAACAGCCTTTTGCCCATTACATGGGGTCTCGGTGGGCCTGTGAGTCAAGATGCCTCGCCCTCCCTTTGGCTGGAGGCACGTGACCCAGGCCAGACCATTTGGAAGCTCAGGTCCTTGAAAAGAGACACAGTAGCATCTGGAGTGAACATCTGGATTCACCCGTCCTGGTGGTGGTGCTTGGGGAGGCTGCCTCCTGGTTCTTGCAAACTGGATCCGTGGCCAAATCAAATCCTCTTCCTCGTCCTTCCTTGTTTGTTTTTTTTTGTTTGTCTGTTTTCTTTTTGGTTTTTTTTTTGTGGTACGCGGGCCTCTCACTGTTGCGGCCTCTTCCGTTGAGGAGCACAGGCTCCGGATGCGCAGGCTCAGCGGCCATGGCTCACGGGCCCAGCCACTCCGCGGCATGTGGGATCTTCCCGGACTGGGGCACGAACCCGCGTCCCCTGCATCGGCAGGCGGACTCTCAACCACTGTGCCACCAGGGAAGCCCTGCCTAGTCCTTCTTGATGTCTGGCTGTTCACTCTCCTGAGATTCCATGAGCCACTCCAAGGCATTTTAATTCTTTTTTTTTTTCTTAAGTTAGAGTCGGTTTCTATTGTTTGTAGCTAAAAATCTAAACTGACACAAACCCAAATGCCCAACAATTGGGGCTCAGATCCAGAAAGTGTGATACAGCCCATGATGGAACACTACACAACCGGGTACAGCAATGAGATAAATGCATGTTGACGTGGAAAGATGTTCATAATATAGCATCTGGTGCAGAGCAGATTATAACAAAACAGGATGCCATAGTTGACACCATGTTTGCAGAATATACTCTGTCCCTTCATAGAGAAATATCTAGAAGAAAATGTAACAGTATTTATTCTGGAGGGTAGGAAGGTGAATGATTTTTCTTTCAGCTTGTCATAAAGATAAGCTTTCTAACCTTTCTATAATACCTGTGTAATTAATTTTGTGTTTTGCTTTTTAAAAAATGGGCCCTAGCAGGTCACTGGAGCCATACTATCTTGGTGCCTGTCAAGAGTGAAGTGGTTTTCTGGGTTCAGGCAGCAACTTATTTACCAAATGCGTGGGCTCCTGCTATAGCCACAGCTTCCCTGTAGCTCTAACTACTGCTTAAGAACATGCCGGAAGCATCTGAGTCTCCAGAACAAGGAAGCAGCACTTCCCACAGCTCCAGGGCACCAGCGGCATCCCACTTAGGAGAACCTTGTAAGGTGGAGGGTCTGCTCTCTGCCTGATGGAAAAGAGCGGCTCAGGGAGACAGGTGACCTGCCCAGGTTCCCACAGTGAGGGTTTAAAGCCAGGTCACCTGGCCCAGGGCCCCAACACCCCAGGGGCTACTCAAGTTCACTAACAGCCAACATGAAGTAGCTGAGCCTGGGAAAGGACTCGGTATTGTCCTGTGAAGTCAGCTGTGTGGACACGCTGCAGAGGGGTGAGGGTGAGGGAGGGGAAGCTCTCTCCTCAGTGTTGGGGCCTGACCTCCTTGCCTTGCAGAACGGCCTCCTCCCAGGGGTGACGGTCAGGAGGAGAGTGGATCTGTGGGAGAGTCTTACCTTCCAGCTCTCAGCTTGAAGGTCATCTGCTCAGAGAGGCTCTCCTTGACCCTCTAAGGCAGGTCCGGACATTAGTGCCTCGGCCTGCTTGTCTCCTTTGGAGCACTTCACGTAACTTGCAGTCATTCTCCTTCATGGTCTGTGTGTCCCTGCTTGGCTGTATGCTCCCTGAGGGCGGGGCTTATGACTGTCCCACTCACAGCTGCGCCCCCACGTCTGGTCCCCTGCAGGCACTCACCAAGCATCTGCTGAATGATGGAATAGATGAACGCTGGACTGGGGTGGTGAGCAAACCCTAGGGGTTTCACCTCTGCCTTTACTGGCTGTGGGACCTCAGGCAAGTTGCTGCTCCTCTCTGGGCCTCTTCCAAGCCTTGATGTAAGTATAAATATCCAACTTCATTTAAAGGGTTGCCCTCACCCTTCCTGAATATATTAGGACCATTTCAAGGGAAGGTATTAGAAGTTGGCATCTTTATACCTTAAATCAACTGCTGGTTGATTATTCTTTCTGATGATAGCATTGCAATGGTCTCCCCAGGAGTCACTGATGTGCGATGAACCCAATTGTATTTCTTATTCAATAAACTCCTTTATTGTAACTTTACGGAATTTTCCATTACAATACTGAAAACAGCACTAGTGATTCGTAACACTTAGGCCCAAATCAAAGGGAAACCCCTCCTCAAATTATAAGGTAAACGACACATAATTGAACATAGAGTAAACGTTGGGCAAAAGGAATTCAAACTATAGAAAATGGGGTCAGGATTTTGTGTGTGTGTGCAAACACTTTAAGGTTTAGTTTACTGGAGGACACCATTTTTGAAAGCACATGATTTTGAAAACTATATTTAAAATCTGTGAGAAAACACAACTGTAGAGAAAAGGCAAAATCAAGCAAAAACCAAAAAACCTCCAAAACGAAAGGAAGTGAATCAAATACACGAGGCTGCAATGCAAACCTCCGGTGCTTTGGCCCTGGAATGGCAAGTGAGCAGGTTTCATAGACATTCTCCGGGGAAAGGAATGTCTGGGCCTGGTGTGACATCGCTGTGTCTCCGAGTCCTGTCTCCTCACAGAGGAAAAGAAGTTGCTCGTCCAACACATCTGCCGGGTCCGCCAGGCAGGGGCCCACATCTCCAATCCGTTTGAGAACAGCCCCAGATCCCGTAAAGGTGGTCCTGGAGCACAAGGCGACGGGTGGTGGGAGTCAGGCCCCGCCCCTGCCAGAGCTGTCCGGGTGGCTCACGGGGAGCGGGTGGGCCTCCGTGTTGAACACCCAGTCTTCCAGCGAGAGCATGTCATCTTCAGAGAACAGAAGATAGAGATACCTGTGCCCCGGCAGGGAGGGGAGCAAGACACAGCCTGTCAGCGCTCTGGGGAAGGAGGCACCCACTGGGAAGGAATCTCAGGGGCCTCTGTGACTGGCCTGTGCCCAAGGGCGCAGGGAGGTCAGAGACCCCAAATCTGCCCAGAGGGCTCGTCCCCAGGAAGGAGCTGTGGACGTGGAGGGGAGCACTGAGCTTTAGGTCAGACGGAGCCGGTTCATCCTGGCGCTGCCCCAGCCCCCACTCTGTACCTCTGCCCCAACCAGCTTCCCTCAGGTGCTTTCCCCACCTGGCCCTCTGAGGACCCTGTGTGGCCTAGATTCTCTCTTTTTTTTTGCAGGGAGGCCTGAGGGCTACCCCAGGACTCGGCCTGCTTCCTTATGTACCAGGAGACTCGACACTCAAGCAGATGTCCGGGCGCTAAAACGCACAGGGAGTCGCGACTCCAGAACTGCAGGTTTCCAAGCCATGGGGGTTTTTAATGGAAGGAACAGACCATCCAATCCATCCTAAAGAGCTAAAGCACAAGGGGACTGCTTTAGGGAACAGCGCGGAAACGAGGAGGCCAACGTTCCCCCCAAGAAAGGAGGGGAACAGCGCAGCAGCACAACTGCAGCAGTGACCGGGCTTGACACCATCATGGTTATTACTCTGCCCATTTTACAGAAGGGCACAGTTTCAGAGAACTTAAGTAACTTGAGGAGACAGGTTAAAGAAGTTAACTTCTCACATAGCTAATGCTTAGGGGGGTGGAGTCCAGCCCGGCCTCACTCTGCGTGGAGAAACTGGCCTGGCCCAAGGCCCGCCCCTGGACCCCAAGCCTCCGTCCCTCTTGGGCCGCGCTCCCGGGACAGCAGAACTTGACTGATGGTGAAGGAAGGGACTGCTGCCCCCTGCCCCCCCTGCCCCTCCCCCTTCCCTAAGAAAAGCCCAGTTGCCCTCTGGGAAGAACGCCAGCCGAGCCCCAACTCACTTTAGTGTCTCCGCCAGAAAGAAAGTCTGCTGCTTGTTGTCGTGGTCGGGAACCTTACTGTATACGTCTTGGATCCCAGAGAAGCCGGCTTCCGTCCGACAGTATTTCTCCAAGGCCTGAAGGAAAGGAAGGCAGCCGTGGTGTGGGGAGAGGAGAGGCGCCCCCCCAAGATTCCGCCTGCCCAGCTCTCGAACAGGCAGGCCCTCCCACCCCTTGGCTGGAGACCCCAGCATTGGTGGGGGCAGCAGGCCGAATTCCTGCCGTCACCACGCTCCCTGGGCCCACGCTGAGAACTTAGCCCCTGCCCGGCCTGAGCGCTTCACCTGGTGTGAACTTCGAGGAAGCTTCTCTGCCTCTCGGGGAACTAGACTGACCTGACAGACTCACCCACAGTGGTGGACAGAGGTCAGGGAAGGGGCTGGTGATGTTTGCGGGCTGGGATTTGGGGACTGGACTTGGCACGCCCCAGGGATTCCCTGTAGAGGTGTAGTCCCTGGGCCAGAGGCTGTGCCTGCCTTTTGTACAGAAATGCAAGTTGTACCCACTGAGGGTCTGTGGGTGGGGCCCAGGAGCACAAAACACTTGGCTTTCAAAGGTCAAGAACCAGGGTCTTCAGGAAAGCAGAGGGATTCTGGCCAATGAAGCATGTCAGGGAGCCTGAGCAGGGCCCACGCCCCAGCTGAGCACGTGCTCTGGGAGTGTGGCTCTCCCCACCAAGTCTGTGCCTCCGAGAGCAGTGGGCCCGGGGGAGAACAGCAGAGAAAGCTTGGCATCCATCCAAGAACCTTCTGGAATCCCCAACCCTGCCTTTGATACCTGCCCCAAAGAAGGAAGGGGATTGGGGGAGCAGAGCCCAGAGAGGGGGCTGCCCAGGGCTGGGCTAGCTTCGGGGAGAGGAGGGAGGTGAGCTGGCAGCCCCTTCCTGTTTGAGAGGAGAAATCTAAAGTCACCTGTCCAGGCCCCAGCGTCGGAGAGCAGTGGCCACGCGTGTGCTGGGCCACCTCTGACTGCCGCCCTGCGTTCGCCCCTCTCGGTCTGCTGACATTATTGGGCACTCAGAACACTCTTCACGAGTTCCTGGCCTGCTCCTGGCCGGCTGGGGACTCCTGGCTCTGCAACCAAACCTTGACCCTTTGCACTCTCAACTTTAGCCAGATGCCAGCCTGGCTTGCCCTTCCTCTTGGGTTTGGACCCTGACTGTGAATTCTCAAGGGCACCTGCCACCAGTTCACCACCCTCCCCCTGCGCCCCGCCACTCACCATCACCACTTCCCAGCCCCACTCCCTGTAGATGGGGTCGTGGGTCTGCCGCCACAGGTACATGTAACTCTCCACCACCTCGGGCCGCAGGATGTAGTAGCTCTCGCTCGTCTGCGTGGCCACGGCCTCTCTGCCTGAGTTAAACCAGAAGGCTTCGGGCCCCAGTTTGGTATCTGCAGGAATGACCAACCAGGGGGCCTGGGTCAGACCTCCTGCTCTTCGGGATCCCAGTGCCCCAGGAGAGACGGAAGTGGCGTGGTAGCCCTGGCCGGGGCCGGCTGGTGATGGGCTGGCATGGGCTGGCCAAAGCAACGCCCTTAGGCCGCGAAACGTCTGCAGTTTAGACCCTGAGAATCCAAATGAACTTCCCAGCAGTCCGGGGAGACAAACGTTTGGGTGAGACATTAGCCCTGCAGGGTGTTAACCAGTGCTCGGCCAAGAAGGGGTTGGAGTTTTAAGCACATTTGGGGAACAGTGGGTTAGACAGAGTGAGAGCCTCCTGTCTACAGGACTTACCAGACCCTTTAATTTGCTAATATTGCCATGATGCTTCTCCACAGACCCCCTTTCTCTGGGAACTGCTTTTGACACGTCCCAGAACCAGCCTTCCAGAGCTGACAGTTTGGGAGACTGCTGAGGTGGAGGTGAGGGAAGATTCGCCCAGAAGGCACGTATTCAGGCAGAGGGAGCTGAATAAAGAAGGCCTGACGAGGTCTGGGTTTTGTTGTCATTGTTTGGTTTCGGTCAGTTTGCTGCTGTTCCTGTTTTCTGGATGACCACCATTATAGCCACCACTGCAGCCACCATTTAGGAGTTCAAGGGCTGTGCTGGGTGCTTTACACACATTTATTGCAATCCTTAAAAAATGTTGTTTTGGTAAGGCAGATACTTTTACCTGCCTCTCGCACATGTGGAAACTGAGGATCAGAGAGGCTATGTAATTTGTCCAAGGTAACACAGCAAGTTGTGGCCGAGCTGGGATGTGACCCTGGATCTGTCTGATGCCCTCTCCCCAGGCTGTCCTCTCTCTCTTTCTCCCCTGGGTCTGACTCTTTAGGTCCAAAATTTAGGGTATGTGGGTCAGATCCATCCTCCCTTTAATGCCTGCATATCCTGTCAGGTCAGCGGAGGGCCCAGCTCTGGTCCTAATGTGGGCCCCCCACCTCCCATTAGGGCTCAGGACCCCAAGAGGCCCTGGGCTGCTTTTTCTCAGAGACATATTGGAGCTTTGCAGGACAGCCTACTCATTCATGGAGGGCTTCATGGAAGAGGAATTAGGCAGATCCTGGCTCCTCTGATCCTCTCAGATGGCACAGCTGCTCTTGGCCATCAGAACACAGCCGTTTCGCCAAGCTGCTAATGGGGTGAGGGCAAGAGCGATTGCTGCAGCCATCCGTGGACGAGCCGGGCTGGTTGTAACAACATGCTTTACTAAGCGACTGCCTTTTATGGTCTGGGCTGATTGTCCCCGACAAATAGCAAGCTTTTATTATTCCTGAGATTTCCTATTTGTTTGTGGTGCTGGCAGAGCTCTTTGAAGGGAATTGAAGACCGGTTTTAAGGACCCACTGCGAATTGCTGGCTTCCTGAAAACAGCTCCAGGAGCTCTGGATTCCACTGGCGCGCTCACAGACACGTTTTCGGTGGACTGCTAACAAACGCCTCCCATGCTGCTGGCTGAAGGCGTGGGCCAAGCACTTCCTGTGGGGCCCAGGAGACCTGTGTTATTGTTCCCATCGAACAGATGAGAAAACAGAGGTCACCAGCTGCTGAGCGGCAGAGTGGCATTTGAGCCAAGATCTTTTACTGCAGATCTTAGGTCCTCTCCTCCAACCAAGGCTGGGTTTACAACTCAGAGCGGTGGGCCCCTTCTGGGGTCAGGGGGGCCCGGGGCTTTTTCTGAGGGGTGTTGTTTAGAAAGGCAGCACACAAGATGGGGCTGGGCATCAGGAGACCTGGGTTCTAGCCCCGGCTTAGCTACTCATACACGGTGTGGCTTTGGCTAAGCCAGGTCCCCGCTCTGGGCTGACTCAGTTTCCCTGCATGTAAAATGAGGAGCTGGGTTCACATTCTCTCATGTGGCTTCTGAGTCTAGCGTTTGACAGTGCTGCGGTGAGTGCTGGCGCGGATGGTGCAGAAGCTCTCAAGCTTTCCGGGGGTCTTGGATCAGAGGGTGATTATGGGGTGGTGCCAGGAGGTGGTGAGACCCTCTGAATGGGAGCGTTCCAGGGAGGAAAGGCAGAGATACGTTTAGGGGTAGGGGCTCAGGGAGAAGGAATTTGCTAAAGGCTCAGGAAGCTAATGTTTCTGCCTCAGGGGCTGGAGGACCCTCTGCTCTGAGCCCCTTCCATGGGAACTTGGCCGGGTCATCTCTGAGCCTCAGTTTCCTCATCTGTGTTGTGAGGGTCAGCGATGATGTATGTCCAGTGCTGAATGACACCCGGCACACACAAAGTGCTAACACAGCACCGTGTTCCCTCTAACTGAGGGCACAGTCTCTGTGTGTGTATAGCGCACCCCTCATTCAAATTCCGGGTAACCTCCAAGGTGAGGCTTCCCTAAGTCCGTGTGTGCCCTTCACTCACTGCCACTCTCCTGGTCTTTCCAGTTCTTCCTGGCGTCTAGCCTCAGTCTTTCCTGCAGCCCCTTCCCCTTGCAGGGTTACCTGAGCGGGCGTACGATTCGTGGCACGTCTTGGTGATCTGGGCTGCGAGCTCCCGGTAGTGGGCCCTCTTTTCTTCCTTGGCATCCTCAGCGCCGAGGGCGATCATGCCCCCGGAGAAACAGGCCAGGTGCCCCATCTTGTGGTCCAGAATCCCCCCTCGCCACTCAGCAATGTAGGTCAGCCCCCCGGGAGAGACATTCAGCAAGTGGGTCTCTATTGCCTGGGAGCAAGGTGGGAATTGGGCGGGGAGGAAGGGCGTGGGAGGGTACAGAGAAGGGAAGGGAGAGGACGGAAAGTGAACATTTTGGAGAGGCAGCAAGCGCAGCTCTGTCGAGCCCTCCATCCCAGACAAAGGAGGCCTGCCGGCCTTGGCTGGGGGCGGTCCCTGATGGGGCTGGTGGGAGGTTCTGCCACTCACCCAGCTGAGGCCTGGTGCTTGCTGGGGGGCTGGGACACAAGGCAGCTCCCCAGGGCCAGTCTCTTACACAGACTTTTAAAACTTCTACATTCAAAAAATTTTTGGAAAAAAAAATCTTTAAAAATTATTATCCATCTCCATTATATCCTCTGTTAGGGAATCTTAACCTGAAGCCCAGCTGGCCTGTGGATGGGCTGGAAGGGGTCCAGAGTGCCCCTAGAATTGTAGGTGACACTTCAGGGCATTGTCATGGGAAGAGGGTCAGTAATATTTGATCAGATTCTCAAAAAGGACCATAGACAGTAACAGCTGCCCTCTACAGGCCCTTACCACAGGCTTCCTCATTTAATGCTCACAAAAAGCCAGGCACATGGGCTGTACTGCTCTCCCTAGACACAGGGGTTGAGTGGCGTGTCCCAGGTCACCCACCACACCACGGTCAAGACAAGGACCCCCCGATGTGCAAGCCCGGCTCCTTCCATTACCCAATGTCTGCTCCTTTTGGTGGCAAGGGGCTTTCAGAGCCCTCCCCTGGTCCCCCAAGAGGTGATGCTGTTGGGAAGGACTCCCAGGATGTTGGGGGGTGTAGGTGTCAGGCCATCGCGCCCCTGACTGCCTGCCGTTAGTCCCTTGGGAGCCGTGGAGACTGAGGTGATGGCGGCAGCCACCCACACAGCTGCAAGGCTGGACTCCATGGGTCCTAATCCAGGGCGGAGCCTCTGGGGCCCTGGCCAGGCCTCTGCCTCCACTCTTGCCCTCCCGTCTATCCTCTGGGGTGGGCGGGCGGTGGGGTGCACTCTGTACGTACTGGTCCTGACTGCGTCTTGGGCCTGTTTAATGCCCTCCCATGGTTTCCAAGTGCCCTCAGACGAAAGTCCAGCAGGGCCTCCGAGACTCCCTGATGTACACCCTGAGGTTTAACCTGATGCCACGGACATGGCTCCCGGGTGTAGACTCTGGTTCAAACCCCGCCTCCACCAGTTCCGAGCTGTGTGACATTGCGCAGGTTCTATGTTCTCTCTGTGCCTCAATTTCCTCACGTATAATATGGGGATGAGAGCATGAACCACTTCACAGGGCTGTGAGGATTCAGCGGGATGTGTCTGCAGAGCTTAGCGTATATTTCTTCGCACAGAGAGGCTCAATAAGTGCTGGCTATTATGATTCCTCTCCAGTCGGCCCCCGCCCCTGTCCCCGCTCCAGCCACGCCGCAGGCCTCGTTTCATTCCTGTGCCCCCTCCCCCAGTGAACATTTCGTGAGCGCCTCTTGGTGCCAGCACTGTGCTCCGTGCAGGGAACACAGCCCTGAAGATGGGTCTGGACCTGGACTCAGGGAGCTCACCCGTGGGCACAGAGACGTCCCAACAAAAGCAAATACACCCGAGAATCCCAATTTGTGATCAACATTCTGAATGAAACAAATTAAGGGGACGAGGCAGAAAAAAGCTCGGGGAGGAGGTCCTACTTTGCGGAGTGAGGCCAGAGAAGGTCTCTGCGCTGGTGACCTCCACAAAGACCTTTTCTTCCTGCCTCGGGGCTTTGCGGCAACTACTGCTTCTCCCCCAAGATCCCATCCCAGCTCTGCTACCTCTAGCTCTGCGTCTGAGCCCCTCCAGGATGCCTCTTCCTTGGTCTAAACCATTGTGGCCCCATTACGCTGCTACCCTGTTATCTTTCTACGAGGTGTCGTTCCCACCTGTGTGCGCCTATGTGTATATATTTCTGTGGAACGTCTGCCTTTGTCCCAGGACTCTGAGTGCCAGGTGACGGCAGAAGCCACCACTACCATCCTCCAGCCAGTGCCTGGCATGTGGGAGGTGCTCAAACAACATTCGTTCCTCGATCTGTCTTGTCCTTTGCCCTCTGCTGTAAGGCCCAGGCCGGTGGGCTACCTGCAGGACCCTCACTGAGCAGCAGATGGGGAAGCTCTGATGAAGCGACTGGCGCGCCAAGGCATCTGCTCCCTGTGGGGAGGAGCACGGAGGCAGCCTGGAGGGCTGCCGCGTCCGGGCCGGGCCCTGGCTCCTGGGCAGAGCTGGGTCCACGGTAGCTGCTCTGCGTCGCTAAGGGTGCTGGTGCGGGAGGGGTGGCAGGGCTAGTCCCGGGCACAGAAACCTGGTTCAGTTATCACTGCCAGCACTGGGGAGAGGACACAGACATCCCGGGAGATCCCAGGAAGCTTCACACTGTAGCTGGAAACCTGTACCTTCAAGACTGTCTCCCACTGGTTATTTCTATTTGGGGTTAACCCCAGGCTAAGTAGTTGTGGTAAAGAGGAAATGATAGGCCAGTCTCTCTTTGAGGATATAATTTAGACAAGCAAACGCAAAGGTAAAAAACAAAAGCCCCAAGCCTTTCTAAAACCCTTAGCAAAACACAAGATAGCACGGTCGGGCAACCGACTGGTAAAAAGGCTAAAATCATAGCAAGAGACATAGTAGAGAGCTGAGTTTGAATCCCAGCTCTGCAATTTGAGAGTTGGGTGACTTTGGGCAAGTTACTTCCCTTTGCTGAAGACTCCCTTTCCTCAACTGTAAAACGGGAATAATAATTCCTGGGATGGTTATGAAGCTACTCAAAGACGCTGGCTAAGCGCCTGGCACTGACGGTTCCTTCCTCTACCTCCTGGAGGGCACCCCATCTGCGCACTTCTGAGAGGGCCTTCGGGCCAGCCAGGCTCCCCAGCAATTCGCCAGCTGGTGAGCAGAGGCAGGGGCCCTGGATCCAGAGTCAGCGAGACCGTGTTTGCGTCTTGGCTCTGCCGTGTTGCCGGGTGACCCTGGGCCTTTCAGAGCCTCAGTTTCATCATCTGCGAGAAGGGGCTAACTAAGGCCAGGCACCCAGCGCACCTGCCTGGAGGAGGCCGCAGGGACAGAAGCTGCCTGTTCTTCTTGCTGCCCCTCCTCCGTGACCCCGGGTGTGCCCAGCTGATCTGTCTGAAGCCCTCACACCCACCCTAGCTGGACACTGGTCTAACCCACATACTGGAGCCCCCAGGGAAGCTTTCAAGGCTATGGCCTGGGCCCCAGCCCAGAGGTTCTGATGTCACCTTGTTGGGGTGCAGCCTGGGCATTGGGGTTTTACAGCTCCCCAGGTGGTTTTTAACATGCCAACAAGGCTGACAACCACCAGAACATTCTTCAAAGCCCCAAACTTGCCAGAGGCCCAGCCTTTACCCAGGGTCAGAGACACTTCAGGCTTTTCACTGGGGAGATAAAAGGTGGGAGCAAAGCTGAGTTCTAGCCTGTTCAATCGAGCACTTCTATAAAACTCCCCGTTTGCTTAAATAATTTATGGCCATTTCTTCCCTTGAAGCCTCAGCTACAGTGTTCCCTGAGGGCTAGGAACTGGGCTGCTCGTGAACTCTATGTTTACTCTGCAAGAAAGGCAGCAAGGGCAGAAAGGGCCTCTCCAGGCAGCACACCTGGCCACCGCTGAACCTGACCGCTAATCCTTGCCAGGAGCCGCAGGCTGCAGTGGAAGCTCCGCTCAGAAGCCTGGAGTGGACGGGGCTGAGCCAGACTGAGCTGGGACTGGAATCCTGGGACCTGCTTCATGACTCAGGTCTTGGTGCCAGGGAGCTGGGCAGGGAAAACTCATTACTGAGCCCACAGTTTAAAGGACCCACGGCTCCGGAGGCCTGTTCCAATGTGCCTCCTTTAAGGACTACCATTCCTGGCCGGATTCATGTGATCAGAGTGTAGCTAGATATCATTCATCCATCCAGTCTGCTGCCCACACCCACCCATCCACCCATATCTACCCACCTATCCACCATATCCACCTACCCATCCATCCTCCCACCCACCCGTCCATCCATTCAATCATCCACGTGTTCACCTACCCACTCATCTTTCCATCCCCTCTCCCTCCCTCCCTCCCTTCCTTCCTGCCTTCCCCTCATCCATTTATTTGTTCACAAAATAGTGACTGTATGCCTCCCAGGTACCAAGCACTGTTTTGGGAGTGACGTATACAGTGAATGAGTAGACAAAATCCTTGCTCTAGACAGCTCAGGAAGATAGACAATAAACAAGTAAACAGATACACACGTGATCATTTTAGACGCTGATAATAATACGCCTCAGGTATGTGAGAGAGAGAGACGCTGGGGAAGGCTAATTCAGTGGCATCTGAGTTGACCAATAAGCAGGACCCAGCCACCTGGATGATACTCCAGGGAGAAGGAACAGCAGGTACGGAAGCCCTGAGGTGGGAACGAGAGCTCAGAGGGCAAAAGGGAGAGAGCTCAGAGTGACTGGCAGTCCCAGATCAGGGACTGCGGGCAAAGGTGAGGAGTCTGGTTTATTCCGAGAGCTAAGGGAGTCATGAGCGGAGGGACGTGCACTTACAGCTACTCTGGCTGCTGCGGAAGAACTGACTTAGAGTGGGGAGGGCTGGAGCGAGGAATCCAGTTAGCTTAGACCACGGCGGTAGCAGAATAGATCCAACCTGCTCAACGTACTTGATGAGGAAACTGAGGCCCGGAGCCTGCCCAGTGCCTTTTCTTTAGTTGGGCTCAAAGGTATCTATTGATGGGGCTGCTGGGATTCTAACCGACTCCCCCTCTGTCCTACAGTCTCCGCCTCTTTGGAGGGACCCATCTGAGCTTAGCATCCCTGTTCACTCCATGCCCTGTAGACAGACCAGCAGAGCTGAGGGACAGTGGGGAGAACCTGGCGGCTGGCTTTGGAGACCTGGCTCTAGCTCCAGCTCTGCCAGTTCTGTGCTGTGTGGCTTTGAGCAAGTGCCTTCCCCTCTCTGGGCCTTGGTTTCCATCCACATAAAGAGAAGGAAGAGAAGTGGGTGCTCCACTGAGGGAGGCCCCTCCCAGCCGGGATGTGCTAAGTATGTCACCTCTGGTTCCACAGGAAGATGGCCGAGGGTCCTGCTTTGGCAGCCTCGCTTGGGGGCTCCTAGTCTGGCTGTGTTCTGGGCTCTGACACATCAACAGAAACACAGACACCGTGGTTGCTGAATCAGACTGCCTGCTGCTTCCTGTGAGACCTCGGACAAATGACTTCACCTCCTTGAGCTTGGGTTTTGCATCTGTGAAATGAGGATGCTCACACGGCCCTAATTTCAAGGTGTTTGAGAAGAGTCAAGCAACAGGCTGGGGAGGGGACTGTCTTGTCCTCCCTCTGGGAGGACAGTTCACCGTAGGGGTGTGGTGGGGAGCAAGCCCTCCGGCTCTCAGGAACCCACGTGGGAACTGGTGGCGAGTGACTGACCACCCATGAAGAATCAGGCGCCTGTCTTACCTCCAAGGCTTCGTAGTACATATCTTTAGCCTCCATATCTGTCTTGGCCGACATCAGCCAGGATTTGATCAAATATTCGTAAAAACTGTCCCCGAGTCCTCCAACCGAGACATGGTCTGTGAGGGGAGAGAGGACAGGAACATTATCTCCACCTGCTGAGGCCGCCGCGACTCGGTGGGGAGCGAGCATTTAATCCGCAGCCTCGGAGCCCCCGACAGAAGGGGGGCTGGGAGGAAGGCATGGCCTGCGACCGGGGGAGCCAGGGCCAGCTTGAGCACCATCGTCCCTCATGGAAATGCAGGGGCTCCTTTGGCTGCTATAAATCATGTCATCGTGTTGCTTTTGCAGGCGGAGGATGGGGCAGGGTCTCTGGTTATTAACCGTAAATGGGTTGCATTTCTTGAAAAAGATAATCTGGTGGCAGGGAGTTCAGAGATTTTTATTACCTGGTGACAAACATGGTAATTAATGCTGGGCAGGTTCATAAAAGGCCACGGAAAGGAGCAACGAGAGGCTTAATTTAGTTGGTCAGAGCACAAAGCTGTTCTGGGAAAGCCAAGTTTAAATTTAGCAAATTGGGATAAATGGGGTTCAAAGGAGCAGAGGGAAGGAAAACTGGGTTTGAGGAGCCCTCCGTCCGCCCTGGTGGAGGAGGAACTCCAGGTGTGGCTGAACGGGCAGGTGTCTCCACCCAGGGCTACCCCAGGAGAGGGATGGCTGACAGAGGAGCACTTAATTACAGAAGCAAGACACGGCGGTGCTTCAATCACAATTAACAACAGGGAAACACAAAGGCGTTTAATAGATAAAACAAGGAGAAAACTGCGGCTCCCTGTTAAGCAGCAAGACAGTGAGGAAGGGAAGGGGGTGGAGGAAGGCGGGGTGGGGGAGATGGGAAGAGGATTTTCAGCTCCTCTGGAGAAAGAGGGGTTAGAAGAAGACAGGGGAGGGAAAGTGGGTGGGGGGAGAGAGAAAGAAATAGAGAATACAGCAACAGCTACCCTTTATCGAGGGTCTACTGTGGGCCGGGAGCTTTACTGTATCATTTATAACAATCTTCCCAAGAACCCTATAAGGTAAGCACTACGAACCCCATTTCCCAGATGGGAAAACTGAGAGTGAGCCTAAATAGCTCGGCCAAAGCCACCGAGCTGGTAGAGCTCTCACTTTCTGCAGGTTTACACAGTCAACCAGAGAATGAAAACAAAGATGCAGAGAGAAAGAAAGGGCAAGTGGGAAGAGGGAGGGTCAGATCAAAAATCAGAGGGTCAGACAGCTGGGAACCAGGAAAGGGGGCTGACAGGAGGCCCCCACAGTAAACAGGGGCCCCCTCCAGCCCCCTCCGTAAACAAGCCCCGGCCCAGCAAGGGTTCAGGAACGGAAGGAGCACTAGTGAAAATGCGAACAGACCAGGTAAAGCCTGAGGCTTAGGGAGACGTGCGGGGGGGACCAGCGTGGGCTGGACTTTGTTACCTGAAAAGACGGAACCAGCACAGCGTCCCCCTTGCCCCTGTTCCCAGGGGGAGGACACAGCTGGGCAAGCCCAGAGGGAGGGCAGGGCTGTGCCAGGCCCGGCATGTGGATGGTGTGTCCACGGCCGGGGCGCGAGGTCTGTGCAAGGCAGGGGTGGGGAGGCCGGAATTCAGACCGGGGCAGCCTGCACAGAAGGGGCCCCCGCTCATGGCACTCAGCCGGGGGCACGGGCACCTCCACGCTCATCTCCTGGGCTTGCCTCCTCTCACGGCTCCTCTGCCACCCCAAACACTGCTAGCCCCCTGCCCACTCTGTCTCACATGTGATGACCCCTCTGCCAGGAATACCCTTCCCTACCTTGTGTGGCTGACACCCCCTCACTGCTTCACCTCAGCTCGGAAGGGCTTTCCTCTGTGTCCCCATAACATTGAGGTCCCTGCAGGGTGATGTGAGGGAAATAAGGCACCTGCACCCTCTGGCCCAGCGCCCTCCTGCGGGAAGTGCTTGGAGCAGCTGTCCCACCGTCGCTAGGTGCGAGCCTTGCCCTCAGCGGCTCCCAGCGCTGTGTCATCGGTACCTGTTTGTGGGTCTACCTCCCCCGCTAGGCTGTGGGCTGTGTGGGGAGGGACCCTGTATGACTCGCATCTATGCCCAATACCTGTGTGGCACACTGCAGACGCCCAGTAAGTCCTGAATGAGAGAAAGGCAGGCATGTGGGGGCTGTGCTCAGAAGAGCCTTGAACGTCAAAGCCAAAGAGACTGGACTTCACCATGTGATTGCAGAGTGTGTGTGAGGGACAAGGTCAAGGGCTTCACCTGGCAGGTGTGCGCGGGAGACGGGAGCCAGGTCAGCAGGAGTTCCACAGGTGTTTGAGATAGGACACCCTCTTGGGGACATGTGTGTAGTCTCCCGGGGCCTCAGCTGCAGTGCACAGGTGGGGGGTGTCTTCCCCGCACCGAGGGGCACGTGGGGAGAAGTGCAGGAGTGGGAATTAGAGACGTGGATCCATCATTAGCTCAGGGCAGGCCAGAGCCCCTGGGCCTGTCTCCTGATCTGTAAAATGTAGAAGGGAGAGTTGGTGTGCGTGAGCAGAGATGGGTTCTGCTGCTTCCTGATTGTGTCAACAACGCGCCCACCACACTTGGCAGCAGGAGGCAGCCACCCTATACGCCTGGGAATCGCTGGCGGGAAAGTGGCATGAAGCTGGGGGAGGTGGCCGGGGTGGAGCTGGCGGGCAGCTCACACTCCCACAGCCACGGGAGAGAACCTGGACTTGCCACTTCCCGCCCGCTGAGGAAAGTGTGGGATTCGGGCAGTGGACAAGGAGGACGAGCCACGCCAGGGGCCAAGCCAAAGGGCTGGCAGCTCTTCGAGCTCTCAGCGGCTCTGCTAGGACTGGTCTCTTCTGTGCCTGCTGGACCTATCCTGGCTGTGCAGTCCTAGCGGCAGGAGAGTCTCAGCCTCCCCGGCTACCCTGAAGCTGAGCTTCAGGCAGGAGTGGGGAGCAGGTGAGAGCAGAGGTCTGGGACTGGGATGCAGCCCTCATTAGCCCTTTGTCTCTTTAAGGGGCAATTCCTCTGGTTGCAATGGGCTACGAAGAGGATTCCAGGAGAGAAAAGAATGTGAACTTAGCTTATGCAAGTGGGGAATGTTATCATTTGCTGGAAAATTACACAATCATCAAAAAACAAGAACAAAAACAAAAAATACTAAAAAGACAAAAACAGACCAAAACACCCAAGGAAACCACAGAAAACCTGGGATGACCCCAGGCGCCAAAGCCAGGGGAGGAGGAAAGCAGGCACCCCGGTGATCAGGGCTTTCTTTATAACCTTCCCTCTGAAATTTGGCAGGCCTGCGATTCATATTTTATTAATATGAGACAATTTTCCATATGTGACTGACTCTGCCCGGCCTTGCGACCCCAGGTGCAGCCTGAAAAGAAAATTATGCTTCTCAGCGGGGAAGGGGAAGAGGGGGGCGGCTCCCCTGTAATTTGCCAAGGTAGCTATTCAGACTGGGAAGCACGCCCCTCTCCTTCTTTTTATGGGTTTTGCTGCATTGTCCTGGAGCAGCTAAGGCGGGCAGCTGCTTAGTTTATCTCTTTACCCAGTCAGGCCTTGCAATTAAAGGCAGGAACGGTTATTGAACTGTCTCTTCCCATGGCCATAATCTGTAATTCAAACCTTCATTTTCTCCCGGCACTTTTGAATTTGGCAGTGTGTTTTGGTTAAAAATACTTTGCATTTCTGGGCTTCCCTGGTGGCGCAGTGGTTGAGAGTCTGTCTGCCGATGCAGGGGACATGGGTTCGTGCCCCGGTCCGGGAAGATCCCACATGCTGCAGAGCGGCTGGGCCCAGTGAGCCATGGCCGCTGAGCCTGCGCGTCCGGAGCCTGTGCTCCGCAACGGGAGAGGCCGCAACAGTGAGAGGCCCGCATACTACAAAAAACAAAACAAAACAAAACAAAACAAAAAAACTTTGCATTTCTGTAAGTGGTTTTTGCAGGAGGCTCCTGGGGAGTGAGGTCATCACCAAGGAAAATTCCCCGGTCGAACTTTCTGGGTCTCCTGGATGTGGATCATGGAGGCTCTGGGATGGAAGGACAGGCCTCTGCAGTTTCCTCACAGTATCCCTGCCGGCTGGCCAGCTGGCCCTCCAGGCCCTGCTTGCATACTTTTGGTGATGGGCGCTCATGACCATTTGGGACAACCCATGTCATCTTTGGAAGATGAACTGAAGTCTGTTTCCTGCAGCTTCTGACCATTGCTCCCACGCCCCTCTACGGTGCACAAAGAACACATCTCCAGCTCTTCTCCCATTTTGCAGGAGAGGAAACCAAAGCTCCAAGGGATGAAGATTCAGGCATGCAGTAATTAGACTCAGGTCTACTTTGTCGCTGAGCCCTTGCTAATGCCATAACAATTGGGGCTGGAGGCAGGAAAAGGGAGAGGGGTCCTTTTTTGCGTAGAGGCAGTGGAGGTAGGGGCTCTGGGCAAGTCTTGGGAAGCCCCTAGAGGCAGGGCCCACGGAACCTGCTGCCCCCAATTTGTGCTGACTGTGATCACACAACCAGGGCCTCGGACAGAAGGGCAAGGCAGAGCAGTGCTTCTCGATAGGGGTGCAATCCCAGGAGGTGGAAGACTTTAACACTCCCCTGCCTGAGAGACCTTCAAATCCCATTGTTTCAGTGGGTGGAGCTGGGGGCTGCGAATGAGGCTCCAAAGGTGACCCACAACTGTCTGGCTGAAAAAAAAAAGCCTCTGAACATAAACAGCAGGAAATCCTAGGGCCAATTCTAACAGGTGTAAGATACCAGTGATGAATTCCTGATTTTTATATGGCTGTATAGTTAGGGTCTGCTTACACATTTTTTAAGAAATTAAAGTTGGAGGTAGGGAACCAGATGAAAGGGGCTGGGAGAGGATGCATGGCCTTTCTTAGAGCTGCTTTTGGAGTAAACATCTAACGGGAGCACCCCTGCAAGTCTGGGGGAGGATGAAGGAGGTTTCGGTGGGCACTGTAAGAGACGGAAGGCTGGAGACAGCTAGCATGCGGGGGACGCACAGGGCAGGGCCTCACTAGCCAGCAGCCACCACATCCGTCACAACAGCAATGGCAACAGAAACGAACACTCCCCACGATGCCCCGAGGGTGGCAGGAGGGTGGCATCCAGGAGCTCCGAGCCAATGCCTTGCTGGTACGTGGCTCCTCACTCAGCTGGGTGCCTCGCCCAGCCAGGCCGGGAAGCTGGGCAGGAATCCGCTGGAGGAGGGGCAGCGGCGCCCCTGTACTCACGTTGCATCCAGTTCCCGCTCACCGGGCTGAGGAAGTTGGGGTAGAGGCCGAAGGGCTTGTCAATATCCCTAAGGACCTTTCGGATGTTCCTGACCTGCCAAGAGATGGACACCAGGCACGTCTTCATTCTCTCCAAGAAGCCAGCTGGGTCCCAGCCCACTGAGGACTGAGGCAGCTGGTTCTGGTCCAGAGAGGAAACCATTCCGACGAGGCAGGAAGGGAGAGCTGTGTAACTAGCAGCCGGCTCCAACCCGGGGGTGTGAGGCGGTCCTGCCCCTGTGTTCAAGGGCGGGGTGCGGCCACAGTGGGGCCTGACCCTCCACCTCTGCGCTGACTGCTCTGCCCGGGGCCCTGCCACTTGCCCCTCCCCCACCTCACCCCTTCCTCATTGCGTGTGGATTTTGGGGACGGGTCTTTTGAGGAGGGCGTTCGTATAAGTGACAGTAGCTCATTTGTAAGTGCTAGACAGAACTGTCTTTTTAACAGGTCAGAAACGGTTATATTGGCAATTTCACACGGTTCAGCTTGGTAACATGTTATGTTATCAGATACTGTGGGAACCGTTCCAGAGGGGAGGCCTGCGCCCCTCAACATCCCTGTACCCTAATAGGCATCTCGGGGTTTTCTTAACAACAGCTACAACGCTACAACGCTGTCAACGTTTCTCAGTTGCTGTGAGCCAGACCCATTAGATACATTATCTCCAACCCTCATAACAACCTATACGGTATTATTATCTCAGTCTAACAGACGCGAAAGCCGGATCTCAGAGAGCGTCAGTCACTTGCCCATGGTCACGGGGTTTGTAAGTGGCAGAGCCAGGACGTGAGTCAGGCCCCTCTGACCACAGGGAGCAGCCCCGGCTCCAACACGGATCAGGGCAGGGACCACGCAGCAGCGAGTAGCAGAGGCCACACCCGCTGGATCAGGAGGCTGGATCTGCAACCTTTGGGGCTACAAAGGGCACAATGCGGGATTCAGGAAGGCTTGATCCATCAGGGTCTGCTGTCTGGCGGTACATGAAATCCTCCCAGCACAGACTCTGCAGGACAGAAGGGCCCTCGGGGATGGAGCTGTAGCACGCTCACAGATTTACCTACAAGGTAAGGAGCAGGGAAAGCAGCCTTTTAGCTGTCAGACCTTTCTTTCCGGGGGACGGCACTTTGCTTTGCCACATCAGATCTCATATCCATTTATGTTAACGGAGCCCATTATGGCGGACAGGAATGTGCTTGTACCCGAGTTATTCTCGACTGTCCTTGTGGTGAGCAGTGAAACGGGCTAAATTAGCTCCCCCGGAGGGTGCGGGCGCTTCTAGAATTTGGGCCAATTTGTTGACTGCCAATAATCGCCTCTGTGGGAGGCAATGACTGGCGGATGAAAGCAGCTGGAGAATGTAAATGTAAAGACACAGAGAGACAATGAAGTGGATGGACCCTTGAGAAAAATCCGGAAGCCTGCTGAACTGATCTGGTCTCGAAGATCGTGGGTTCCAGAGCCAGAAAGTCCTGGGTTTGAGTCTCGGCTTTATCCCTTACCAGCTGGATGACCCAGGACAAGTGATTTAACCTCTCTGAGTCTCAGTTTCCTCCTCTGTAAAATGGGGATGACCCAGGACAAGTGATTTAACCTCTCTGAGTCTGTTTCCTCCTCTGTAAAATGGGGAACTGGCCTCATAGGGTTGGTGGGAAAATCAGAGCTCCTATACGGTACCCAGCACATCGTAGGTGCTCAGGCAGTGGTATCTCCAGACTAGCAGGAACTAGAGCAAGCTGCTCGTCTCACTCCGCTCTGAGCCGGCCGTGGTGTTCCTAGAGGGGTCTGGCTCAAGAGCAGTGGAAATAGGGAGGCTGGGGGCAGGGAGGGCCTGGAGGCAGGAAAAAAGACCAGAGGAGAAGACCCATCGGAAGTGGGATTGAATTTATTCCATGAGCTCTTGAGGTGGGGTATCCCAGGGAGGCAGAGTCCTCTCAATATAAGGAAGAGCTTCTGGAGGGAGGTCTGACAACACGAGGGGCTGTTTGAGGCTGGTAGTGAGCCCCAGTGCAGAGGAAGCAATCAAGGGGTTGAAAGCTCTTCTTTGAGCTTCTCAAGAAAGCTCGGGTGGATTCCCACACTGAGCAAGCAGTGGTCCTAAACCTGGCATCAAAGAGCACATGGGGGCTTATTTCAAATACAGACTCCTGGGCCTGGGGCGACACTCAGAAATCCGCTTCTTCACCAGCATGCTAGATGATGCTTTGGGGCTGGTCGGCTGACAAAAGACTGAGAGCCACTGGGTAGAGGTGTGACTCTGTGACCTCCCAGCTCCCTTGGCGTTCCGAGAGACTAACATCTGGGGGGAAGAGAAGGCTTTGGGAGTGGGGGTCTCCTTCTTCCTGGAGGCCAGGGCTTCATCTCCCTATAGGGGCAGGACTCAGGAAGGGGCAAGCACCATCTGAGGGTGGTGTGTGTCCACTTCTCTTCCTCGGGTTGAGGGTTAGACCTACGGAGACACTTGCAGACAGTAGGACTGCCAAGGGCTGTGACACTGAGGAACGCTCCTTCTGGAGGGCTTCACAGCAGGGCAGGGATGGGCAGCTGTCAGGATGGACGAAGGCCTGGGTGCTAGCGCTCTGAGCCCCTTGTGGCCTTCGCCAGCCTGGAAACGACGAGAAGGAACAGACGTGAGCCTCTGCTGTGGAGTGAAATTGCTTTGCCAGCCTGCTGACAGCATGTGCTAGATGGGCATCTGGAAGGGGAAAGGCAGGCAGATCTCACTCGAAGAAGTTAAATGTCTCTGGAAAGGGGACTTTTGTGCCGGGTGGCCAATTCCTGCCAACGCAAACTGGTGCCTGGATTTCCGTTGTTGCACTTTCTCCGGATTTCACACGTGTGTGGTTGCCAGCGGGCGCACATGTACCAGGGAAAACCTTCTCGCTGGCAGCTATGTCTCTGCCGCGCCCTCTGTAGAATGCTGCTGACTCCCTGCACTCACCTTCCCTGGCGCCTGGCATCGGTTACGATTAGGCAACTATCTGCTATGCTGGCAGTGGCTGGAGGCCTTCGGGCTCCCCACACACCCTCCAGCTGGCCCGCGGTCCATTTCCCCGTCACGGGCCGAGTGCCCACCCTTCGCTCTCCGTGTGGAGAAGAGGGAGCAGGGGAGAAGACTTGCCTTTTCTGCGAAGACCTGGTTGCCAGAGAGCTGGGTGAGGTGTAAGAACTCCAAGTGCAGGGATCCAAACTCCGCCAGGATGCTGCTGCCCCCTGCCACGGCCCAGCCCCAGCTCCTGTTGGAGCCGCTGAAAGACAGAAGCAGCCTCGGTCACCCTCTGCCAGCAGGGCTGGCTCCTCTGCCCCATTGCCAGGCACTGGACTAGGAGCTTCGCCGTGCAATCCCAGTTAACCCTCCCTGGGGGTCGGTACTATCCTTAGCCCCATTTAGCTGATGAGGACGCTGAGGCTGGTGAGAAACTTGCCGAAGGTCACCCAGGCCTGTCTGACAGGCAATATTCTTTGTTTCTATGGTCAAGCAGCTTCTGCAAGACGTGTAGGCTCCAGAAGAATATTAGCAGAGCTGCCTTGGTGGCCAAGACCTGGCATACACGTGATGCTAAATTTACAGGTGATACTGATAATGCTGTCAGGGGCCACAAACCCCCCTCCCCCCACAGAACACTATTTCTATCCACTTATCAATGGCTCATAATCATTGTTGCTGCTTGTGGAGGGTAAATGGTGCATGGCTGGGGTCCGAAGGGGGCAGATGAAGAGAGCAGGGATCCCATCTGGCCCCTCCCCCCCCCTCAGCCAGTGCTGCTCACGGACACACAACGGCCCCTGGAACTTCGTGGAACCCACACCTGAAGGGTGGGTGGCCCTGCTAAGACCACACACCTGGGGCTGCTGGACCCTGGGAGGTCCGAGGTTAGGAATGAAAGCAGCAGGGGCTCTCGGAGCAAAGGTCTCCTCACTTGCTGAGCATGTACGTGTCTCACGAACACCTTAGATGGATCACCAGCCAGACCCTGCGACCCCGTCGGAGAAGGCTGTCAACTAACCGCTTCCCCCCCTTCCTTGAAAGTACTGGGTGCTTTCAAGGAGGAAGAGTGCAGGGGCAGGGCCTCGGGTAATCCTCCCATCTGCCCCTTTCACAGATGAGGAAAACAAGGCACAGGACAGTGAAATCACTGCCTGAGATCACACAGTAAATGGAACAGTGGGGACCCAAGGCTGCTCTGACGCCAGAGCTTGTCCCAGTCACTGTGCAGCTGCTGGCCTGTCGTCTCATTACATGATAAGAGGCCAGGACGCTGCCTTTCCAGGAGCTGTCACTTAAAATCTCCCTGGGACCTGCAGCCAGGAGGCACAGGTTCAAGTCTGTTAGCAGCGAGGTCTTGGGCAAACCATTTCTTGCCGTGTACCTTAGTTTCTGTATCCGTCAGACTGAGTGAGGATAATGCGTCCCAGTCTCCGCTCCTAGGGCTTTGCGGGGATTGAGAGAGAAGAGGAAGATGCAGAATGGTGGTGGCCTTGGGTAAGCTGCTTCCTCTCCCTGATCTGAGCCCTCATGTGTATCATGATGCTCTTTCCTGTGGGACATTTAGGACAACCAGGGAGACAAGGGTCAACCTCTCTCTGCAGGGAGGTTGCGGGGTGACAGTGGGTGGGCACAGAGCGGGGTGGAGTGAGCGCCCCCTATCCGTAGGGCCTCCAAGGTGCAGTCAGTGTGTGGCAGGCTGGGGGGCTGGCTCTGCTGGGGCCTCTGGAAGCCCCTCTGCTTCCTTGCTGTAGTAGCTCTGGCTCCCTGGGAACTGGCCTCTGTCATCCCTCTGTCTCCCAGGGACAGGACCTAGGAAGGCAGGCGTGGGTCTGGGAGGTCACAGTTTGCCAGCTGAGGGGCACTGCTTTATCTGGGGTGGGCTGGGGCTCCCCTAAGGCTGCTCTTCTCCTCTCTGATGTGGTTTCAGGAAAGTGAGGAAACTCTTCCATCTTCCAGAAACAGATGGAATTGAGTCTTAGGATCTTCTGGAGCAGGTGATCTCAGTAAACATCCCTGCTTCCTTGGGTATTTTCCTGACTTGGGGGCAGGTGGGGAGGGATGGGTTGCACAGAGAGGGGAAACTTGGCTCCTAGATAGTAAATCAAACAGCTTCCAGATGCAGGCACTGGGGCAGGCGTTTGCATCATGACCTCATTTAAAGCCCACAAGGCAAAGCATCGTTAAACCCTGAGGAAATAGGCTCAGAAAGGGAAGTGAGTCACTTTCAGAAGCTCAGAGCTGGTAGGGGGTGGAGGCAGGATTCAAACCTCAGAGAGCACTTCCCTAAGGGGTGCCCGAGACGGCCCCATAGCCACCTCGAGGGAAGGGGAAGCTGACCCCTCTCTGTCCCTCTTCCCCCCACGCCAAGAGACCTCTCTCTCCAGCCTGTGATCTCAGTGGGAGCTGCAGGTACCCACAGAGGGGCTTCCTGAATAATTGATGCTTCCTGCCCTCGCAGAGAAATTCAAGGTAAAAAAAAAAAACCCAGCCACCAGCCATCTTTTGTTCTCATTTTCCCCCACAGGAGCCTCTCCCTCCTCTCCCCTCCCTCTCAATGCTCACCCTCCCAAGTGGGCCTCCTGTGGTCCAGCCGCCCTGGGCAGAGGCGGGCGGTAGGCCAGGCACCTTCTTCTCTCCTGCCTGGCTTCAAATGCTGGCTCCCCCAGTTCCCAGCTTAGGAGACCTCAGGAGGGTCAGTGAAGGGTCAGTGAATTCTTCTAGACCCCAGTCTCCTCATCTGTTAAATGACAGTACCCACACCTCATAGAGCCATTGTGAGATATAAATGAGGCACACGATGACTGTCATCGTTACCATTATGTAATTACGCACATCTAAATTATGTGTTGTTTGTTAGAGTTAAGTTCCTAATGTGCCAGGCAGCAGCCGTATCTTGTTTTACCTTCACATCTAACTTTAGAGGTAGATACCAAGATTCTTATTTCATAGGTTAGGATACTCAGACTCAGAGAGCAGAAGACACTTTTCCAAGGTCACACAGTAAGTGACAGTGCTGGTAGAGCTGATCTCAAATCCAAATCCTAGGTACTTTGTGCCCCAAATGCATCTGTTCTGGGCAGCATCCAGAGACCAGGAGGTCTTCTGATCAGCCTCATGAGGCAATGGGCTGATGGAAGCTCTGCCCTCTGCTCCCCTCCTTGCCTTTTAAGTCTCCAAGTGGACTCTCCCCCGGTGGGAGGGGCTGCTCCACAATGCCCCTCCCCAGCCTGGTGGAAGCTTCTTCATGTGTGTGCCTGTGTGTGCACACATGTGTACGGTGAAATCGTTAACTCTGGAGCCAGACAGACCACGATTCTAATTCTAACTTTGCTTTGCTGCTGTGTGACCTGGGTAAGTTACCTCACCTCTCTGTTTCTTCACTGTTAAAATGGGGCCCACGTGGTTGTTGTGTGCTGAAAAGAGAGAACCCACGTCATTGTGCCTGGGACACAGTGAACATTCAAAAACGTGCACAATTATTACGATGTGTAAGTGTGTAGCAGAAACGTGCACATGTAAACGCATCTTTGTGTGTGAATCTGCGCACATATATAGAGGTGGGAGAGTGCGTGTGACAAAGGTGAGCCTGCGTATCTGAGTCCTCGTGATTTGGGTGAGTGGCAGTAGGGTGCATAGGTGTGTGTGAGGCTGGGTGTGTGAGAGAGCCAGTGAGATTGATTCAGCTGCGGAGGCCCTTGGACTGGCCACCTCCCCGCTCCCAGAGTTCAGTGGTCCTGCAGGTCACAGGTCATGGCTGCCCCTGCCTCCGCCTCCCAGGCCTGCCACCAGGGAGGGGGAGCGGTTACACTCACTTGGGGACCACCTCCCTTCAGGGTCCTCCTCAACGGGCAGTTTGGGGACAGGGCCTAGTTACTGCCCCCCCTACTAGGGCCCAGGTCCGAACTGCTCACAGCCAGCCCTGCACTGACCAGGGGCAGCAGTGTGGACCCAGCTCCCACCAGCAGGCCCTCTCCAAAGGGAACACTCAGCGCCACGCGGGCTGTATACATCCCTGACGTTTTCCCTGGTGGAATGGGGAGGCATTTTTAGCAATAGACTCTCTTACCCAGAAAATGAGAGGGAGGTGTTGCCAGGAAATATGCATACACATACATATGTATACAGCACTGGCAGCATGCAAACAGCCTAAAAATAAACGTGCTTTCTTAATCAGAAATGTCAGGATCTGCGGGGGATCAGGTCCGGGCTCTGCAGGACACGGGTAAGGCAGGCAACCAGGGCTGCAGCTTGTGGGGCTTGCTTGGAGTCAGGGGGTACCAATGCGTGGAGGAGGGAGGGGTGCCTGAGCTAAGTGAGGCCTGAGAAGCTGGACCCGGGACAGGGATCCAGAAAGACGGGGTGTTTGTGTCTTGGCTCCAAGACGTCTGGCCGTGTTTCTCCAAGATCAGTGTTGGTGGGAAAGGAATCTGAGCAGGGATCAAAATGTCAGGGTCTGAGGAGTCAACCCTGGCACCGAGATGGGGGTTTGATGGGCCCTGAGGGCCCCTCCCTGGCCTGCAGTGAGATTTAAGTGACATCACACCCCAGGAATCCTTTCTGACCACAGAGATGAAGATGAAGAAGGTGAAGATGCTGAGCAGGCCGAGTCCTCCCTTCTTGGCAAGGCCCTGGAGGGTGCGACCTCCCCAGGAAGTAAGGGGGCCTTGGGCACTCCACCTGAGCCCAGGGCCCCTGCCTCCCCTCCCCTGTTGGACTGAGATCCCTGAGATAAGAAAGCGCTTCAGGAGATGGAACAGAAAGTCCAGTGTGATGGACATATTACAGCCCTCCCCCCAGGCTCAGGTTGTAGGATGGTCTCAAGAATGGCCCCAGAGGGCTCCCTGGGTGCCTGGGGACCGGCACGTGCCTTCTACCAGGTGTCCAGGTCTGCTCCATGCGTCGCGAGGGTGGCAGGGCTCCTGCCTGAGGGAGGGCCAGGTGGGTATTGGGAGCAGAGCTTTTGATCTGTAACAAAATGGGTTAAAACCTGGCCCCATTGCCTGTGAGCTAGAAGACCTTGGGCAATGGGCATAATATAAATACCCACCCTAAAGGCCTGCTGTGAGGAGTGTGCTCTGAGGCGTTGAGCGAAACCCTTAGCATATGCCAGGCGCAGAGTGATCGCTCAATAAATGGTAAGGACAGCAGTCATCAGAGTCGGTCTCTCATGCTGCACACACTGGCTCACGTGAACATTTGTTGAAGGAATGAACAAAGAAAGACGGGGACATGGATCCTGCCCTCAAGAAGCTCCAGGGCCGATGGGGGAACGTGAAGACTGAGTGTGACAAGGGCCACAGGAAGCAGATAAAGTGCCTGGAGGCCAGGAGAGGCAAGGACACTTGTGGCTTCTGGAGAAGGTGGCATCTGAGCTGGGCTCTGATAGCGAGGGAAATGGTGAGAAATGGCAGCCCAGGGGAGGAAGAGAGCGAGGGAAGGCAAGACAGTGGGGTGCACTGGGGTCTCCAGGAGCAAGATTCATGCTCCTCAGTGGACCTAAAGCCGGCTGGCCACTATTCCCCTGACTTTGAGCCCATCCTTTCCCCTCTGGGTCTCAGTGCCACATCTGGCTTCCACCCTCACAGAGGGGAGCAGCAGGGTAGGTAAGTCCCCGGGGGGCTTTGGAGCGGGACGGAGCTGCGGCCTGGGCCCCACCTGCTCTAGCTGTGTCACCCCGGGTCCCTTCTACTCTGGCTCTGTGACCTGGTGAACGTCCAGAAAGACTCTAGTTCACACGCCGAATTACGCAACCTATCAGGAGGGGAAACGATGCAAGTGGCCAATAAAAACTAATGTTTTAAAACAGTTGGTAGAAGGAAACATACCAGTGGTTTCTTGACTAGTGGAGTCACAGGTGATTTTCTGGGTCTTATCCAACACTTCTGGTATAATCCACATTTTTTTTGCAATGAGGATTTATTTTTACAGGGAGCAATCACAATAGATATTATTGAAAATGGAGTTGGAAGTCCTGGGCTCATGTCCTGGATGGTCCGTTACTGGCTTCTATGACCTCGGCCAGGGTTTTTCCTCCTCGGAGTCTGAGCCTCCATGGGCTTGATGCTCCCAGAAGCCCCTCTGAGTTCTGACAGCCCCTCTGGGCTGACAGGGGCTGAGGGGTCAGCAAACCAGGGTCCCTCTGCCCAGGGTCCTGACTCCCCAGCAGCTTTGGGTTCCTGCTTGTGGTGGGAGGTGTGACGTGCCTCCCAGCCCGGGATCCCAGCTGGGAAGGGAGGGCAGTT
Source organism: Aethalodelphis obliquidens (assembly GCF_003676395.1). NCBI lineage: Eukaryota > Metazoa > Chordata > Mammalia > Artiodactyla > Delphinidae > Aethalodelphis > Aethalodelphis obliquidens. The sequence continues at coordinate 32,855,855 of NW_020837953.1, forward strand.
GGGGCACAGCGGCGGGGCTGTGAGTCACGGCAGTGTTACGAGATGATCACAGAGGAACGGCGGCCCCATCTCCATGCCAGAAAGATCAGGTCTTGCGTGGCCTACACCCGAGAACCAGGTTTAGCGACCAACGCCAGCTCAGGGGAGCCCCTGGCCGAGGCTAGGTGTCACTGTGCCACTGACCCCCGTGATTCCTGCGGCGGCATTCATCCCACCCTGTGTCTCAGTTTCCACGCAGATGCAGCCGAAGCCACAAGTGGGAGACCAGACGGCATCCTACCTTTTGAAGTTCACCACGCCTTTAGGGATTCCCGTGGGGGTATCGAAGGCCGGCAGGAGTTTCTCCCCCAGCTTGATGGCCTTTATTCGGAACACCTGCAAGGAAGGGTCAAAGGGCACTGTGAATCCTGGCGGATAAACCTGCCAAGGCTGCTGGGCCCAGAGTGGGAGGTGCGTTAGGCTCTGGGGTCAGTCAGGCCTGGACGTGAACCTGAGTCCATGGATTCCTGGCTCAAGTTCCTCCCTCGTTTATAAATCCAAGGCCTTCCTCAGAGGGTTGCTGGAGGGATGAAAATTAGATAATAGTTGTAAAGCCCTTACTGCAGGGCCAGGACTAGACGAAGGCTCAGTGATTATGCTGTGCTGGGAACACGGAGAGGTCAGGGCAGCGGGTCACCAATGGTCAGTGCCTGCCTGCACGGCGGGGCCAGTGCACCCCAAGCTGAGTGCGTGAGAAACACATTCGGATAGAGTGTAACGAGCACGGGATGGGGAGCTCCCGGCCTTGCTTCCCAGCCTGGCTTCTGTTGCTTCTCAGCAAACCTCTGCCTTCACACCTGTAAACCCAGGGGAAGGAAGGGCCTTTCCTCTCTGACATTCTGATTCTGCCCATTGTCCCTATTTTACAGCGGCAAAGGTGAATGGCTAAGCCGGTGATGTGATAGTCGGGGAGCCACAGGGAGGTCCCAGGTGTCAGGGCCCTTGCACGAGGCTCTAAGCCCCTCAAACTGTTCTTCTGGTTAATTCAAAAGCACCTGTGACCTTCTGGCTCCTAGGAATTTATTCTAAGGGAATAAATCATCAAGGATGTTGCAGAGACTTAACTTTATGGCTACTTATTCCAGTGTTGTTTAGAATAGTATAGAAAAACTGGAAATACTCTAAATACCAAGCCACAGGGAAGTGGTGAAATGATGGCTTATCCAGGCAATGGATACCATGCAGCCACTGAAGTGATGTTGGAGACGTTTATTTCATAGCAAAAAAAGGTTTATAATCTATTAAGAGAAAACATTTCACAATGGTGTAATTCAACTTTTGTAAAAATTATATACAAATGGATGCCTGAGGAAAGGTTGGGAATACACTTAACTATTAACCATGGTCTTCTCAGAGGACTAGGCTCATGGGGGATTTTTATTTTCTTCTTTTGGCTTAACTCTATTTTCTGTGCTATTTTTACAATTAAAGCAAACCCACAGGGCTTCCCTGGTGGCGCAGTGGTTGGGAGTCCGCCTGCCGATGCAGGGGACACGGGTTCGTGCCCCGGTCCGGGAGGATCCCACATGCCGCGGAGCGGCTGGGCCCGTGAGCCATGGCCACTGAGCCTGCACGTCCGGAGCCTGTGCTCCGCAACGGGAGAGGCCACAACAGTGAGAGGCCCGCGTACCGAAAAAAAGGAAAAAAAAAAAAAAAAAAAAGCAAACCCACAATAACATTATTTATTTTTGAAAAGCTGAGAAGCAAGTCCTTAAGCAACCACTCCTGCTGGGACAACAAGCATTTCCTTTCACTTCTGGGGCTCCAGGGAGACCCAGTGTGCCGATTGCCTGCGTGTTGTTGCAAAATGAAGTCTTCTTGAGGTCTCTCCTTCTAACATGTGCAATTTAAAGGTTCTGAGGCAGCTGTTTGGGGACCGCAGCGGGGAGGAGTTTGTGAACACTACCTGGGCTGTGGATTAGAAGCCTCTGTGGGGCGGGTGTAGTTCTTGTTTAGGAAGGAGGGAGGGTGGGAGGGAGAGGGAAGAATTGCACCTGGGGCCTGGTAGTGATGGGTGACAGAAGATGATAACGTCCAGTGCGACAGTGGGTCCTAGAAGTGGGCACTGGGGCAGCCACAGCAGAATCCTGAGGGAGCTTGTCTAGAATTCAAATTCCAAAGCCTCGAGTCACCCCAGAAGCCACTGGTTTAGCAACAACAAGGGGCTCTTGTTTGAAGGTCCTGATCTCATCATTTGCCCCCCGGGGAGGCTGAGCACAGAGGCACGAAGGAACGCAGGAACCCACGGGAACCTGACCCAAGGCTGGGGCTCCAGGCTGCCCTCTGCCTGAGGACGCCAAGCTAACTCCTCTGAAATGCTCCTCTCCGCCAGCAAACCACGTCTCCTTCTTTGGAAGGCCCTGATGCAGGCTGGCATGGCAGAGCCTCAACCATCCCAGGGAGGATGCTGCAGGTGTGACTGGACAGGAGTGGTACCATGCGGAACAGAACACCTGTCCTCCTTATCATTTGGAAATGATGTGTCTTATCTACGTCACCTTTGATGCTTGCAACAGGCTTGTGGGGAAGGTGTTGACCCACTTTGAGGAAAACAAAACTGAGTCTCAGAGAAGCAAGTTGTCCAAGGTTATGGAGCTATTAAGTGGCTCTTTTCCAGGACACCGAGCCACCTCACCAACACAGAGAGAGATGGCCTCAGACGGCCATGGCATGCAATGGGCGGGGGCCTAGTGGTTCCAGAACAGAGGTGAGAGAGACCAGCAAAAATTACATCCTGAGAGTGGAAAGGGCTCTTGACTGGGAGTCAGAGCCCAGGCTCAGATCTCCCCACTCAGCAGCTGTGTGACCCTGCGTGAACCAGGTACTGTCTCTGAGCCTCATCTGCACAAAGGAACAGTGACGTGTGCCCTGGCTTCTTCAAAGGGGTCTTCTAGAAATCAGACGAGAGGATGCACATAAATGAATATGCTATAGAAACTGTAAAGTGCTTTGCAAATGTCACCTGGTGCAGCTGGGGTCGTTCCTGTTATTCTCGTGGAAGCAGAGTCTCTGTGGGACCCCCCACCTCCCGCCCTACCCAGCAGGGGATCCACCTCCTGCAGGTTCCCTCTGAAGCAAGAAAGGCCTCAGCCCAGGAAGGGGTGTGGGATCTCCTTCACCGTTCATTCCACAAACACCGTGGGAAAGACCCACTCCACAGGCACCCCCTGTATGCGAGATGGAGGATGGAGAGAGGATGGAGGCCTCAGTCTGGTGTGGCCGAGTCCTGGTGATAAGCAGTGATGCTGGGCCAGGCTGAACAAGGTCTAGAACCCAGACCCACGGTGGAAAGACACAGGAGCCTGTGCGACCCGCACCGGCTCCCTTTCCTAAATCTCAGTCTCCGCAGCTGCATGTATGCCGGTCTCTGCGCCGGGAGGTTTTGGGCACGGAGGGGTCAGGGAGGCGTGGCTGGAGGACGGGGCTGCGCCCGTAACCCGGAAGCCTGCCTGCCCAGGGTTCTGAGCCACTCGGGCTCCCCTTGGGCCTTCTGGACACAGGTACTCCTACCACACCCCACTGCCTGGTCTGACCCCCAGAAATCGCTGGCCCCACACCCACCGCTGTGAGCCCTGAGCTGCACGGCTCCACCCCATCCTGGACGGGAGGCTGGCCGGTGCCCGTGCAGAGCATGGCGCCTCTTTCTGCTCCACATCATTTTCCTGTCCTGGGGTTTTCAAATGAAATTCAGGCCTTGGGTGGCGCGCTGGTTTCCCATGGACAGTCATTTGGGGACAAATTGGTACAAGCGGTAATCTCTGCTGAGGAGATTAGGCTTGATGGAGAGGGGCCCCGAGCGGCCGGAGAGATCAAGTGCTCGCCGCCCGCTGCCTCCGCCCGCGTGGCCTCCGCCCATCCGCGCCACTTGTTGGAAGGGAAGCGGCAGGGCTTTCTCTGACAGCAGCGGCAGAGGCTCCCCACCAGCAGGGGGCAGGATAATAATGTCTCCACGCGGACAGAGCTGCGGCTGTGCCGAGCAGTGCAGCCGCTCTGCGTAGGGGCCACACAACTGACGGGTGCCCCATGCGCTGGGGATTCTGCCAGCTTCCCCCCAGATCCTCAGGCTGTGCTTTCCCAGGCGCTCACAAGGGATGAAGTCTCCCATTTCTGTGTTCTCAGGATTCCTTGCAGTGCAGAGAACATGGGCTTTGGAGCCCTTCAGCCCTGGGGCCAAACCCTTTCCCACTCGTCCCATTTCACAAGAGCTCTCTGACCCCTGGGGGTTAGGACCACCCCACCGTGGGGAAGGTATGAGGTCTAGGGGCGGGAGAAGGGACTTGCTCAAGGCCACAGGCAGGTGCCGCGTAGGGATGAGACGCAGGTTTTCTGACTCTGTGCCCAGGGCTCTGCATTCTCGCCGCCCTTCACGGCCCTCCTTCTGGAAGCCAACGCGGTTCGCCTGGGCCGAGTGGCCGGCAGTGGCTGCCCACCTCCCCGGTCGCCCCCTTGAGACCTGGAGCTGGAGTTTGGCTGGTGTCTGGCCCGGGAGCAGAGGGCAAGGGGATGGCCGTGGAGCAGGCCAAGGCCAAGGGGCTCGAGGAGGAAATGGTGAAACAACGGTCTTGGCTTTATCAGTCCTGAGAACCAACATGTGGGAAAACCAGTCCAGCAGCAGCACAAGCCTGGACGGAGCACAGATATCGCAGGTGCCCTATGGCGAGCTGTGAGGATGGTGGGCAGCCCCAACTGCTGCCCTTGGAGAATTTACTAGCAACTGTGGGAGCCACCTGGGCTCCCCTGGGCAGCAAAGTTGAAGGAAGAATCTGTGGGTGGCACCATGGAGATGGGATTCAGATCCCCTCGAATCCCTGTTTCCTCATTGGTAAAATGAGGGGGTGGGAGGTTCTCCTAAGCCCTTTCCAGCCTGGATGGTCCAGGGGCTTTGAAAGGCCAACTTACCTCCTCTCCCGTCAGGTAGAAGGCCGAGAGAAGTCCTCCGATGTACCTGATGTTCACTTCGAACAAGGATGCTTCTCCACTCTGTGGGGCAGAAAGACAGGGGGGGCAGTGGGGACATTCGTGAGGTGCCCACAGGGCTTCCTGAGGCAGCCAGGCCCTTGAGACAGGTCACACCTGCCGCTGTCCCTGCGCCACTGACCCGGCCACACCTGTGCCGGGCTCCAAGCCCTTGCCCAGCGGGCCAGGCTACCTTTGGTGGTGGTTTTCAGAGCAAAAGGTGAAAGGGATGAGCACCTGCCTGGCGGGCAGCTACTGAACATTTACAGAGTTCCAAATAAACACTGGGCTTGGCTTCCTTCCCCAGCCTTTGCTGGAGGCCATCAGAGCAAAGTTAGGCCTGGCTGCTCTCCAAGGAGCTCAGGAACTTGTGTGGGGAGCTGCTGGCTGAAGCTTATCCTGAGGAGAGGCAAATCCTCCTCCTGTCTGGCCCCCTCCTTCCCGAGAGAGCCCCCTGGCTTAGCAGGAGGATGGTGTGGTCCTTTGGGGTGACAGGGCAAGTGGAAAGTTCTCACAGGAGGTTCTGAGGCAGAAAGGAGGGGTGGCAACCAGCAGTTTCTCAGCCTCAGCTCTGTAGCCCTCAGGGCACACCCACACTTGCCTTCATCACTGTTGTTTTCTTTCTGAAGTGCGGACTGCAAAGCAGGGGTACTGAGGCATCACGCCGAGGACCAGATCTGGGTTAAAATCCCACCTGAGTCACTCACTTGGCTTTCGAACTTCGGGCAAGATTAGCTTTTCCCTGCCTGAGTTTCTTCATCCCGAGCAGGATGGATGTGAGATCCTGAGTGGGGCAGGTGAGATGCCTGCCCAGTGCCTTCCCAGTGCTGGGCATGGCTTCATAGAGGTGCCTGTTATAAACCCCCTGCCCCGCAGGGCTCCCCTTGGCCTACTTCCCACATCACGGTCTTTTGTTACTGATGACGGCAATGGTCATCTTTTTATCTGGGAGAGCTTTTCCATTAACAGAGCACTTGCACAGCTACTCTCTTTTGCCTTACAGTCCTTGGTGAAGGCATCCTTCCCACTCTTCAGGTGAGAAAGCCCAGGCTCAGAGAGGTGGAGAGACCCCACCTTGCTTTCTTCCAGGGACACTCCCAATCTGTCCCAGCCTGTGTGAATGTCCCTAGGCTTGCCCAGCCCCGCCACCACCTGGCTCCTCAGGCAGCTGCCTGAGGCCTGCTCTCTACCCACCATCTGCGGAGGGGTCAAGGTGAGCTATGGAGACACTCCTTCCTTCTGCCTCTGATACCGTAGGAAATGGGAGGATTCTGAACTTCCTCGCCTCACACAGACCAGCAGAAGTCGTACCAGGCCTCAACGTCATCACAGTGACGATGACACCACTTTATCTGTACTGGACTGTATAGTGTCGTAAAATGCTTTTCACAGCCCTCCGTGGTGGTCAGTCCTCACAAGCCTGTGAATTAGGCACTATCATTGTACCATCTTTCGGTTGGGAAAGTAAGGCCCAGGAAGGTTAGATGACTTTTCCCAGGCTGCGAGCTGAGCCAGAGGCTCTCCTGTAGCGTTGCCTTCCCGGACTTTCCCCACTTTGTCTCTCTGCCCTGCTCTGCTCTGACATGGGCCTCTCCAGGAGCAGAGGCCTCCATCCTGCCAGGAGCTGTCCCGGTTCATAGTAGGATCTGCCACTTGTGGAGCCCCAGATGGAGCCCGACAGTGTGTTTTGATGTGACCCTTCCCCCTACCCATCTGTCTCCATGTCTTGCTCCCCCAAACCACCTAAACAGCCTCTCCCTGTGGGGAGCTGAGACCTCCAGGATGGATCTGTTACTTTAGTCTGGGCTGAGAGATCAGTGGGAGAGGCATCTGGTATTTAAGGCTTTTGTACCATCCATATACATGAGCATCCCCGCCCCAAGGACCTGGTCCCTGACCAGGGATGCCTGCAAGGCTAGAAACCAAGAGGGCCCCAAGCCTGGTCATGGCCTCAAACCGGACAGCTCCCCCTGCGCCTCTCACTCTCAAGAGGGCAGCACGGGGGTGGATGGGGACCTCTAGGTTAGGGCATCTCTGAGCAGATAACCACTTCTCCCTTCCCAGAGTCGCTTCCCCTGTTGCTGCTGTTCTGTCTGACAGAGTCAGTCCCAGAAGGGGCTTCCTGGAAGGGAGCAATGTGCCTGACACCCTAGGGAGGGCAAGAATGGCTGTCTTCCACCCCAGGGAGTTCCGGCTAGTAAATACTCATGGGCCGGCCAGGGCTGGGGGGACATCCCCCACCTCAAGGCTGGTCTGAGGAGAGGGGCCTTGGCACAGGGTGCATGGAACCCTGCTTCCAAGAATGCTCTGCTGGGCAGCCTGGGAGGAGCGGGTCACTGACCTCTCGGGCCCCTTCTGGCTCTACTACCCCGGAGGTCTTTGACTCACCACGTTCAGGTGGAAGCTCTCTTCCACCCAGGCCTTGGCCTCCTGGAACTCCTCCTTCAGCTCCATGAGGTAGAGGGTGTCGAGGGAATCAATGACCGTTGCCCCACTGAGGCCTCCTGCAGGCACAGAGGATGGGTCAATGTCGTCCTTTCCACCCCAGTCACACAAGCCACCATTCCCTGGGCCTCCTCTAAATGCCTGGGCAGGCTCCCAGGCACGATCCAGGGAGACCCCAGGGCCACCAGCCTTTGAAGGCACATCCAGGACCCAGAGTCCCCCCGTGGGCTGCTTCTTCCTCAGGGCAGCAGAGAGTGGGGGGGGGGGGGGTTGGAGAGACTGAGTTCAAGGGATGAGCTGCTTCCCAGACCTTGGTCCACTCTTACGTCTGCCAGCAAGTCAACCATCAGGGCCAGCTGGGCGCCCACCACTTCTCTGTTATGCTGGGGGTGGCAGGTGGCCGGGTGAACTGTCATTTGGTCCACAAAATCTTAACAAATGTGCCAGTCCGCTGACGCTTCAATGCCATTCTTTATTTTATTCTAAGAACAAAAAGATGTTCATAAATATTTACCCAGGAAGGTATTTATTGCCGTATCATATATGATGGGTAAAAGTTGGGAAAAAAACCCTCCAAGTCCAATAATAGGAGAGTAGTTATACAAATTGTGGCTCATGTATAAAATAGGACACTATGCAGACATTCACACAACTGAGAAAGACCTATGTTAGTTGGGGAGATACGCATGGGATCTGTTAAGGTAAAAAAAAGTAGATTGCAAAAAAAAAAAAAAGCACAATATAATTTCTTTCCTGTTTGCCAACGTGGATGAGCCTGAACAGAATCAAGTCCGGCAGGAAGTGATTCAGTGGTTGTTGCTGAGTGCTGGGATTACAGGTGCTTTTTGATTTCTTCAGCTCATGGATTTTTTTTTTTTTTTTTTTGCGGTACGCGGGCCTCTCACTGTTGTGGCCCCTCCCGTTGCGGAGCACAGGCTCCGGACGCGCAGGCTCAGCGGCCATGGCTCACGGGCCCAGCCGCTCCGCGGCATGTGGGATCTTCCCGGACCGGGGCACGAACCCGTGTCCCCTGCATCGGCAGGCGGACTCTCAACCACTGCGCCACCAGGGAAGCCCCATGGATTATTTTTATAACCAGAAATTTATTTCTGTTTAAAAAAAAAAAACGGAAAGACAGTTTGGACAAAGAAACTAAACAAATGCACAAACCAAAGATTCCGTGGCCACTCTTGCTCTAGGCCAGTGGGTACACAAAGCGTGAGCTTTGAGGCCTGGCCCCTGCCACTGGGGCCTTAGACTCTTGTCCTGGGAGTAAAGGCTGAGAAAATTGTGCAGTTTTCCACATCACAGACTGGACAGCAGAGCGATGAGGAAGAACCTCCGACATGGGACAACCAGAGCCTGCCTTCTAGAGGATGGTAAAGGAAGAAATGAGGGAGAAAGAGATGTGCCTGGGGCCATCTGGGGGGCTTCCTGGAAGAGATGGTGGCCTCCCATCAACTCCTTACAACTTCAGTCATCGCAGGCAGCAGCAATTTCCTTTCGGGACTAGAGGGTAACTTCAGAGGAGTAATTGCTCCTTCAATGTCCTCCTTGCAGAGGCTCAAAGCACTGACACTCACAGCCTCCACCTTCCCCCAGTGGACACTAGAGCTCCCTGACAGGTGCTGAGCCCCACTTGAGTCTGAAGTACGGCTTGGCGGGCACTCCTGCATTCAGAGCTAGCGTCTAATCTCCTTAATTAGTGCTTCCTTAACTGCTCACTTGTGTTGACTTCGCAGGCAGAGAATCCTTGTGAAACTCAAACACTTAACCACCTCTCTAGGCTGGGCAGCAAGGTCAGATAAAGGGCACGGCTTGGAAAAGGATGGGAGGGAGATCCGGGAGAAGTTGAGAGAAAGTTAAGTCTGGAGGTTAAAGACACATTTCCAGAAGGGAGGGTTTGCAAGGAAGAGTGGAGGGAGGGGAGGGCTGGGGGATGCAGGCGTTTCCCAATCCAGAGACACGTGTCCTGGGACGGCTTCGGCTTTTGAGTTGAAGTGAATTTCCAGAATGTCAACCCCTCCTACACTTAAGGATTAGTAGGAAAACACTCAAAGCCAAACCAAGTTGGTCTTTTTCTGGTTTATCCTGGCTGCTTCCCCTGTAGGTGTCCAAGGCTGAGCACGGTTCGTGGCAACTCCTTACCCTCCTGAGGTGCTCAGGCCTTGGGACCCAGATGGGCCACACATGACCAGAGAGGGACTGAGACAAGCCCAGGCCAAAGGGCACAGGTCTGGGGTCCACACTCCTGGCTCTGATGCCAGGGTCCCTCCCTGTTAACCACAGGGCCTCACACCTGACTTCTTAAGGGCCTGGAGGGATTTTTGAGATGCGGCTGCCTCACCCCTAGATTTCATAGATGAGGACCCCAGAGAGGTCCCGTCCAAGATTAGCCCAAGGGAGGAATGGGGCCCCAGGCCGGGCCACGTGTAGTGTGTTTTCCACAAGAGGGCCTCTCAATTCCCTGGGAAAACAATTTCAGATCTGCTTGCTACGTCCCCCTCCCCTGCGGGGGCAGGAGGCTGCTCTGACGCGAAGAGAAGAGAAGCCCAAGCTGTGTGTCCTTCAAGGTCAAGGGAGAGGTGGCCCACAGTACCCGATTTCTGGATCCTGCCCCGGGCTGCCTGGTGTTTTCACCCCACAGGCCCTCCGTCTCCTGGGCCAACCCTGCGTCCCGAGGCCCCAGGGCATTGGCTGGGCCGGGAGGGCAGCCAGGGCTCCTCGTGACCAGCTGTCCTTCCCGAACACTCCCGAGGCAGCCGGCTGAGGAGGCAACTCGCTAAAAGATTTGTTGGCAAGGTTCTGCCCCTGCTCTCGGGTGTCCAAGTCCTCCTGCTTCTCCGCTCCCACCTACCACACAGCTGGGCTGCAGGCCAGCAAGGCACTTATTGGAAAGCTTTCCGTTTCAGGCCAGAGGTTACCTGGCGGCCAGGCCGGGCAGGAGAGAAGGCCCTATCCCGAATTCAACTCTATCTGCACCTGCAGCCGACCTGGGGCAGCTCCCCAGGGAAAAAGACAGCCGCCTATTCAGTCAGCAGGCCCACAACTTGTATGTGAAGAGCCAGTGGGGCACAAAGAGTCAGGTGGCCAGCTTGGAAGCTTCCCTGGGCCTGGGCAGCCCACTCTCCTGGGCGGCCCACCCTCCCGGCTCTAGCTCTGAACTGCTGCTGTTCACAAAGGCCCCTGCTGGCCCCCCTTCCTGTGTTCTTCTGTTAAAAGAACACAGCTCTGGGTTCACATCCCAGCCTGGGCCAGCAACCCATCTGCTCTAAGTGTCAAAGTTCTCATCTGTAAAATGAGGTGAAGACCACTGGGCTGGGGTACTGAGGTGCCACTGAAGGTTCCTGAGCTGGGACAAAGGTATCATATACTGCCCAGCCTAAAGACACCTGATAAAGACACCTGTACATGCCTGGCACGGTGTAAGTGCTTGACAAATCAGTTCATTGTTCTTATTTCTGGGGTCCCTTAGCTCACCTTGAAATACTGGCCTGGCCAAGGAGATGTGGGTTCAAATCCTGGCTCCACTATGTACTAGCTGTGTGCAGGGCAAGTCATCGTACCTCACTGAGCCTCATTTTTCTCATCTGAAAAAATGGAGATTACAGTAGGACCAACCTCGTAAGGCTGCTGGGAGGGTTAAGTGGGGGGGTGGATGGAAAGGAGTTGGCATGATGTTGGGTACACATGAGCTGGTCCCCACAAACAGAAGTGTGGCCCTCCTTGTCCCCAGCTGGCCCTGGGCAGCCCCGCCACAAAGTCTTCTGGGGTCACTGAGGCCTTGTGACACTCCTGTATTACTGGCCTCTCACCACCCTGCTGGGCAGTGTAGGCACAAGACGCGGCTTGCAAGAGCCTTGACCCAACTTAAAGGAAAAGTGTCATATGGCTCCCACCTGTGTCTGCTGCTTCCCACCCCTGACCTGGGTGTACACCTGCCTCCAAAAGGGTCTACCTACCTCCCGGACCCCTTCCTTCCCACCCTGTATATTGTCGCCTGATCTGTCTCCCGAAAACCAGATCCACTGTGTCCATTCCCAGCTCAGGAACCTGCAGTGGCTTCACAGTACAACCATACAATAAAGAGTTGTGTGTGTGTGCGTGTGTGTGTGTGCGCGCGCGTAAAGTCTTTTGGGTCTGAATCCAAAGGATCTAGCTAATATCTCGCATCAAGCTCTGCTTCCTGGACAGAGGCTGCATCCTCTGGCCTTCCTACCTTTGCATGTGGGGTCTCCTCTGACAAGAAAGCTCTTCTGTGCCTCTGGGCAAAGCCTACACCTTCTTCAAGGTCACCTCCCACTGGCAGCCTTCCCTGATTGCACCCAGACAACCTCCTCCCGCCCAGAGAGCTCCCGTAGCACTTTCTTGGGCTTCCGACTCAGGCACCCTCCATTCCCGCCCTGCACTGTGGGGCTCTGTCTTGCCCCCTAACTAGATCATGAGATCATTGAGGCTCATGCTTCTCTCACACCCCTTCCCTGCCTTGTCTCCAAGCGGCCCCAAAGGCCAGAGCTCCCAACCCTACTGGGCCCCTCCCTATTCCCTGCAGCTTCAGCACATTCCCTGACTTCTGTGACTCTTCTACAAACTTGGCTAGGAGTTGCCTTCCTCATTCCACCTGCTCCTGAGGCGTCCAGAGCCTGCCCAGTGCCTCCTCACCCAGGAAGCCACTGTGATCCTCACCCCACAGTCTGCATGAAGTCTCACCCTCCCTGAGAAGTCTTCCCCAGCCCTTCAGGGTCCACCCTCCATGCCCCTACTCCGTGTACCCTCGTTGCCACGACAAGTGCTCCTTTCTCATCACTCTAAAGTGTTCGTCAATTTACTGCCCCGTCCTCCGAAATAGCAGGGGCGCAGTCTGCAGCAGAGTTGTCTCCACGCTTGAGAGATGGCTGCCAGTGGGGGTGGGCAGGCTGGAGGGCAGGAGACCAGCTGGCCCGTCTCGGGCACCTGCACCGGCACCTTGGCACCATGCTCACTCTGTGCTGGATCTGCCTTCAGGATGCCGCTCTTCCTCGTGCTTCTCCTTTTCACCCTGTGGTTGCTCCTTCCCAGTCTCCTTTGCTGGTTCTTCCTCATCACCAGGCCTCTAGAGACCGGGGCGCCTGGGGCTCCATCCTTGGGCCTCTTCTCTGTCCACCTTCCTTCCTTTAGTGATTCAATCTGGTCTCACAGCTTAAATACCATCCACATGCTGATGGTTCCCAGATTTAAATTTCCAGCCAGGACCTTGACCTCGGGAGCCCAGACTCGCTCTCCAATAACTCCTTACTCACATTTCGGAGGTCCACACACATCTCACCTTTAACTCGTCTGAAAGCAAATTCTGCGCCTCCCTCCAAACCTGCCCCTCCCACAGGCTTCCCACCTCGGTGGATGCCAGCCCCCTCCTCCCAAGAGCTGTGGCCCCAAGCCCTTGACGTTGCGTCTCTTGCCCCCACATCTGGTCCCACAGCAAATCCTGGCGGCTCTGTCTTCACAAGGGTTCCAGCCGCCACTCACTCCTCACCTCCTCTGGGCTGCCGCCTTCAGAAATGCAAGTCCTATCATGCCGTTCCTCTGCTCAAAACCCTCCCAGGGCTCCCCCCTGCCTCGGAGGCTGTGATCTGGCCCTGGCCTCCTCTCCCTGCCTGGCTTCTCTCCCTCCACTCCAGTTCCTTGCTGCTCCTGGCGCCCTCCAAGCCTTAGAGTCCTGGCCTTGGCCCTTGCGATCGCTCTGCTGAAATAGCACCCCCATCGCTCTTCCTGTTCCCTCTTTATTTTTCCCCAGTGCCTTTATTCCTAGCAACGTTACACGTGGGTCTGCTTCCCTATTTACTGTCTTCCTGATGGAGCGTAAAACTCCTGGCGGGGAGAGCTCTGTTTTGTGCACTGCTGCCCTCCACTGCCTAGAACACTTTCCTGCCCATCACAGGTACACGACAAGTATTTGGGAATAAAGGGCCCCCTCCTCCTGGGCAGGGAAGGCTTCGAGGGGACCGTGGCTCATTCATATCTCTCAGTGCCTGGCTATAGTCTGGCACCCAGAGGCATTAAAGGTCAACGTGTCAGTTGAACAGACTGAGCCTACTGCCGGGTATCTTCCGTGACCACCCAGGTCACCAGGGCAGCTCAACTGTCTGCTCTAGGGGCTGGTGCCAGTAGACAGAGGAGACCCTCCCAGCAGGCTGTGGCCACATCGGCCAGGGGGGCTGAGTGTGTCCACACCAGTGCCCTGCACAGAGCTATCTGTCATGCGTGTCGGGCTCTACAAGGGAATGGACCCCAGGCTCTTATAACCTCCTCCCCTGGGGGCTGCCTGGCCAGGAACCACCCTGCCCTGCTGGACTGTGGTTTGTATCCCCTCTCCTGACTCTGCCATATTAATGATGATGAGGTTTTTATGTGACATTATATTAGCAAAGAGAAATGGGTCAGGCTGGAAAACATAAGCTCCAGGAAGAACGTTTAGATAGAAACAAAAATCACCCAAGGCGTAGCCTATTACCACAGTATCCCCAGAGCCAAATACTAATGGTTGCATTTAATTTGAGGATATAATCCACAGAGACTTTTCTTAATCGGTAAAGAAAACAACACAAATGTTTTTCTCAGCTTCCAAAGAAACCAATATGGCTGTGGGGCAGGTCACAGTTCCCAAAGACGGATGCCGTAGGATATCCCATCCCACAAGAGGACCTTTTTCCACACTCCTCTCCTTGAACCTGGGTGGAAATTTGTGACTACCTGGAATAACAAAATAAAGCAAAATGGATGATTTTCTAGTTCCCAGGCCCAGACCTTAAGAAACAGGCAGTTTCTACTTCCTGTCTCTTGGAATGCTGGCTCTTGGGACCAGCCGCCATACTGTGAGGAAGCCCAAGGTAGCCCACAAGGAGAGAATAGATGGAGAAGCCATACGTATGTTTTCTGACTGACAGCCCATCTGCGGTTCCGGCCAACAGTCTGCAACAATTCCAGACATGTGAATGAAAAAGCTTCCAGAAGTTTCCAGCTGTCAAGTCACCCTCAGCCTTCAAGCCTTCCCAGGTCAGGGCCCATATATCCTGGCAGAGAGAGAAGCTGTCCCCACTGTGACCTTTCTGAATTCCTAGCCCCCTGGATCTGTGAGCATAATAAAATAATTGTTTTAAGCCAGTAAATTTTGGAGTAATTTGTTATGCAGCAGTAGCAGCTGGAATGTTCTGCCACATGGGTTTCTATGAAGATGAATTAAAGCGATATCCCCACTACCCCAAAGTACATTCTTTAAAACCACATCAGGTCTTCTGGCTGCATAAAATCTTTTTAGGGATTAGGACCTCTCCATTTTTATCAGGTCTGGGTTATCTGTTTGTTTGTTTTCCAATAGGAATATTTTCCCTGAATCTTTCCATGATGGTTATTTCCTGGATCACATAACGTTGTGTTGAGGGGCTGAGTGTTTCCAGAAAAAGGTTTCTTGGTGCCTCCGGAAGGACTAAAGATATTTTTTACAAACTCTTCTTGGAACCCAACAGAATGCTCTTACTAGAGGCTGATTAATAAAAGGTGATCAGGTCTGACCATGTCACTGCCCTTAAAAAAAGCCCTCAAAGCCTCCTGTTCTCCAAGTTCAAAGTCCTGGGCACAGTATGCAGGGTGCCTGTGGTCCAGGCCTTGGCAACCTCTCTAGTCTCACCTCCCTCCTGCTCTCTTTGCATGCAATGCTCTACCCAGAGCAGACCACTAGCAGCTCCCTAAACACCCTGCAGTGTCTGCTGATGCAAGAGCATTGTGTCTTCTCTCAAATGTTCCAGAGCCACAAGCAGAGCTGACCACTCCCTCCTCTGCAAGCCCGCCCTGCTCTGCTGCAGGTGCTCCGTCATAGCACTGTTCCCACTACACCGTACATCTTTGCCTGTGAATCCCAAAGGGCAGTGGCTGGCTCGGACTCTTCCCAGGAGCCGTACCATCCATCCCCAGGCCAGGCACTGAGAAGGCAAGAACAAATGGCTGTTGAATGAATAAACGACTGGTGGAAATGCCCACAGCGCTTTCTTAGGGATTTCCAAACACTTTACAAGGCCTCTTGGCCTCGGAGAAAACATACCACTCAGAGCAGTGGCCGGCTATCCAAGGAAAACACTGTCAGAGGAGTGAGATGGACAGACGTCAGGGCCCTGGTGGAACTAATGCCTTCCTCCACTCTTCCCAAACACATGCCACGCTTTGCTGCCACAGCCGGATGGAGAATGTTTGCTGTGGTCGACCGCTGGATGAGGTTCACTGTGACGAATGGCCTGACACGGTTCACTGAGGCAGTCTACTGGACAGGGTTCCTCGTTGGAAAACCAGGTATGTTTAAAAATGTTAACGTTTTGTTTGTTTTTAAAGAAGAGCTGAGGGTGCAGTCTGACCTGGAAACTGGTATTCAAAAAAATTCCCTGCGACAGCGCTGTGTAGCAAGCTCTGAAGTGCTTTTATCTCAGAGCATCTCTGAGAGAAGAAAAAGCACATGGAGAAATTAGTACCCAGGATCCTCCAAAGTCACACAGCAGCTCAGGGCAGAGCTGTAACCAGACACCGCCTTACACACCATCTGACCTTATGGGTTTGGTTATCCCAGCTTCATCCCTTCCCAGCTGTGTGATCTTGGGCAACTGACTTGACATCTCTGGGCCTCAGAAAAATTGGACAATGGGGTCTCCTTTTCAGAAGGGCGTGGCCAGTTCAGATGAATGTATACAAAGAGCTCTCAGCAGGCACTCAGTACAAGAGAATTTGATACACCCAGCACAGAGTAGGTGCTCAATGCACGGGGCTGTTACCATAAGGCTCAGTTCCAGCAGAAGAAGGCAAAGGTAGGATCCCTCGCAGATTAGGCGGGCAGGAGGTATCGGCTCTCGGGAAGTCGGGACCAAGCTGGGCAGGCACTGTGATATTTTTAACACACTTCTTGCCTCAGTGGGAAGAAGAGCAAAGGCCGGAGCCCTGGCTGCTCGCCCCAAGAGACACTAAATCCGACTGCTGCTATGGGAAGCTCCTGAGGGCAGACCCAGAGTCCCTCCATACTCTGGCTTCTACCTGCAAATTAGATAATTGCCCAGTACTATCCCTCTACTTCCATGGGAAGGGTAAACATCCCTGTCCCATCAACCTTGGTCTTGTCCATGTAACCTGCTTTGGCCTCATGGTGGGTAGGGAATTAAAACTGGCTCTGACTTCAGGCTTAGCCATGAGACTTGCCAATGGGATTAGTGGATGTGACTTGAACAGAGGTTTGAAATAAGCTTGCATGGGGGGGTTGCCCTCCTGTGTGTCCACCTTTCACCTGGAGAAGAGCAAGTCTAAAATAGCCATGGAGGTCCATGAAGGATGAGAGGTAGGTGGAGCAGACCTGGACCCGCTGAGCACAGCCTAGATAAACCAAACCCCAGCCTATCTGTAGCTATATGAACGAGAAATAAATGCTCACTGTTGCCTGCCACTCACTGTGGAGTAATTTGTTACGTGGCATTATTTTTGGAAATAGCTGACTGATATAATGCCCTTCCAGCCCTATTTCTTTTTTTATCCAAAAGCACTTATTTATTTATTTATTTATTTATTCACTCACTCACTCACTCACTGGCCGTGTGGCATGTGGGATCTTAGTTCCCCGACCAGGGATTGAACCTGTGCCCCCTGCAGTGGAAGCATGGAGTCTTAACCATTGGACTGCCAGGGAAGCCCCCCAGCCCTATTTCTTAATGGTCTTGTCACGTTTTCCATACTCTAGCTGGACTACAGATTCTATGAGGTCCACTGTTTCTCGCCTTCCAGCCCTTTATTCAAGCTGTTCCTTCTGCTTGGAAGGCTCTCCTCTAACCCAAAATGTCTCCACAAATGTCCAAACCCAATGTCTACTTTAAGTCTTGGAGAAAATGCTGCTTCCTCCACGAAGACATCCCTGATTGCCCCACCTGGACCTGAGGTTGCCCTCCTCTGAACTTTTATTAAAAGAATTGCTTTCAACTTTCATTATAGTAATCTGTGTCATCCGTGTCCTTTTCTCAAGTCCATCCCAGGCAGTGAGTGTCTTCAGGGCTGAATCTAAGCCTGTTTAATCGAAGCCTGAAGAGCAAAGGCATCGTTGAGATCTACTGAAGGATGCCCTCCGCCCACTGCCTCACACCTAGACGAGGAAGCCTCCAGGGAGCCAGTGACCTCACCAGAGGCTGTTCCTAATGTGGTGTGAGGTGTGGGGGGGTGTAAGGGGGCAGAGACCAACTCCATGGTGCTCTGAAATCCTGGCCCAGGGCAGACATCCAACCGAAGTTCACTTGTGGAATGTGAGATTCTACTAAATGCCAACCAAAGAGGTTAATAAGAACAGCTGCAGATAGTGCTTTGTGCCAGGCACCGTATTATACACATCTTTTTTAAACCTCGTGAAAACGCTATCATTGTCCCTCTTTTACAGATGAAGATTGAAATTTCAAGGAATTAAGTCACTTGCTCAATATTTATTCATTTACCCAAAAGCATATTTTGGAGTGCTCAGGATGTGCGTGGTGCTGGAGAATGGACGGTTCTGGTCCCCACCCTCAAGGAGCTGAAGGTCTGGTGGGGGAGAAAGACACCAACCGGGTGTCACACGGATGACACCGAGTTACAAAGGACCAAATGTGATAAAGGGAAAGAGAGCGGGTGTACAGTCAGGAGAGGGCGGCATTTGAGCTGAGGCCTGAAGGAAGACAGGAGGAAAGAGGGGGTCGGGCCAGGCAGATGCACAGCAAATAGAATGGAGCGGGGAAGTCTTGGCCTGTTTGTGGAGCAGAGAGGTGGTGTGGGGTGGTGAGAAAGGGAACATGGTGGGTGGTGACGGGGTGTGGAGGCAGACCACACAGGGCCTTGGCGGCTCGGGGAGGCTTGTGTGGATGGCTTAGGGAGACCCCCATCTGCCTGGTGTTTTAAAGTGATACTCAAGCTGCTGTGTGAAGTGTCCTGGAGGGAGACCCCACGTAGAGTAATTCAGGGAGCTACCCGTCTGGGTTGGTGAGAGCCCACTAGTCACTTAGGTTGGGTCAGAGGGAGGCAGGGAGCACCTGGGCCTGTGCTTTGGGGTCCCATGAAGGTGGCTGGAGGCGCCCCTAGCTGGTGGGGAGCTGGTTACCAGTCCAGGGGCAAGAAGAATTGACCAAGAGCACAGGGCACCATCAGCCAGTCGCCTCACTTCAGCCCCGCTGGGGGAGCCTCCAGCTGCCCTCTGGAAGCACCAGGGCCTCCCAGGCCCATGGATGCAAGGTCACAATGTCATCTTGGATATACGTGGTGGCCACACAGAGCTATGCATTGATCATGGCAAACAGCCTGTGGACCAGAGTCAAGAGGCACAGATGTGTGGCTGTGATAACAAGATGACTGATGATTACTGGAAAGGGGAAAAGCAAGGAAATCAAAGAGGCCCTATTCACCCCAAGAAACATAAAGAGATGGCAGAGGCAGTGCCGGGAGAGCCTGGTACAGAGCTGCGCCCCAGCGGAGGGTCCTTCTAGTCGCTGGGATGGCTGAGCTGCAGGGAATGGGCCAGCAGAAAGGGCAGAGCCCTGGAGCCACACTTACTAGCTGCCTCAGTTTCCTTATCTGTACAATGGGGACAACCATACCCCATCCTGAGGGTTAGAGATCACACAGTGGATGCAGCAGCCGTTCCACGGCCAGCCTCAACTGAGCCTGTGTGGAGGCAGATGGAAGCACCTCTTTAAAAAGCTTCCCAGCAACCCTATGAGGAGGGTGCAATTTGTGTTGCTCTTTTCCAGATGGGGAAACTGAGGCTGAGAGAGGTCAAATTTCCCAAGGTGATGAATGGGGGAGCCAGGATTCAACTCAGGCCGGCTGCCTCGGAGGCTCCGCATTTCACTGCTGTGCCATCCTGCTCCTGTGCAATTTCTGGGAACTTGGCCAGGTTCAGAGGGTCTGAGAGGGCCCCAGGGAGGTGCCCACAACCACAAGACCCCCAGGCCGTCTCCTCAGGGTCCAGCAGCACCTTCCACCCGTGGGCTGGAGCAGTGCCCCTCTATAGCAGGTACCACCTATGTGAGAGGAGCTGGTGCCTCTCCCCACAGGAGCCCCGCCCGTGATGCTCAGCCTCCAGGAAGCCTTCCCAATCCCCTCAAGGGAGTGACGCTTCCTCCCTGCACCATTCTGGGTCCCACTGCTGATCACTTGGCCAGGCCAACTCACAGGAGGGTCTGTGTTGCTCTGTCTCTCTCACAGGCAGGAGCCTGGAAGGCAGAGATCTTTTCATATTCATCTCGGAATCATCTACGATGCTGGGCGCTCGGTAGGGTCTGAGTAAACGTATATGGAGTTAATCTGGAGAGAGAACTGAGAAGGAGCCCGAGCAAGCATGAGCAGAGGCCAGAGCAGCTCTGGCCCTCTCCCCATCAGGCCCACGATGGCCCCACCCGATTCACCGTCAGAATGCAGGGAAGAACAGGAGGGTGACTTGCCCTCCTCTACAGACCAGGGACCTCCCCTTTCCTTAATCCATAGGCCCCTTCCAGAAACTGATAGAAGCCGCCCCGACCCTCCCCTAACTGAAAGGACACGTGCATGCATTTTACACAGAAACTAACACAGGCTTCCCATTGGCAGACCTACCTGTGTTGACCACCTAACTTAGATGGGGGATCTCTGGGCAGATTTTTATTTCCTACAGAGGATGAGGTGAGGAATTTATTGTGGAGCCAGGGAGACGTAGAACAAAATCCTACCTCACTGTTCCTAGCTGTGTGATCTCTGGTTAGCTACTTTACCCACATAAGCCTCAACATCCTCATCTGTGAAATGGGGATAATGTCAGATAATGCATATTATTAGAGAGACTGCACTAATAGGTGGACAGGGAAGGTGTTTTTTTTCTTTAAATGTAAATGGGTCACAGGAGGTGCCTCTGAGTCACCTTTCATTTAATTTTATTTGACTTTTTTAATAGGCAGACGTGATAGTGGAAAAAGCACAGGCTTCTAGTCAAAATGTTTGACCGCTGGTTCTATATATTACCAGTTGTGTGGTCACAACCATGTTGCTTAAGCTCTCTGAGCCATGAGTCTGCATCTGTCAAAAGGGACTAACAACACCCCGCTTGAAGGTGTGGATGGCTTGGATGTGGTACAGAGTCTGGCAGAAAGAGGGAGCACAAGGGAAGGGTCTGTGCATGGGCTGAACAGGGAGAGGCCCCTCACCCACCTTCCCACGTCCACCCACTCCTCATCCCTAGCATGACAGCTCTGAGCATGTTTCCTGGGTGAGAACTGCCTCTGATTTAGATCTGGGGGCCTATGCAATTCACAAATGTAGCAAACGTGCTGCGCCCCAGAAGACAGCTCCCTCTGCTTCAGAGAAAACACACAGTTCAATTTCCTAAAGATCGAACCCCAGGAAGCCTTTCACTGCTGTCCCAGCGAGAGCAGTTCTCAGAACTTGGGAGGTGCCACCCTCGTGCGACTGAACAATTAAAGCCCAAGTATTTGTCATTCTCAGCAAAGGTCTGTGAGGATGACTGAGAAAATGAAAAAGAATCTGATTTCAGCAGCACAGTTTTCAGAAATATATGGTAATCCACTTTTGTCAATTCACGGAAGGCACAGCTCAAATCATTAAAAAGCCATCGCACTTAATCATGCATGGAGAAGGCTGGGCTGTGCCTCTCAGATCATTTTCAAATGGTTTCAGGTTAACTTTCAAAAACTGACAGGCAAGCAGGGAGGGGATTATGACAGATGATAATCTGAGGAATTTCTGGTTCTGGTTCTCGGAGGATAAGGAGTTTATTCGAGAGAAAAGTGCCACCCAGACCTAGGCATGGTGGCAATGGTGAGGGAAATTCCAGGATGATCAGCTGGGACTTCTGCCCTCAGGGAGTCTGCAGCTGCTTTCTCAGGATGACAGCGGATTCAGAGCACACTATTAAGTAAGCAAATAATTGTGATGGATTGTGACAGGTGCTAATAAAAGGTGGACGTTTACCCAGTGATTAAGTCTCAGCTGCGAACATAGAGACCTGGGTTTGGAATTTGTCTTTGCCACCCACTGTGTGACCTCACGCAGGTTTCTGAACCTCTCAGAGACTTGGGCTCCTCATCTATAAAGTGGGATGGCCAGCTCATAGGCTTGGGGGGTTATGTATGAGTTCATTCCCATAAAGCCTTTCACGTAGTACCTGGTACACATTGAGCTCTCAGTCAATGCTGGCTAAGCAGCTAATTCTGCTGAAGGAAGCCTCACAGATGACCTCTGATTGGGATCAAGAAGGACAAGCAGGAGTCTGCAGGGTGGAGAGTTGGAGGAAGAACATTCCAGGCAGAGGGCACAGCACGTGCAAAGGCCCTGAGGTGAGGGGTTGGTCAGGGAGGAGCACAGGGTACGTGGGGAGGGGGACGAGAGAGGGAATGCTGCAAGCTGCGCTGGAGTCCTCCTGTGAAGGTCGGTGAATGCCAGGCTGAGGAGTTTGGACTTTATTGAAGGCTGGGGCAGTGTCTGTGAACTCAAAGGGTCAGGAACATCCTGTGTCTTCTTCCAGGTCTTAGTACATGTTGGTCACTTGTTGACTTTTAAGTGACCACCTCCCATCAAACTCTGATCCAGGGTCCCCAGCCTTTGTTTAAGGAAAACACCCTCTATTAGGTCCAGCAAAGACCATGTTCCCCTTCTAAGGAAGGCAGAGCCGTTGTGGGGAAACTACTATACCTAGTCAGGAACTGCATTGCCCACCCTCCTTGCATTTAGGTGGGGCCCTATGAGCAAGTTCTGGCCAATGGAATATGGGTATAATTTACATACATTTTGAGGCCTGGTCCATAAAACCCCCTGTGGGACCCTCCAAGGCTGAGGTGACCTTGGGAGTCACAATCTGAAGATGATGGAAGCTCCATCACCCTGGGTCCCCGAGTGACTGTGATGAGCAAAGCTCCCTCCTCCTCCCATCAATTTGACTTTACATGAGCAAGAAGTAAATGTCTGTTCTCAATCCATAAAAAGGTCTCTGGGTTTATCTGTTATAGCATCTAGCATTACCTTAAATAAATACACCCATTATACAGAATGACCTCGGGCATGTTATTTCGCCTCTCTGGGCCTCAGTTTCTCTAATGCAGATTTTCGTGAAGGGCTAATAAGATGACAAATGTGAGTGGTGCTTTGCAAGCAGGGAAGGCTACAGAGATGCCATTCCCTGCTGGTGTTGTGGCTTTGGTCTCTCCGAGAGCCCGAAGGGGAGTGGACTTTGTACAGCCCCTGCTGAGGCAGGGGGAGTGCAGCCAAGGTCTTGGAGAAGCTCCAGGCAAGGGGTCCAGATCTATCAGCAGATCCTGACTCAGATTGGAGACCCTCACTCCAGACTTTAGTTCTGCCGCTTGGCAGAGATGCTGCCCAAAGGGCTGAGCCCCCTGGGGGAGGGACTGGGGCCTGGCTTCTGTCTCCTGGTGGCTCCCCTGGGAAGGAGTTGGCCCTGCCTCCCTGATAACTTGATCCAGCCTCTCACAACTCATTAACAGGAAATTGCATGCCCTGCCAGGGAGATGCACGTCTGATTTTTCAGACATGTCAGGTAGACACTATCATCAAAACCTTGTCATTTCTCTGCATAGCCCCACATCCTCCTGCTCTGGGGTCCTCCTGCCAGGTTCTGTGCTTGGGGCACACGCTTGCTGTCTCTGGAGATTTGAGAACCTCGTGCGGTTCACAGTTCCGCCAGCCAGTCTGGCAGGGAGCAGGGGTTCAGGATGGAAGCCCGCACTGGTAGCTGAGGCTCACCCTGCACTCCACCCCTAAGCAGTCCTGCACTCCCAGCCCAGCACTGGTGCTGAGACCCCATAAGAAGACAGGAGGAAGGCCTGAGCGGTATGTGAAGTGCTGAGCTGGACCTGAGCAACGACAACTTTAACAGGATCCTGGTCATTATATGTCCTTCTGCTGAGAGGGTTTCCTCACCCATAACTTAGAGGTAGGGATGGAGAATGCCCCACCCTCAGCCTCTGGAGCCTGGATTCAGGGGCAGGGCCACCTCATCCTGTACACATGGTCCCGCGGCCCCGTTCTTAGGCAGGTGGTTGCAGACACCGACCTCCTCTGTCTCCTGTGCTCTCACTTTGCCCAATGTCCACTTGCCAGTGCTAGCTGGGGACATGAGAGGGGCTCTCAAATCACCTGACAGTAAAAACCATCAACACCCTGGGCCAGGCTCTATGGAGAGACAGAGAAGAATCAAAAAAAAAATAAGGACAAAAAGCATCAACTTCCTCAGTCTTTCACACAATAATTAACTTGTCTGAGCCTTACACCCAGCCTTACGGGTGCCATTACCCTTATTCCACTGAGGAGGAAACTGAAGCTCATGGAGATTAAACCACTGGTGCTCAAGGTAACCCAGCCAGTGCACTAGGCAGTAATCTGAGCTGCACCCTATAAACGTCCCATAATAATCACGGTCACTTGTCTAGTAGGTCCTACATACCAAGCACCAAACCGAGCATTTTGTCAACTCTCCAGCAGAGGTTATAGTATTTCCATTTTCAGATGACATCTGGAGGCTCAGAGAGGTTAAGCAACTTGCCCAAGGTCACACAGCAAGTAAGCAGTAACCATAGCCTTAATGCCTACAGTGTTGGTGCTCTCTCCCAATACCAGTTGCCTCGCCAGCGAGAAGGGTCCCACTTAGGGAGGGCAGGGAAAGAGGCTACCAGATCCTATCAAGTGAAACAAGCAGATAAAATTGCACACATGCTGGTCACCACTCCATTAAAAACTCAAGCGTGCATGGATCAGATGGGATGGGATCTGGTAGACAGTTGGGTGGGCGTCTCAGAGTGAGGCGGGGCCTGGCAACTTCTGTTAGCTCATGGTCTTCCTTGGCTGTATTTTTCCTTGTAACGATGGCTGAAGGTAAAGGTGTATAGGAGCCAGGTGGGCACAGGTGTGGTGGCTCATCGTTTCCTTGGCCCTGGCAGCAGGAGGGCCTCCCTCCCTCTCCCAGGTGCAGGAGCCACCTGGCCAGGTAACCTCTCCACCCCACTGCATTCCAGACAGCCTTCAGTCTCAGGCAGAGATCCAAGCAAACCAGCGACCACTGCCCTGAGCACGTACAGCTTTTGAAATAGTGAGGACTTGCAGGAGAGGGACTGCAGCAGCAGCTATAGCCCAGGCAGTGTTAGAGAGGCCCCCATGCCTGCAGTCCTCCCACCACAGAGGCCAAGGCCAAGGAGCTGGTCTCCAACTACCCTCTAAAAGGCCCTGTGTGACGTAGCTCCCGCCCTCCTGGGCAGCTTAGTACCTACCTCTCCTTTCATGCTATCGTCACACTCAGTTCAGCATACTCCACCGCCGTACCTCTGCCCAGGCTGTCAGCCCTCCTGTTCCACCTGCCTATTCTTCAGCTCTAGAACCCAAGTCTGTTGTTCTTAGTTGTCCTGAATCCACCCCCCAGCTTTCAGACTGTTCAGAGTCTCCCACCAAAGTCATGTATCCTAAACTTCTGTTAAAACAAACACTTCAGGGCTTCCCTGGTGACGCAGTGGTTGGGAGTCCGCCTGCCGATGCAGGGAACATGGGTGCGTGCCCCGGTCCGGGAAGGTCCCACATGCCGCGGAGCGGCTGGGCCCGTGAGCCATGGCCGCTGAGCCTGTGCGTCCGGAGCCTGTGCTCCGCAACGGGAGAGGCCGCGACAGTGAGAGGCCCGCATACCGCAAAAAAAACAAAAAAACCCAAACACTTCAGGAGAATTCTTCTAGAACTCCTTCTGAAAGGCAGAGTGGGGTGGAGAAGGAGGATGGGGCGGGAAGAGGAGCACTGGAAGGTGAGATGGGATGGCCTGAGGACACAGTGCACACCTGTGCTCTGGGGGGCCGCAGGAGGGCCTAGGAGGCCCCCGGCGGCTTTGCCCTAACCTGCCTAATCTGCCTCTACAACAGTTCCCGGGCTCTCACTCCACCGTGCCCTTGCACATGCTGTGCACTCCGCCTAGAAGGCAGTTCTACTCTTCTCTGCCTGGGCAGCTCTAGCTCATCCTTCAAGGCCCAGTTGGATACTACCTGCTCTGTGAAGCTCCAGAGGTAGAGTCAGCTGCTCCTTCCTTTGTATTTCCAGCACTGCGTATCTCACAATTACATGTGGATACTTTCCTCTAGGAGAACTCTTTGGGCCAAGGGACATGGCCAATTCACCTCTGCATCTCTGGCATCAGCCCAGAACTGGCCTAGAAATGCCTCCTGAATGAATGAATGAATGAGCCTCCGTCTCTAAGAGGCCTAATTCCCCACTTCCTGCTGGGCGTTCCTCTCCAGTCCGGAGAGAAGCAAACTGCGCCCTTTGTCTTCCACCACGTTGGTACTGACCAGAGTTGGATTTTAATGGTGCTTGGACAAAAGGCGGCACCCACATCCATTTTCCTTGGCTAATTACATTTCCCAATTGAAATACTTATCTCTGGGCTGGTGTTAAAGACATAATCAGTTTCCAGAATGGATTCAGAAGAGGTGAGAAGCAAGAAAATAATTAAGCTAACTCCTGATTGAATCAAATAATTAAGCAGATTAAATCAGTTGCCTGTGATCTACAGCCCAGCCCAAGCCTGGGGAGTGCATTTCTCTATCGGAGAGATCATTCCTGATTGTTTTAAAGATGGAGAGCATTTCCTCTGAGTAGTGAGTAAAGGACTGACTCTTTCAACTGAATACAAGTCAGGGTAGCAGGACCCCAGCTTCGTGGTTTAGGCGAAGTATTGTGGGTTTAGTAGAAGAAAGCTTGAAGGTGGGGCGCGCTCTGTTCCAGAGCCATACCTGCACACCCATGGCACAGAGGTTGCATTGATGCCCTGGTTTCTCTCTTCTCCCTGTGTCCATGCCCTCTGCCCCTCTGAGCAGGGTTTCCTGCCCTGTCCGCTTACTCTGGCCTCAGCCATGTGGCTAACTTTAGCCAATGACAGCAAATGTGATGTAAGCAGAGGCTGGCTTTCTTGCCCCTTTGCCATCAACATGAGAACATCCTGGGACTAGACGACTGAAAACGAGAGACATGTGGAGCAGAGCTGAACTGACCAGTTGTCCCAGTTGTCCAAGGGTCTCCTAGGTCAGCTCACAGTCAGCCGCCCCCAGTCAAGATCAGCAGAGTCACTTAGCCGACCCAGCCTGGAGCTGCTAAACCCTGAAGACTCCCAGGCTAAATAAAAACTTAGTGTTACATGCCAGTGAGGTTTCTGGGTATGTGTTTTGCAGTATCATTGTGGCAACAGATAACTGAGAAAGTATCCCTCAGCCTGGATTGGCCTATTCTCCAGCCCCAGCCTCTAGAAGGTACCCTCTACCCTCAGCCACGCATCACTTAGAACCCTGGTATTTGAACAGTAAATATTAGATGAGTAAAAAACCTAATCTAATCCTCACCAAGGCTCCTGGGCAGCTGTCAGGAAAGGGATCACCTGCCCCATTTTATAGATGATAATGCCAAGGCTCAGGGAACCAAGCAGTTAGAAGAGCAAGAGATTACGGTTAAGGAGAGCGAGTTAGATGAATGCAGTAGCCCCGATTTCTACCCCCCACACCAAAACTCCACTGAAACAACAGTATGAGATTTTTTTTTAAGCATCAATTCAGAAGGACAAAACAAACAGAGGAGAGGCAAGAGCAACAGTCTTGGCCTCTATTAAGGAGAGAGACATTGTAGCACTGACTTAGCGAAGCCAGGGAAGCAGAATCAAAGCCAAGATGCTGAAAGCACACGCGTTCAGGTCACACCAGAGAACCGCACAGGGTCTGCAATGGGTGGCAACACCGGGCACCTCTGGAAGGATTTATTGAAAGTCAGCCTTAAAGGCAGTAAGACCCCTTTTCTTTTATGTCTACCCAGCCACGAAAATGTCTCCCTCTCGTCCCAGCAGAAAACTAGGGGTTGAGACTTGGGAGGGAGTAAGACAGAAGGCCTCTGGACTGTGGGAGACCTGGCAGAGGCAGGGGCACCATCCCGAGAGCATGGGGGTTAGGGAAAGGTTTCTGGACTGCCCCACATTGTCCTCCAGCCCTCTGCCCACCTGGCTCTGGGCAAGCGGAGGCCAGGAATTCACTTTCAGATAGGAGAATGGAAACATCTTCAATGCAGACTCTGACTAGCCGTAGAAAGCAAAAACCGGCGTACATCCAGAGTTCCCTGTCGCATCACCCTGCAGTGAGGCATCAGCCAACAAAACCCATTCACCACATTGGGGGGTGGGGTGAGTGGGCGTGGGGCACACTGGAGCCCCAACCATCTTCTTTTCTGGCCCCCATTTAACATGCACACAGCCAAGGATCCTCAAACATTTGAGGGAAAACTCACATGTGCGATAGGCATACATATACCCAAACAATCAGGAAAAGTATATTTAGAGGACGCAGAGGCTCTGCAGGAAGAAGAAAACTACAAAAAAAATATCCTCAGAGAGACAAAAGAAAATGTTGCACCCATGAGACAAGATCAGGATGCTCAAAAAAGAACATTCAGGAAGTAAAACAGAACTCTTGTTAATTAATACACAGTCTGACGGAAGAAGAAAAAAAAAAACCTACAGAAGAGCTGGATGATAAATTTGAGGAAATTTCCCAGAGTAGAACCAAAGAGAGAGAAGAGGATGTGGAGCAACTGGAACTCTCAAACACTGCTGGTGGGGATGGAGAATGGTACACCCACTTTGAAAAAGACAGTTAGGTAGTTTCTTACAAAGTTAACCATACACTTAACACATGACCCAACAGTTTCACTCCTGGGTGTACACACAAGAGAAATGAAAACATACATCCACACAAAAACTTGTACATGATATACAAAACAGCATTATTTGTAATAGCCCCAAACTGGAAACAACCCAAATGTCCATCAACTGGTAAATGGAAAAAAACCAACTGTGGAATGGCTATACAATGGAATACTACTCAGCAATAAAAAGGCACAAACTATTATACATATGACAATGTGGATGAACTTTAAAAACATTATGTTAAGTGAAAGAACCTGACACAAGAGTACACACTGTATCATTCTATTTATAAGAGACTCTAGAAGGTTCAAACTAATCTAGAGTGACAGGAGGCAGATCAGTGATGGTCTGGGCCAGCAGTTGAAGAAGGATGAACTGTCAAGGGGCATGAGGGAACTTTCAGAGGTAAAAATATTCTGTATCTTGATTTTGGTGGTGGTTAATTTCTCAAAATGCATTGAAAGGTACACTTAAAACTGGGTGTCTTTTTTTTTTTTTTTTTTGCGGTATGCGGGCCTCTCACTGTTGTGGCCTCTCCTGTTGCACAGCACAGGCTCCGGACGCGCAGGCTCAGCGGCCATGGCTCACAGGCCTAGCTGCTCCGCAGCATGTGGGATCTTCCCGGACCGGGGCATGAACCCGCGTCCCCTGCATTCGCAGGCGGACTCTCAACCACTGTGCTACCAGGGAAGCCCTGGGTGCCTTTTACTGTAAGAAATTATACATCAATATAGTTTATTTGAAAGTGAAAAGAAAAAGATAGTGCTGTTGATTCAACTGGGGTTAAAATCAAGGAGGTTTCATGGAGGAGGCAGTGTGTAAGCTTGGTTTTTAAAAATGAACTTGAGAGACATATGGAAGAAAAGGCAGGGACCTGTCAAGCAGAGCAAACAGTATAAGTATGGTTGAGACTGCTAGTTGCCCCCTAATATCCATTCTCTCTTGATATCTATAGAAACAGAAGCCATAATTCTATCTGAGCACATGGTCATGAGAATAAAGACTACATTTCCCAGCCTCCCTTGCAGCTAGGAGTAGGCATGTGCACAAGTACTGGCCAAGGGGATGTAAGTGGAAGTGGGGTGTGCAACTTCTGGAGAGTATGTTTAAAGTGAAGGGACATTCCTTCTCTTCCCCCTTTTCCCTTTCTGCTGGCTGAAATGTGGACATGATGACCGGAGCCAGAGCAGCCACCGTGGACCACAAGGTAGAAGCCACTATTGAGAATGAAGGGTGGACCCTGAGTCCCCAGTGAAGTGGAGTCACCACACCAGTCCTAGACTAACTACCTGGACTTGTAAGTGAGAAAGGGATAACCTTCTCTTTTGTTTAAGCTATTGCTATTTTGGATTTTCTATTAGTTCCAGTAGAATCCAATCCTAAGTAATAAATTGGGCAAGGGCAAAGAGAGGTGACATGAACATGTCCCCAGTGTCACAGACTCCTGGACACCACCGTCATGATTTGACTGTACTGCTTGAGGGCAGGGCCCTGGTGTTCCTCGTTTTTCTGTTTCCAGGGCTTGGACTCAGCAGGTGCTCAGGAAAAACACTGAGTTGGCTGGAAGACCACGGCATGGCTGAAGCCCCAGCGTGATGTTACGGACTGAATGTTTGTGTGTCCCCAAAATTCATATGTTGAAACCCTAACCCCCCAGTGCAATAGTATTTGGAGATGGGGTTTTTAGGAAATAATTAGAGTTAGATGAGGTCATGAGGGTGGGGCCCTCTGATGGGATTAGTGCCCTTATATGAAGAGACACCAGAGAGCTGGTGCATTCTCTCTCTCTCCTCCTCCTCCACTCCCTTGCTCTCGCTCCACAAGTACACAAAGAAGTCACTCGAGATGTGAGCACACAGCAAGATGGTGACTGCCTACAAACCAAGAGAAGAGGCCTCAGAATGAAACCCACCTTGCCAGCACCTTGATGTAGGACTTCCCAGCCTCCAGAGCTGTGAGAAATAAATTTCTGTTGTTTAAGCCACCTGGCCTGTGGCATTTTATTATGGCCCTTGAGCAGACTAATACACACAAGATAGACTACGTGTTTGCTCTCTGAGGGCAAGGCCTAAGCCCTCCTGTTCATCCCCATAATCCTTGCACCTAGCTCCAGAAGGCTTGTTGTGGGGTCTCAGGTATTTGCTGAAGGAAAGAATGAAAGACTGATGTAACAGAAATCCGAGGTTTCACAGGCCAGCATTTGCCTATCCTTTTGGTTAACAGGTCCCCAAACTGCTTTCTGGGGTACCTCCCCTCCTCCCTCACTTCTAGTCTATGCTCTTCTTGGGGTGGGACTGTCTAGATGCCCCACAGTGGGGATGAGTGATCTAGACCTCAGCCAATCCATACCTTTCATCCCTCTGGACATAAGGATATGTTAGGGACAGACAGAGCCACAGGCCCAATTAAAGCTTGTCAGAGCTAATCTTGGGACTTCAAGTGAACAATCTAGAAACAATCAAGAAAGTGGCACTAGCTCTTTTATACCACACACAAATTGAGTGGATGGAAGATAAAGTAGCTGTAGCCAAATTGCTATCATCAAGGAACAGCCGATCTGAGAATGAAGCCCACTGAGAGAGAGTACAGCACAGAGACAGAGAAGGAGGAATTGAGTCTTGGTGACTTCAATTTGATGCCTGGATCAAGCTGTGCCTGAAGTCCAACCCTAGTGATTTCAACTAAGTGATCTAATTAATGTTTTGGGGGGTTAAACCAAATGGGCTTGAGTCTTTGTCTCTTGCAACCCAGAGAGTACACACTAACACAATTGACCTTAAGGTCAATGTCACCCTTAAAATATGTCATCTTGGGAGCAGTGCTGCCATCTAATACAGGGACCAGGGCACTATCGGGTTACTGCATTAACTCCACTTCCTTTCAACTGTAGCTGACTCTGAGAACTTAAACAAGGTCTTGTTGATTCTTCCTGGTATGTGACATTGTAAACCAATCTCACGTTATCAGCATTGCAAAAATTCCCCTATAAAAACACAGGAGTCTAAAATGTTAATCTGGGAATTAGTGGACACTTATCTTCTTTTGGATCGGCATAATTTCCTCCCAGGATTTTTATCTGCTTCCTGAGCCACCTCATTTACCTAAGCTTTCAAAAGCTCACGCAAAACACATAATGCACTTCAGCTACAAAAATCAGTGCTTGAGGATGTGTTTTTACCAGGACTGCTACAGAAATTTTTCCCATTGCTTTTCAGAGGCCTCACTACCAAAATTTTTATTCATGAATAAGAGCCAGAATAGTCTCACTTATAAACAAAGCTTTTCCCTAATTATCAAATCAAGGAAAATATGTAATTAAAAATATATATATATAGTTTTTTTATTTTTCAAGGGGAGATTTATATTAGTTTGGGCTTCAAACAACCCTCATCTTCCCTCCACCACCGAGACTGACTTTAATTAAAGACCATTTACCCTGGGAATGGATTGCTTGCTGCAATTTGTACTGAAGACACACATTTGCAGACAAATGGATTGCAGTCCTTAGATTTTGCTCAGATGACAAAAGAAGTGATTATGTTCCCTCGTCACTTCCTCACTCTGAAGGACTCTATTAAGAGAATAATTTGAACGGTCTCTCTGCTACTCTGCATTTTAAAGTGTGATCTATTTCAACGCCATCAACATTTTTCCCCTTTAAAAAATGAGTGATGTTTAAGAAAAAATGCCAGCTGGGTGTCTATTTGACGAGGGGCTACAGGAAATGAGAAGGTTTATATAACTCCCTCGGAAGCCCCAGTTGCTTGCAAGTGCATGGGTAACCTGTAGCTTTGTTTTGTGGCTACAAATAGCAGACAGAGATAATCTTAGCGCACAGGAGGAGACTAATCAAATCCACACACCAGCTCTGGACACCTAGTTCTATTTTTCCACTTCCTGGCTGCCCAGTGCCGGAGGGGTTTGGACGGGGCTGTCTGACTCTGGAGCCACGGAGTTTAAATGGAACTGTCAGGCCCTAAGGCTTCCTGATTCATATGTGGTCTGAAAAGAGGCCCATGGATCTGCTGAAGGAAGCCCAAACCGTAGGGAGGTCATTGGTGATAAAACAAGCCCGGGGTGCCTTCTCCATGACCCCACGAACACCGGTGTGCTGTGTTATAATGCCTCATGCGTCTGTTACCCTGAAGGACTGAGGGTGCTTTGAGAGCACGGGCTAGTCTACCTCCTTAGAGCTTAGCTCAGTATCTGGCACACAGTGGTGCTCAATAAATGCAGAGTGAGTAAAAACATGTCCTTTAGTTCTGTCCGTTTCAACACTGACTGGGTACTTGGGCAATTTACCCCAAATCCAGGAAAGGCATATCTAGCCTTGGCCTGAGACGATGGGAATTCAACATCCTTCTTTCACTCTGATCCATGAACTATTTGATTTTAGAGATTTTAGAGCAGGGAGGAATCTGAGCGTGGTGGACTGCAAAAACATCTTGATTCTCCACCCTTCCCTGAAGCCATGCCTTTGGCAATGTGACTCAGCAGCTGCTTTCATCAAGAGGTGGAGTCCTTCTCCTCATCCCTTGTATCCTGGCTGGCCTTTTAACTTGCTTGGCCAACAGAATGTGAAGGGAGTAACGGTGTGCCTTCTGAGCCTTGGTCTTAAGAGGATATGCATGCTTCCACTTGTTCTTTTAGACCCTTGTCTCTGCCATGAGAAGAAGTTCAGGTCCACACGTAGCAAAGCTAGGTCATCCAACCAAGGCCATCCTAGACCTAAGGGCTCCCAGGTGACTCATCAGCTGACTACAGATGTATGAGTTAGCCTAGCCAAGACCCACAGACTCATGAGAAATAATAAATGGTTTTGTTTTAAGTCACTAAGTTTCAGGATGGTTTGTTACACAGCAATAGCTAACTGATACATAGAGCTCAGCATTCCAAACAAGTGGGCACCCTGAAGCCCAGAGGGGGAGAGAACTTTCCTAAAACCACATCTGCCAGTGACAAGAATCCACATATGGCAACCACTCACTCAGGGCCCTTCCAACTATACCAAACACTGATCTTTCTTTAAGTACCCATTTCTTTTCATCTTTCTAAGTCATCAGCACTCGGGTTCTGAACAAAGGGCAGGGGCAGGTATGTGATGGTCACCGAGCAACCATAAAAAGGCAAAGTACACATCATTAGTTTCCAGCTCACTACCTCTGAGGTTCTAGAATCATGCTCCTAGGAAGCCATTGGGTTCCCACACATTGTAACCATCTGTTCTGCCATGAGAATCAAACCACAGTGGTCTTTTCCCAATTTGTAAAAAATTATGGAAATCAATAGGACTTTTAATATTAATAGTAATTTATAAAAGGCACTTAGAACAGCACTTGGCACACAGTAAGTGTTCAATAAATGTAAGTTACTATTATTGTTAAATTCTCCTCTCACACTTTTTTCTTAAACCTTTGGCGCCTCATACCATGTGTCAGTCAGCAGGCAAAACATATGGATAACAAGTCACAGCTAACATTCACTGAGCATCTGTGCAGGCCAGGCCTTCTATATAAGTCATTGAAGTTAACTGTCACATTTCTTTGAGGTACCAACCCCATCTTACAGATGAGGAAACCAAGGCTCAGTGAGATGAATTTGTCCAAGGTTAGTAAAGCTGGGAAGTGGCTAGACTCATACCCCAGCTGTCTGACGCAAGCCTGGGACAGCACACACCATGATTATTCATCTCTGTGCTCTCTCATGCTTAGCCTAGAGTGAGGAATGAACAAAAGTATAGAGTGAATAAATACATTTCAAGAATTCGAAGAAGATAGTGTCTCCCTGCCCCACCCCAAGAAGGGCTGAAATTAAAAAGACTGACAATCTGACAATATTAAGCACCGGTGAGGATGTGGAACAACTGGAACTCTCACGCACTGTCCCCCCAACCGCCAATCTCAGGCTCTCATACTTGAAAGGACATTTACTGTAACCAAGAGATCAGGGCAGCAACCATGTCTGATTGACTGACACAACTAAAGAGCCTTACAGAGCCCTGGTGAAGTGCATGGGCTTCAGATTCCCATGTTCCTGGGCTCAGGAACATGCAAGTGTCCAAGCCCCAGGTGATGCTGAATGAGTAAGAAATTCACCAGGGACTTTCTTAGATACTTTCCAAGACAGTGGTTCTTTGGTACTGTCTGGGGATTGAACTCCCCACCACCCCAGTTCTAAGATCACATATGCCATTGTCCAACATTTTACATTTAAAAAATAGTCATATGATTCTTCTTGTTTAATCCTTCTAACCCTAACCCTTTGAGGCTGGCCAGAGTTAGGAAATGGTATCCCCATTTTACAGATG
Source organism: Aethalodelphis obliquidens (assembly GCF_003676395.1). NCBI lineage: Eukaryota > Metazoa > Chordata > Mammalia > Artiodactyla > Delphinidae > Aethalodelphis > Aethalodelphis obliquidens. The sequence continues at coordinate 32,890,333 of NW_020837953.1, forward strand.
AGGATACTGAGGTCTGAGAGGTAAATTTCTGACCTAGGATCACAGAGTCCTCCTGCCTGACTCAATCCAGTGTTCTTTCTACTATATATCTCATAAATAAGGTGGGGTGGGGAACAGAGAGATGGGGGGAGAGGGGGTTATTACTACAGTGCTCCTGGCACGAAGTCAGGTGCTTTTGTGTGCTATCACCACAACCAGGTGAGATGGTATTATGCCCATGTTACACATGAGGAAACAAATTCAGGGAAGCTGAATGATTTGCCCAATGTGATGATAATAACAAATGGCAAAGCAAAATTCAAACCCAGGTTTTGAATCTCCACAGCAGTAGGCAGAGACCTACTTTCTAGAAACAGAGTTTATTGGGGTCCCAGTCTGGTGAGTGACAACAAATTAGCAGGATGTGACAATGCATGGTTCAGGCTCCGACTCCTAAAAGCAGCTCTCAGATGGGAGGCTAGAGCTGCTTGAGGCTGGGCAGCATTGGGGAATGTGAGCTAGTCTCTCAAAGGAACCACCTGGAAAGAAATGAACCATTTATGCTATTCCAGTAGGTTTGTTTTTCAAAAACATATACGTTTTGAGGTCAAATAAAATGAGGCTGTCAGTCTGGAGGGATGAAAGGCTGTCCGGAATTACGGCTCCAGAACATCTTGTTATCTCAGGCCATGGTCTTTGGGTTCTGCCCCAAAATACTTATTTCGACTGGAGACCTTCACCTCTTCTGCGCTCTGGGGAAAATTCGTGTTACTGGTTTTGGGAAACAGGAAGAATCTGAGGTCTGCAGCACAACCCCTGGGACACCTTTTCCATCAACCAAGCTCTGGCCCACCTGTTTACAGCATCCAATGCTTCACAGAGAAATGAACAAAAACAGCTTCTCTATAGTTGGTCTCAGACTTCTGACGTGGTCCATCCCAGTCACCCGCAGATAAGAAGGGGAAGCTGAGAGCCTGCATTGGGGCAGGGGCTGGAGGCCTCTTCCTTTCTGCTCCCAGCGCTTGTTTCCCAACATCTGCCTCTTAACAGTTTGTCGCTGTCTTCCCTGTGAGACACGAGCCATGTCAGACCGGGACCCAGGGCTGGCTTTTCTCTGAAATGTCCAGCATTGAATCCAATACTTGGAGCTCTGTAGGAGTTCCACAATGGCTCGTTGAATAAACCAATGAATGAATGAATGGTACGTCCTGTCCTGTGACTGCTTCCCTGTACCAGGGGCCTGGCTGGTGATGACGACTGTGATGATAATGATAAGGAGGGAGAGGCGAAGTTGTCGTTCAAGGTTACAGCAAAGTTTTGGGCAGGGAGAAGGGATGCTGACCTTCCCAACCTCAAAGACTGCAGTAGTTTTTCCCAGTTGGCCCACACCCTTTTGAAGCCCCCCAAATGCATTTTCTTCCCCAGATCAAGTTACTGCAGAGGCAAACCAATTCTCTGGTTAAGTAAAATGAACGTGAGCAGATTATCTATTGATTGTCATCCTCCCATGTTTTACGGATAAAGACCCCCTACCTGGACTCTGCATGGAACACTGATAGGCCAACTGGCTATGAGATGGGAGGTCCAGAGGCCAGAGCCTTGAATGGGCTGATTTTAGCGCTTCAGAAATCTCTGCTGCGTGTGATGGCTTTCTACATTGGCATTTCCGCTCCCTGGGTTTTAAAGAATGAGAAATCTGTGGCTGATCACATATTCAGCAACCAAATGCACTTATTTGAAGACCTAAATTGCAGAAATAACTCGCGTGATTAGTTGAATGAATATGAGTCAGATCATCAGGCTCAATCTATGGATATATCAGGAAGAGATAACTGGGCCCAGTGGAGGGCAAGCCCTCCCCATCAGTCTCTTCTGCTGGGCCAAGACACACTTTCCCTGTGAGGTGGCCAAGGTGGAATCCTTGAGCCTCTGCTCCTCAGAGACGCTCTGCCTTGTTCTGCTTATGTACCAGGCCCAGCCACACCCCAAGCCCCAGCTCCAAGGCAGAGCTTCAAGTTCCAAGGCAGCTGGACCTCTGATTATTCCCAAAGGGCAGATCCACTGACGATGAGCTAGCCCCAGTGAGGGACATGAGAAGAGTGCCCTGGCCTCACTCCGGGCCCAGAAGCCTGTCCTCCTAGTGCTCACTGGTGAGTTCCTGCAAAACAGGCCTTCCCTTCTAGGCTCTGGACTTGGATTTGCCCAGTCCAGCAGCATTCTCACCAAGCAAATCTCCATATCCCTTGCGCATGCCTGACTCTCCCAGAGTGGCCTCCCAGGATTCCCCCAGCCAGAGCCCGGGTCCCACATGGAACCTGCTCCAGGAGGAGCACAGAGCCTCTAAGCACAGCACACGCTCAGCCCGGCCATACCTCAGCCCAGCCTGCAGGCCGGCCAACCCTGCTGAGTTGTGCAGAGACCTCACAGCTTCCCTAAAGTGGGCCTCCAGTCACCTCATCTTCCTTGCTCTGGATGGCTCCCAAGAAGCTACCTCCCAGGGACAGAGAACCACATCTACATCATAGTGGCATGACACAGACACCACCAATTCTTCCTTTCCTGTTCCTATTATGCAATTGTGGGTGTGACAGGACTCCGATAGGCCAGGCCTCAAGTATGGCAGTCACAGAGTAAAGAGCTGGAGGAGACAAAGTAGGGAACAGGTACCTTTAAACCATTCAGTGGAAGGCCATGCAGACTTAAACTTTTCCATGAAAAGGAAAAGGATCAAAGAGCTTGGGTTCCAATCCTGGCTCTGCAGTTTGCCAGCTGTGTGACCCTGGCCAAAGCACATAACCACTCTGGGCCTCAGTGTCCTCATCTGTAAAATGTAGATATTTCTGTAGAGAATTATTTGTAGGATTCAATAAATAACATATTTAAAGCACTCAGTAGAGTGGCATGTGGTAAACAGTTGAACATGTTAGCTAGTCCTGTACTAAAAACTTATCTTAAGAAAACATTAGGACAAGTATGCAAAGATTAGGGAACTGAATTATAAAGATTCTAGAATGGCAAAAAAAAAAAAAAAATCAGAAATAACCTAAATGTAAAGTAACAGGATAAGAAAAAAATATACAAAATGTATGTTATATATATAATGTGTGTGAACATACACATTATATATATATATATATATATACACGTGTGTATATGTACATATATACACATATAGTCTGTCCATACAATAGACTACGACGTAGCCATTAAATACGACAATATAGTTGTTTAGTGTTTAACAGCTTGAAAAGGTGATCACAAAATGCTGTTAAGTGAAAAAGCAGGTCACAAGACAGTATTTATCATATGATTCCATTTATTTAAAAATACATATTTATCTCTATTCATTTATATGGGGACATAACTGGAGAGACACACAAAACTATGGGTCACCTCTGAGTGATGGAACTTCGGGAGCCTTTCTTTCTGGTTCTTATTTGGAATTTCTAATTTCCCTACAATGGGCATATACTACATTTATTTATTTATTTATTTAAAGGGAAAAAGAGATGGAGTAATTTTAAGGGTAGAAAAGGATTTTCATACTCAGATAATTCCAACACGGATAAAAGGATTTGTTCAAACTTCATTACTCTCCAACTGAGAAGAGGCATGAAGAATGACAGCCTTAAGAGAGAAAATCCCACATTTCAAGGTTTAGTGTCTGAGAAGAGTAGCTTAAAAATGAGAGCGTCTCCGGCCATCCTTATACGTCCTTCCCCATCGCTCCGTCCCTTGGGACACCAACCTTGAAAGTCAGCAACAAACCGGACACAGAATATGCCTCCCTCGCCAGGAACACAAAACTAGAGTATCAGAATGACAACGAATTTCTATTTTACCTTGCAAAGAGACGCTTCTCGCTGAGATGGGAAAATCTGGGGCACAAATCAGCTCTCTGGAAGGAGACATTTTCACAGGATCAGCTGGAGGTCGGGGGAAACTGCAAAGTCTAAACATTCATGTCATAACTTTGTCAGCTGTGTTGAAGTTGACAAGATGCTTACCCAGCACCTCAAGTCATACGCCAAATTGAAGTGGTTAAATGCGTAAGCTATAATAACCACTGAGATTCTATAGCAAGCCTGTGCCCAGCAGCCTGCTGGCCTCTGCTCTCCACACGGGGGGGGGGCTGCACGGTGCCACTGCCCATGATCGGGTCTCAGGACAGGAGCAACTGGTTTGCTCACCTGCCCATTTCCAGCATCTGTATTGCGGCCCAGTGCTGGCACTGGATGTAAGGGTCAGTCAGAAGCTGTGCCTACCTTGAGGAAGCAGGTTATACTACAGAGCGTGTTCTTCAAAGAGAAAAACACAAATCCAATTTATTTCACAAAGGGAACATCTGAGGTTGGAGGCAAGAAGGAAGATAAAAGGGATGGATGGAGAGAGGCTGTCCTGCTACTCAGCCCTGGGAGAGAGACAGGGCCAAGGTCTCCTAGTGTCCTGGCTGGTTCCGACCATTAGAGAAGGGAGTGGAGATGTGCCGAAGGGGCAAGGAGCCGGGTCAGTGTGCCAGGCAGGGGTCTGCGGGGGGCTGGGCAGTGGGATGAACTCCAGTGGGGGAAGATGGGGCCCCACCAGTGCCCAAGGAGATGGACTCTTTGTGATGATAAAGCTCCTTTGAGGTTTTTCTTATCAAAAGCAGCCAAAATCCTCTCCCCGGCTCCACAGGAATGTGGGGCTGACATCCATCCACACCCCCAGCCCCTTCTCAACCACACTTCAGAAACAGTTCAAAGTTACACTGAGAATATCCTGTTACCTGGGGGTAGGATTAGTTCCCAAGTACCATGTGGCCAGAAGGGACCCCCTTTTCACAACTGCTTTGCCTACCATTTGCAAATGCCATGCTCACTGAACATCTGCTGGATGAAACCCCTAGACGTGCTGGACCCACTCACACCATATGGCTGCTCTCCAGGCCACCACAGCCTTCCTGCTGAACTGGGGGCTGGCCTGCCACATCCAATGAAGCGAGACCCCCCACCCAGGTGACAGACTCAGCATTCACAGGGGGCTCGCCCTTGCCAATGGCGCCGCCTGGGCTAATGGGTCCGCAGGAGGGGGACTGATCACTTCAGGAACAATGTCCTTTAGGCCCAGGAAGGTCCTGTGGTTCCTAACCCGGCTCGTGTATCAGAACCACCAGTGGAGATTCTACTCTTAACACCGGTCCCTGGGCCAGATCCAGACCCACTGAATCAGAATTTCTGGGGATAGAGCCCAGAAGTCTATGCTGCAAAAGCCTACGGGTAATTCTGATGCTTTTCCCTGGTTAAGAGCTACAAGTTGGCCCACACTACTCATTTCATAGATAGCAAGACTGCCAGGGAGACGGGAGAAAGTGTGTCGTCCAAGGTCGCACAGACAATCACTGGCAGAGCAGGGAGAGGACCCAACCCTCCTGCTTCCCTGGGCAGCTCTGACCATATTAATGGTAAAGATGATGATGATGATAACAGCAGCTACTGTTTATTGGTCCTGCCCTGAGCCCTTCACACGTATTAACTAACGGAATGCTCACAACCACCACTCTATGAGGTACACTTTATTATTCTTGTTTTTTCTAGGAGAGAAAACTGTGGCACAGAGAGGTTAATTTAATCACCCAAGGTCACACAGCCAGAAAATGGTGACCAGGCCGCCTGGTGCCAAACCTGTGCTCCCAACCAGTTGGTGTAACTGCCTTAAATCACCAGGATCCTTTCGCAGGCTTTGCTTCCTCCCCAGCCATTGCGTTGAGCTTCAGGCTCTGGGATGTTTTGGGGGCTGGTCTCTGTGGAGCTGCCCCCTTTGCACCCTGAAGGGGGAGGCAGAGTCACATCCCCCACCCTGGGAATGTGGGGGAGCCCAGAGAGGCTGTCTCGCTCGCCAAGGGATTTGCTTCTGCACTTACATGTGGGGCTGGGTGTGCCTCAGGTCCCAGGAATTCAAGGCCTTTCAGATGAAGGCACATCCCCAGTGGAAAGAAGGACCCCGCTGTGGATTTGGGCAAGAACGGGAGAGGCGCTTTCCCCAGTGCAGCCCCTGTGTGACATCTTCTCAGACGGTGGTGAGTGTCGTGCGATAGCCTCGCCCAAGGTGTTCGGGATTTTGTCCTCCTTGGTTTGGGGAAGACAAGTAATTACTTTGGCTGCACTTTTACAGCCTAATGCAGGGAAGAGGGATGCGATGGACCAGGGCCGAGCCGTGTCAACAGAACGTCACAAACTCCTTTTAATCAATAAACACACACAGACCCTTCTTTGCCCTTCACCGTTACCTCTGGACACCCCAAAGGGCCCTCTGGGCCTGATGACATGCTGGTGTCACACAAGGCAGGTGACGCAGGGACTCCTGGCCTGTGGGGGGCTCACAGTCCCTGGGGCAGAGGAAACAGGACATGGGGTCTTCGGAGGTAGACAAGCCTGCGTTGGAACCGCCGCTCTGCCTCTTTGCAGGCTTGGGTTAGTTATTCCTCTCAGAGCCTCAGTTTCCTCATCACACTGACACCACTTCAAAGAGGCACCGTAAGGGAAAACGAAACTCCCAAGAAGGTGCCTGTGCTGCAGGTGGGCACCTGCAGCAAGGCCCTGCCGGCCCAGCTGTAACAAGAGACAGAAAACCCAAGTTGTTGGTAGGGTTACTGCCAGCTTTCCTGACAACAACGAGAAGGAAGGGGATCCTTCCCGACAAGTCAGCAGTTGCAGGCTGCTGCTTCCTCACCTGGTGAGGAAGACAAGGATGCAGGGCTGCTTATGACTTTCATGGGCCCCATCTTTGTAAAAAATATTAAAAACGCTCTTTTACAATTGCATTGGTATAAAGAAGCTGGATTCATTATTTTATATTCATTATTATATTCATATTTTTCTTCTGATTTTAAAAGAAATTAAAATTAAAATACTTTTGTGAGGGAATTCCCTGGCCATCCAGTGGTTAGGACTTGGCGCTTTCGCTGCGGGGTGGGGGTGGGGGTGGGGTCAGGGTTCAATCCCTGGTTGGGGAATTAAGATCCTGCATGCTGCGTGGTGCGGCCAAAAAGAAACAAATAAAATAAAATACTTTTGTGAGCCCTAGGCACTGTGTGTAAGGGAGAGGTTCAGCCCTGTGCAGGGAATGCCTGGCTGGCTGCTGGCTGCTCAGACGAGGTTTCTTCCCTTCAAGGCTGCAGCCCTCCCCTCGCCTCCCCCGCCACCTGCCACCAACCACCCTCCCCTCTCTGAGCACCAGCACTCCACCCAGCAGGACCACCTAAGCTTGGTCTGAGCTGTTCCCCTGTCTGTAACAGAGCCTTCATGGGTGTCTGTCAAAACCTACTCCCTGAGCAGCTCTGGGGTAGGATCCAGCCCCTCCCATAGGACTCCTCTCCAATGCCGCCGTCTTTGTGATTCCCCAGCAATGAAACGTGGGGAACTTTGCGAAAACTTTTCTTGCTCGGCATCTCTCGGTAGATGCTAACACTCTCTTGCAGCCGTGCCGCTCGGGCACACGTTCTGTCTGACCCACAGGCAGACTTCACTCGTCTTTTCTCCGATGAGCTCACCGTGTCTTGTTCTTTTCTGCACCCTCTTTCCCTGCTCCAGATCCAGCTCAGAACCTGCCACATAGTAAGTACTCAAGGAGAAGTTGCAGGATTGAATGAAAACTCTCCATGTCCCCATGTGCTATCAGTTACTTGCTGCAAAACAACATGCAGATGCATTTCTGGGCAACTGCTATTTCGGGAACAGGGTCATCTGGGGAGTCGAGCCCTGGCTGCTGGAAGTAAGAAACCGGCAGAGGGCTTCCGGCACGGCAGCTCCCTCCCTGTCCTAATCATTGGCTTGGCCTTCGGTGGGATTAGACAACAGCAATTATCCCCACATGGTCTATTCCCAGAATTCAAAGTTATTGGGGGAGAAAATGCAATTGTGCTTTATCCAGCCATTAAAACAAAACAAAACAAAAGAAAACAAGAGCAGTGGATTTTAAACCGCCTTTCAGACTTGATGAAAAACAGACTTGAGTATTAGCCCCAAATTGTGCTGACAACACACTTCCGGGTCTCTTTGTCTTCCTCCAGGCTCTCTTCAGAATTTTTCAACAATTCCTATTGATCGCTGCATGGTTCTCATGCCGACCATTTATGCTTGGGAGAGCAGCCGTCTGTGGAGCAGAGAACCAAGCTGCCTGCCTCAGAAGCCCCTGGCGGGGCGATGTGAAGTCTTGGCCCCCACCTTCCAGAGGAGTGGCCACCACAGCCAGTGCAGCACCTCTGCCTCCATCGCTGAGCCAGTGGCCCACTCGGCCGCACCAGGCTTTCATCAGCCAGGGTGAAACACACCCCAGAGTGGCCCAATCACCTACTCTTTAGGGCCTAGAAGTAACATGAGAGCCCATATGCCAGACGCCCACGTCGTATGGTGGGGAAATGAGCTCACAGACGGAACAGGCCTTGCCTGGATCACAGAGCAGAAGCCATTAGAAGCCTCCTGGCTCTTGGGGTCTGGGGTGGGGAGAAAACACTGGGGAGCATTCACAGGTCCCCTTAATATGCCAGCTGCTCACAGATGGTCTCTCACTATGCCCTCATCCTCTCTAGTCACACTGAACACCTTTTAGACCCTAAGGAGCCACAGTTGTGCTCAGTCTCCCCTTCGAGGCCTTTGCACATGTGTTTCTGTGCCCGTGATCCCTCTCTTATGCTTCTTCATTCATGCTTCAGGCCTCAGTTGAGGCCATCTCCCCCAGGAAATCTTTCTGAAGCCCATCCCTCCAAGGATGAGTCAAGGAGCCCTTGGTGTGAGCTTGTACCTCATGGCATTCATACTGCCTTAATTGAAACTACAAGTTCATGCCTAAGTCTCCTCACTAGCCTGGGACATCCACGTGGGTGTCCATCTTGGTCCCTGCTGTTTCCTGTGTCTCGAGCAGGGTCTAGTGGCACACAGTAGGCACTGAATGATCACTGGCAGATAAAGAAATGGTCTCCTGTGATCCCAATGACAATCTGTGAGAAGGTGTCATCATCCCCATTCCACAGGACAGAAAACTGAGGCTCAGAAAAGGAAATGGGACACCTATCCAGTGGGTTAGTGGTGGAGCCAGGGTTTGGACAACTCAAGTCTTCTGACTCCAAGGTCAACATTTTCTCTATTAAGACCCCTTTCCTAGCCTAGTAGCTGAACTAAAGAAGCTCCAGTTCATGCCATCTGTGCCCATGTGTCACAGCTGGGTGGGCTGGTGAGACAGTGTGGGGAGGGGGTGGTGAAGGAAGCCTCGGCCGACTGTTCCTTCTGCTGCAAGGGGCACTTGAGGCAGCTGGCCTGAGAGCCCTGATTCACCCGCAAGTCAAGGCAGGAAGAGCAGGGGCCCTGCCCTCTCCAGAGCACGGCTGAAGCACTCACTAAATGTTAAACTAAGAGACAAACAAAAACTGTTTATAGCAGCTTTACTCATAATTACCAAATGCTGGGAACAAAAATGTCCAGGAACAGTAGAATGGATACACTTGAAAAAGAATGAACCCTTCATGACCTAATTATGTGAAAGAAAAGTAAACCATAAAAGTACATACAGTACGATATGAAATTTTAAGGCAGACAACACGAATCTAAGGTGATAGAAGTCAGAACAGCAATGGCCCTTGGGGACCAGGAAGGGTCTGGGGGAACCTTCTGGAGGGTAACAGAAGTGCTCTCTATCTTGATCTGTGGGTGCAGATCAAGGGGTGCATCCACATGTAAAAACTCATGGGGCTGTGCACTTAAGATTTGTGCATTTTACTGTATGTAAGTTATAAGTTACATCTCAATTTTTAAAAAGTAATTAAAAAGAAAAAAAAAAAAGAGGCTCACGTCAAAGTACCAGAGTTCAAGTCCTGGTTATTAGGCCTTCCTGAGTCCCTGTCCCCCTTGTGCCTCTTTCCCCAGCCTTAGCCACTGGACCAGATGGTTTCAAAGAATCCAACTGGCACAGACAGTCTGAGATTCTGCGAATCCACGTACCTATTTGTCACTGAGTTTGCTGGGAAATTTGGCAAGTGCTCGCCATCAGTGCGGTGCGAAGAAAAGAGGGCTGGCTGTCTGCTGTGGGCTCTGCCTTGTTTCCAAGGAAGGAAAGGTCTTTGTAAATTGGGCAGGAACACGTCACCCCCAGGAGGGAATGTCAGTTTCAATATGAATCATCTTATGCATCCCTAGCGACTTGCTCTGGGAATAGATACCCTGACTCACTCACTCCTCCCCAACAGAAGCAAAACTTGCTACTAAAATTTCAGATTTCAAGAGAATCGGCATAGCCCAAATAGCCACTCAGAGGCGGAAAAAAAAAAAAAAGAGAAAGAAAGAAATCAGCCTAGTAACCAACCGAGAATCACAGAGAGGACAGCGAGGGGCCAGGGTGCAAACCTCTTTGTACTGAAGCCGAGACGGGGCCCGGGGCCCAGGGGAGGTCGCCGGCTCCCATGGCTGCTGGCGCCAGGGCTGGGATGGGGACCCGAGGCTCCGAGCCTCGAGTTTTCTTTTTACAACAACCTGCTGCTAGATTTTCTAGAGAAATAAATCATGCTCTGTGCTGGTGGGAAGCCTTTTAAACAAAAAGAAAAAGAAAACAGCTAAGATGCATCTTAATTAGAAACTGCTTGGGAAAAAAACAAACCTTTTCGGGAGGAGGGTGCAGAGCAGCGCGCCCTGAATGGTCGGCAGCCTGAGAGCGTGAAAGTCCAGCAGGCTAATTTAGAGGTGAGCGCTCTGCTTTGCTCATCACCCAGTGTGACCCGAGGGACATCCTGGTCTTTAGAAGGTGGCTGAGGAACCGTGGATGTGTCATTCAAGGCCACAGGGAGGCCCCCATGGAGCTGCAGCATCTGACCAGCAACGGCCAGTCCTATCTGTCCTTCACATGTGTGGGGTCCATATTTTTATGCAATTTCCCTCCTTGTGCCAAAGGCCATCTGCCAGTGACTGGTGCTTCTAATCCATTTCCCCCGTGCTTTGACAGCCTCTGGCCTCCAGATGGAGCAGCCGGGGCTCCCAAGACATGTGACTGCCGGGAAGATCTGCTTGTTGCCCTTAAGCCTGACCCATTCTACCCAAGGAATTGCAACATTGCCACCTCCGAGGAGGCTGATGACAGCTCTTTCTCAAATCAAACTCGGAGCCTGGGTCAGGAATGTGCACCACGGGCCTGCCAGAATCAGGGAGCGACACAACCTGACATCAATTTTCTAAGAACTATGGATATTTGGTGTGTTGTTTTTGTTTTTCAGAAAAGAAAAAAAAAAAGAAAAACCTCCGGAAAACAAAACTTATAAGAGCAGATATAGTATTTTCAGCCAGACAAGTCCAAGTGCCCTGTTACCCGATAAGAGAGGAGATAGGAAACGGACTGGGAAGGGTGTGTCTGCACTCAGGGAAGAAACAACCTAATGTTTTATGAAGACTTACTGGGTGCCAGGCACTGTACTGGGGCTACCTAGCCCCGCCTGCCTCCTTTTACAGGTGAGTAAACTGAGGTTCAGAGAACTCTGTGACTTGTCCAATTTAATTCAGCTGGTAAACACCAGGGATTTGAACCAGGCACAACTCCAAAGTCAAAACCGCTGCCACCCGGAAACAAACACAGAGAACCGTGGAAACAGCATGGAGACCTGTGGAAACTGGGAAGCAAGTGGTTTTCACAAACTGTCTATCTGCAAAGTATGCAGTTCTCCCGGCAGCCACACTGCAGTGCAGCTCTCCGCCCACAATAAAGACCCGGTAAGATTGGTGTGTGTGTGTCTGTGTAGGAGACTGTGAACGTTTTGCAGAAGGCACTAAGTCACATGCCAAAATGCAATTGTAAAAATGACATCTTGGGGCCTGGATTTATTCCCTCTTCAACATCATATTTGCTCTGTTTACAAGGCAAAGATTATTTTTTTCTCTTCCAAGGCCGAACATTCCCAGCCTGTGATCTGAAAAATCGTGCTGTGTTCATTTTCCCTCTTAACTCACCCAAGGCCATAATCATCCCTTGAGATGGGGATTTGGTTGGGCAGTTCTATCAGGGATTCACCAGGCAGAGGCAGAATCCAATTTGGGGCTCTCACGGTCACCCTGGGCCAGCTTGGAGCAGAGGGACGGCGCTTCTGGCTATACAAGCACCTCTATCCTCCACAGAGAAGATGCCCAAGATCAGAGCCGCTGACTAAGCAGGACTGCTGCTCTTTCAGGGTCAGTTTGCCGATTCCTAATGCACTTTGTGATGGAGGAGGTCAAAGCAGCTGCAGAGGATGAGAGGAACTGAGCACAGCAGGACCAGGAGGAAGGGCTTAAGGGAAAACAGGGCAGGCAGAGACTGCAGGGGGCAATTCATTCATCTGACAATATTTATCCAGAGTCTACTGTGTGCCACACACTGTTTGTTTTTGTCTCAGGATATAATTATTCTCACAATTATTTTATAACTGATATAATAATAACAGCGGTAGCTTATAGTTAATGAGTGCATATGGGCAAGTCTATTTAAGCATATGGGCAGGTTTTACAAACATCAACTTTATCTACTCCTCACCACTGTCCTCATTGTACAGATGGAGAAACTGAGGTGCAGAGAGTTTAAGAAACTCGCCCAAGGTCACATGACTAGTAAGTGGCAGAGCCGGAATTCAGACTCAGGCTGGTCTGATTCTCAAATCCATGCTCTTCTCAGCTCATTATGCTGACAGCCAACGGCATGTCTTGTAAGTAGCTGTTTTTAGGTTAATGGCAGAGATTAAATATTTTCCTATGGTGGGAGAAAAGAGGGAAATCTGAATCTTCTTCCCAGGCCCTGAATAGTCAGCTGATGTCCAATAAATCATGATGCCTTCAGATGGGTGGCCGCAGACCCTGACCTGAAATACATGTCTTTCTGGGTTTCTGTGAGGGCACTGGAGTAGAAGATGCAATACCACCAACCCTGAGACCATCCCTCTGCCCCTGCTCCCTTCTCTACAGCCACACACGTGGTCACTGGAGGACAGGGCAGCATGGTGGTCTGTGGATTGGGCTGTGGAGTCCAGCACACCTGTGATTAAGTCTCTGCTTGATAACTGTGTGACTAAGCAAGTCCTAAACCTTGCCAAGTCTCAGTTTCCTCATCTGTGAAATGGGGATAAGGGGGTAATTTATACCTTAGCAGGGCTGTGAGGAGGACACGAGAGAATACAGCTACGGTGCCTGGTATGATGCACGTACAGGAAGCAGGTGGGCTCTTGGCTCCCAAATCATACACCTCCTGAAAGAAAATCTGCTCTTGCTAGAGTTCTGAGAACGTCTAGTTCCTGGTGGTGATCTGGCCAGAACCAGAGACCTGTGCTTTGACAATCTGGGCTTGGACAATTTGGCTAATCTCAGAGTGGGTGGTGCAAAGAGCACTGGGCTGGGACTAGGCCACCAGGATTCAAATTCCACACCTACAATTAACATGCTGTGTCACCCCGGTTGAGTCCCTTCCCCTCTCTGAGCTTGGTTTCCGCAACTCTAAGATGAGGCAGTTGGACTTGCCACCAAAGGGCCTCTCTGCTGGGGACTTCTCAAGACTGTGCGCCCAGTACTGATTTCCCCAATGCCAAGGGAGAATGGAGCTCTTATGACCACTCTGAGTTCTTGGGAGGATTAATGTCATTAAGTGCTTTAAGGCTGACAGCTGGCATTGGGTATGAGCTCCCACTATTCTCCTGGAAACCCTTCCGCTGTCAGGAGGCTGATTTATTCCATAGCCTTGAGCCCTAACTTTCCCCTGACTCTTCCCTCTTAAAAATTCCATTGTAAGCTGCTATAAATGAAAGGGTGAGAAGTACACTGACTACCAGTGGGCTGCCCATCCGTGATCTCTGCCACAGGCGCTTGAGGGCTGAGGGGAATAGGGCAGGAGGGATCAGGGCTGGGAAAGCCCTGGAGTCCTCACGTGGGTCCCTGGGTCCAGGAGACTCGGTCATAGCCCAGTCAAAATGGGAGAAGCACACACTGTCCTAAGGGCCTTATGTCATCCTCGTAGCAGCTGAACTTGAAGAATGCTTCCTGTGTGCCAGGCCTGAATATAAGCACTTCTCACAAATTAACTCATTTGGTTCTCGAAACAATCCTGCGAGTAGGTATTACTGTTGTCCCCAATTTAAGGCTGGAAACTGAGGCCCAGAAAGGTGAAGAAACTTGCCTAAGGTCACACAGATGGGCAGTGGCAGAGCAGCATGCAAATCCAAGCCATCTGGCCTCAGAGTCCACGCTCTTCGGCTGGCTTCCCCCAGGTCCTAGGAGCAGCCCCTTTTACAGGTAAGGAAGCTGGGCCTCTGAGTACTGAGCCACTGTGCTTTACGGCATCACCAGCTGCTGCTTTATGGCTGGTTCCTCTACACTGCCCTCCTCGAATGTGTTCTTCAAGTGGCAGACTCACCCCTGTGACTTCACAGTGATGAGAGCATCACCATCGAGTGCCGGCCCTGTGCCCGTGAGGAACAGGCCGCGTCCACTTTGCTGGCAGCCGCTAGGGTCTTGGGGGCATTTTCTGGCAGGACCTGCTGAGCCAGATTGCGGTAAATAGGAAGAGACTTTAACACTGAATTGCTCAGGACACAAAAACTGGCTTGAGAGGTGCCTCACCCAGAGGTCTTACTTTCAAAGTGAGAACAGATTTGGGGAGGGGCGCACGGGCGGTGGGAAGGGTAAATTCAGTTTGGTGAACTGCCACACGGGGGGGAGACCAGGCTCTGCAGCCGATGTCTTCGTTGCATCCCGTGTAAATCCGGCAAAGCCAGGCACCAGTGTGAGCTCGTTACTCTACCCCGTATGCAGCTCTCTTGGCCCCACAGGCCCAGGGAGGAGCCTGCAAGGGCCCGTGGCAGACTGATATGCACCAGGATGCAGGAGGCTGCTCAGGGACCCTGAACATCCACTCAGCCAGGCAGGGCAGGGTGGGGACAGCTGCCATCTGACCATGCCCTGCAGGGCCCAGCCTACAGTGAGGTGACTGATGACGGCGGCTGCCACAGCCCAGGAACGAGGCCACCCACAAGCCCGTGTGAGTCCAGCAAAAGAAGCCAGTGGCGTGAGAAGCAGCTTCATTCAGGCCAGTTCAACTCCTATCATCCAGAACAGTCTGGCTTCCAAGCCCCTCATGAGTCCAACCCAAACTAGAACCTCCTCCAGGTTCCTCGAATGCCCCTCAACTCTCCTCCTCTGGGGGTGTTGGCATAAGCATCTGTATCATCAGACCCATTTGTGGCAACGATAAGCATAACTACCAGCTATTAAGATGGTTCTGTGTGTCAGGCAGGCCTTGGGCTGGGGGTATGATGTTTTCATTAGTTCTACTTTACAGAAAACTCAGGCTCAGAGAACACTCAAGGTCACTCAACCAGGAAGGAGTGAAGTCATTCTGAACTTGTTGGGCTCCAGGGACCTAGAGCCACAAGCCAGTGAAGGACTGGTCACATCATTGATCATGATCCCTTCTACGTGCCCCTCATTCTGAGAGCACCTAGACAGACCCCAGAGAGGCTCCGAGGAAGGGTTGCCAGTGTACGTCTCTGCAGAGCTGGTGGAGTTTTCACTGTGTCATTTATCCCTGCATCCCCAGCAGTCAGCACCGGGCATGGCACTACACGAGCAGCTGCTGAATGAAAGTGTAAGAAAATCAAGGCTAGCTTCTCCCCGCCCAGCGCCTGGGGCCCTACCCAGGAGCCAGCCTCCCGCTGCAGCTCAGTGGCTGGCTACAGAAGGAAGGCCCTGTCTCACTGCCAGGACTGCTGCAGGCGCAGGATGATCGGGTACCCAGGGCCTTAGCCAAGGCCGCTCTTGGGAGACAGGGGACCTCAGAACCCTCCATGGGCTCACCTGGGCAACTGCCGACCCCACTTATTACTGTGGAAATCCTATATCACTCATATATACTTAGCCCTTTGCACGTTCCTGCACGCTCTCATAGCAACCTGAGTGTGCAAGATGAACGAACGGGGGCCCAGAGAGGTCAGGTGACTTGGCCACACAGATAGTTCAGGGCAGAGTGAGGACTCGCTCCCAGGTCTTCTGGTTCAAGGTCCAGGTTTCTCTGCATCATTCCAAGCTGCCCACTCTTCCTGAGGCTCAGTGATGGGAAAGGGGCCAAAGGGTTGAGATTTAAATCACAGGCCCTGAGGAATTTCAGAAAATGGGACTTGGTTTAGCCCAGTTCCTCCCGGCAGTGCTCCCTCTATCCCCGTGGATGGTCACAGCAATAGCTAGGCCCATGCTCCGCAGTTTCAGAGATCAACAGCCTCCCCCCAACCTCCACCAATTCCCTGAATATTTGCACACTGTGTAGAGAGGGAGGATTATGTCCCTCATTTATAGTAGTAGCCAAAGCTCCAACAACTTTGATGAGAGCCACACCAGCCGTCTTTCCCCAGGGCTGATGTGGGTGTTGGGGAAGTCTATGATCTGGACGGGTCAGGCAGCGAGCCTCTGAAACTAGAATCCACACATTTCATATCTGAGGTTAAGGAAACACCTGTCTTCCTCCCCACGACTCAGGAGTCCTCTCTCAGAACCTATCCTAAGACAACGTTTTAGGCACAAAGATGATAACTGCCGTGTTTTTTTTTTTTTTTTTTTTTTTTGCGGTACTCGGGCCTCTCACTGCTGTGGCCTCTCCCGTTGCAGAGCACAGGCTCCGGATGCGCAGGCTCAGCGGCCATGGCTCACAGGCCCAGCCGCTCCGCGGCACGTGGGATCCTCCCGGACCGGGGCACGAACCCGTGTCCCCTGCATCGGCAGGCGGACTCTCAACCACTGCGCCACCAGGGAAGCCCTGCCATGTTATTTTTAATAGTGAAAAATTGGAAAGGACCTTTGTCCAACATTAGTGGGATGGTTAAACGAATTATGGCACATCCATGCAATAACTGCAGCCATTAAAAATATTCTTTATGAAAAAATTTACACGAGTTAGGGAAACACATATGATGTAACATTCAGTTAAAAAAAAAAAGAAAAGGAAGAACATAATACTGTATATGGGTGGGGGAAGTGTACTGAAGAAAAGACTGGAAGGAAATAAGACGAGATGTGCACAGAGGCTGCATCTACATGGTAGAACGAGTTATTTTTGGCCTGCTTTACACTTTCTGATACTTTCTCTTTTCCCCTACATGCCTATGATAAGCAGGGGGGAAAAGCAGCAGCAGCAGCTACCCCAAATCACACCCCCCTACCCAAGGGGAGTGAACTGCCTGAACAGCCAGAAGCGTTGGGATGCTGCCTGGTGACATGGAGGAAGGTAGGTCCTGTGTCCCTTTTCCCGTAACACAAATACTCTGCCCTACGCATGGGGGGCCTTGTAAACCTGCTTTTGAAAATTTTCTGGGGATTTTCATCTGACTTAGCTCTTTGGTTCTTGATGTCAGGAGCCTGTGTCTCTAAGGGGTGGGGAATACAGGTGATGAATTTCTGTTTCCAGCTCCCCAGATAGCTCCTGTCTCACAGGAAAGAAGGAAGCCAGGTGCCTCCAGCATCTTTTCATGTGAAGGGCCTGCAGAGAGGGGCGCTGGTGATTTGTCCGGGAATTACATTTGATATCTAAAGCCGTGCCCACAGTGAGGCACTTTGCAGTCTCTCCAGGTGAGAAGGGCTTTCGAGGCTCTGGCTGAGGAGGATCTCACGGCTGCAAAGGACCGAGACGTCGGCAAGTGTGGCTACAGGTCAGACTCAAGCTGCCAACACACAGCAGCACCCGTGCTGCTCCCTAACTGTGACTGTCCACCAAGCCACCCGGCGAGAGACACACACCCAAGACCCTAAAGGCAGCGCGTGTGCCCAGCTTATCAGGTACATGTTTGGTTTCTCTAGGAAAACACCCAAGATCATTTTACAGCCACTTGGAGGAGCGGATTTAAACCCAACCCTCTGTGTCCTTCAGATCTGCCCACCTTCTCCATGGCAACTAGTGTCCGTCACTCACTGCCCCCACTCACATTTCCAAGTTCGTCTGCTCTGAAAATTAACAACAGGTGCATATAAAGAAGTGTGTGAGGTGAGGGAGAAGCATGTGGGTTCCCCCCAAACCTAGAAGGCTCACAAGCCTAGACAACCCTGGAGGAAGTCAGACTTGGAGCTCTGGAGAAACAGGGACATAGCTCAGGAGAGAAAAAGTCAAAAATGAAATTCTGCTCGGCCCCCAGGGGCAGGGGGTCTTCCGACGTCAGCTCACCGAACATGTTGCCCTCGTAGCCGTCTCTTGTGAGGGGCCGGAGCTCGTTTTTCCCCATTGCATAGCGCTTGTAGCTCTGCCAGGCGAACTGCATCATCTGTAAGAAAGAGCAGAAACAGACCCTGAGCGTGGAGATTCCCAATAGCGTGGGCTGGCCACCTGGCCTTGCCCTTTGCAACAGGATTTGAAACCACATTATAAAAACAATCTTCCACATTGAGAAAGACGACTTCCTCTCACCACTGTTCTATTCATAGTTATGCCTGGAAGGCTGTTCTCCGACAACCCCACGTGTCCTGCATCTACCCATAGATTCCTCAGAGAAGGCACAAAAGGCACTAAGTACATTCTAGCCATCCATCAGTGCCAAAGTGAAAAGCCACCTCTTCCATGAAGCCTTCCCGGACCTAAAGTGACCCTCTGAATGGAAGGAAACAAAACTCAACGAGGGATGCCTGTTAGAATCTAATAGAACCGTCCCTTGAGCTAGGGGTTGTTAACTCCATTTTGTAGATAAGGAGACAGGTCGAGACATGAGGTTACTCGCCCAGGATTACCCAGGGAGTGAGTGAGCATGCTGGGAATTGAACCCATGCCCTCTGGCTCCGAAGCCTTAGGTCTGTCCCCTAAAGTCACTGCTTGAGTCTCTTTGAACTCCTCCTGCACTTGGCTTGACCCAGGCTGGCTCTCCCAGGCCTCCTAGCACCCCAGCCGGTCACTGTTAGTTTTTGTTTTACTGGTTCTGGACCACAAACTCTTTGAAGCCAGAAACTACATTTTCTTTGCCTCAGTTCCCCCAAAGCACCCTGCACAGGCTTGGCAATGAGTATCTGTCAGCTCTGTCACCCAGTGCATGCATGAGTTCTTACTACATTAAGGCAACCATGTTAGCCCCTCGGCAGCATCACAAGCATACAAGCACCTTTGTCTCCTAACTGCACTTAGCACTGGAGGCTGGAGGAACGCAAGGCAACAATCTGTCCCCAGCCCTGCTCTCCCGCCCCCCCCCAGGGTCTCCCTTTTGCCTCTGATGGCAGGCTGCAGAAGAAGGACAGCAGAGCAGGCCTCTGCGGTGACCATGGGGCTGAGAAGGGAGCCAGCCCAGGCAGCGGAGGCACAGCTGAAGGACAGGCAGGTGGGAGGCAGCCTGGTGTCGTGGAGAGAACTCAGGCTTCGGGGCCGGGAGGCCCAGGTTCTAATCCTACCCCTGCCACTAGCTCTTTGACTTTGGCAAGCAACTGAATGTCTCCAAGCCTCAGCTGCCTCATCTTTGAGATGGGAATGACAAGGGCTGCTTTGCCACAATCCTGAAAGGTTTAAATGAAAGCAAGTAGCTGGAAATGCCCAGTTTTTGACTTCACACAGCAAGTGATCAACAAACACGAGTCCTCTTTCCTGCTCAGCCTTTAAAATACCCATCTGGTTCTCCAAGCCTCATCCATCCACCCCTCTTTCATCCACCTTATTAGTTCTCAGACTTTGGCGTGCATCAGAATCACCTAGAGAGCTTGTTAAAACAGGCTGTTGGGCCCCATCCTTGCGTTTCTGATCCAGCAGGTCTGGGGTGGGTCCTGACATCCTGTCTTTCTAACACATCCCCACGTGGTCCATGGGCCATATCTGAGAACCAGCAGTCTACTATATGTGTTTATTTCTATTTCCCAGCTCACTTCCAGACACTGTCTGGCACCCTTCTGCTTTTCTCCTTCCATCTCCCAGCCCACCTTCCTGCCTCAGCACTGTCTTTCTGGACATCGCCACCTGCGTTCTCCATGCTCTGCCACTCCTGGTGCCAAGGTCTAGCAGCCATCTCTTCCAGGCACACCTGGACAGTAACCATTGCCATGCTCACCCCTGGGGCCAAAACACACAGACCAGGAGGGCAGACCTGACAGGTCTGTGTCCTGGGCTCTCCGTGAAATGGCAGAATAATCTAGTACCATCTCTCCACTTCATAGATGATGAAACTGAGGCTCAGAGATGGAAGGTGGTCAGGGTGGCACAGCCAGCAGGGCTGGAATACAGCTCTTTCAACTCCCAGGCCAGCAGACCCCACCCCCATGCTTGGCCTGATGTGTGGCTTCCCAGGAGACACACATGCAAATGTCACGGTACTGCGTGCCAAGCACTTGACACAGGTTTTGAGCCCTGGTTCCATTCCTTGGTTATTTTCTACTTATCTTGAATTGGCAATAAGGGAAACTAATTGCTGGGTATGAGCGCTTAAGGGAGACTGGCCTCCTCCCTCAGTCTCTCTTATTCTGGGGGGGCGGGCCTCGATTAAGTCAGTGTGAGGGGAGGGAGGGGTGGGGGATGGGTAGGGGAGCAGCAGGAGGCTGTTAAAACAGAAATGGCAGCAGGAAAGCAGGAGGAGAGGTCTGGAGGGGGAGGACTGCACCCTACCCCCAAACCCCACCTGCTTGAGAGAGAGAAGTGGGTGTGCAGGAGTAATTAAGAGAACCATGGGTATCTACATGTTCTCAAAGGAGCTGTCACTGCAGGGACGTGGGGATGTTGGAACGTGGCCCGTTCTCACAGTCATCCACATCAACGGAGAGGAAGGAAGGCACAAATAATCCCTGTGTCGCTTGGGACAGGATTCAGAAGGCAATTAGAGCTGCTCTCACACACACACACGTGCACAAGGACACACAGACCCTCGAATGCTAATCCTTGTGTCTCCCACCTCGGCTCGCAAGCCCAGGCGCTGGATAAGCGGGGATGACGGGGAAAGCCCCCAGCCAGGTGGTCCTTACTTCTCTTCCTAATGCGCCCCAACCTACCAGGTGTCCTAGCCTGTGCTCGGCCGCAGTTTGGGCTGCAGCCACGGTGGGACTGCTCCCCCGGACCCCTCCCTCCACTTTCCTGCCAACTGCTTATCTTCCTTCAACTCTCAGCTGAAAGGGTACTTTTGCAGGGAGTCCTCCTCCCCAGCCAGGCCCCCACGACCTCCCCACATTCCTGATGTCAGGTCCCACAGCAGCCTGCAGTTAAACTCTTATACTCGCGACTATTTGGTCAGTGCCCCCATCCCCTAGTCACTGCTGCGTGCTGGCAACTCACCAGGGGACTGACACATAATAGGTGCTCATTAAGTATTTGCTCAATGAAAGTAAGAACAAACAAGAAAATTGGCTCTGGAGCTTAACACATGGCTGGGAGACTTGACGTGTGGACCACACACATCACAGGTAAAATAGGTAATGGGTCGGGGGGATGGGGTGGGGGGGCTTCTGAGTAACAGAGGCAAGCGCGTGTCTCAAGGGGAGCTTCACGGGCACCCAAGTGTCCTGATGGACAAGTAGGATTGTGAGGGGCACAAGAAGAGGGTGACCTACAGAAAGGCTAATCTCACTCTGGAACTGGTGATATGTGCCTTGGGCAGCCCCTGGACTTGCCTTTAGAGACGGACAGTCCCTGGCTTCATGTTTAGGCAGTTCTAAGGCTTCAAAGAACTCAGGCCACCTCCTGCCCCATGCAAGTTCCTTAAAAAGACTAAGTAATCTCTCTTTGAACACCCCCAGTGAAAGGGTGCTTACCTCCTTAGCAGGCAGCTCATTCAATTGCAGAGTTTCACAAAGTTCTTTCTTAATCAATCTAAATCTGCTTTTCCCTACGGGCCATGGGGAAGACAGCTCATATGCTCCCACCACAGATCTTCATCCAGGGGGAGCCAACTCTCAAGTCACCTTAGGCTGCCTGTTGGCCGGCTGAACAGCCCGGCTCCTTCGACAGATCACCTGATGGCAGAGCTCTAAATCCTCTGAAACTGCAGATACACATCACAACGTTTTTCCAGGGTGCCCAGACTTCGTCACCCATTTGTTATGGTTGGCTTTTGGTAATAAGCAGAAACCGAAGTGCAAACTCTCCCTGGTTACATCTGGACCAGACCCTGTGGGTGTGGACTTGCCATTTGTCCCTAACAACTGCATCTCACTGGACTCTCCATACTCATTCCGTGCTGTCAGGATCTTTCTGGAACCAGATCTTATCATTCATTGTGTGTGTGTCTGTGTGTTTTGGGTATTCTGCCTGCTTTCATGGGACCGCCATCTGTGTCTCCCCCAAGTTTTAGAGAGAAACATTAAATGGCTGGGCTGAGGACAGAGTTGGGGAAACAGCAGGAGGGGCCCCTCACCTGGCTCCAGCACTGCTCTTTGAGTGTCATCTGTCAACAAGTGAGGAATCTTCCAGGTAATCAGTCCAAGCCCTGTGTCTCCATTTTTGTATACGAAGATACTATGAAGGACAGGACTGAAATACAGAAGCACTCTGCCCCCCGTACAGCGAGTACAGAGAAAACAGATGCTTTTTTTTTCTTTTAAGAAAAATCAGGGGTTAGGCTGGTATGATTTGTTCTTAGAGAACACATTTTGGCTCCTACGGATCCTCATTTTTGGTTCTAAATGCCTGCAAATCACTAACTTAAAAACCTATCAGTCATACCAGATGGCTATAATCAACAAGATGGACAATAACAAGTGTGGGCCAGGCTGTGGAGAAGTGGAAACCCTCATCAATTGCGGGTGGAAATGAAAATGGTGCAGTTGCTTTGGAAAACACTGTGGCATAAAAAGTTAAATATGGAGTTACGATGTGACCCAGCAATTCCACGCCTGGGTGTAGACTCGTGCAGAACAGAGTTAACGCGGTAGGCCTGAGACTTCTATCCCTAGAAAGGCTCTGCTTGCAGATTTGGCCCTTGGCCGGTGCCTGGGAACTTGGATTTAGTGAGTGTTCTCACCATTCTCTGATGGGTAAGGGTGGTTTACTGCACTGAGACTGTACAAACAATGTGGTGTATGCTGAACACCTGCCTTCCTTCCGGGGGTCTGGAATTTCGGTACATGTTAGGCCGAGGGTACTTACATGACCAGCCCCCAGTAAAGACCTTGGGCACTGAGTCTCTAACGAACTTCCTGGTGGATGGCGTCTCACACGTGTCACCACAACTCAGTGCTGAAGGAATGAAGTGTGTTCTGGGTGACTCCACCCAGAGAGGACTCTTGCGTGCCGGGTCTGGTTTCCCCAGGGCTTCTCTGTATGCACATTTCCCCTTTGATGATTTTGCTTTGTGTCCTTTCACTGTAGTAAATCAGCCAGGAATAGGACTATATGCCCTCCTGGTGAATCACTGAACCTAGCGGTGGTATTGGGTACCCTGACATACACCCTAGAAAATTAAAAACATATGTCCATACAGAAAGTTGTACACAATGTGCATAGCAGCACTATTTGTAATAGCCCCAAAGTGGAAGCAACCCAAATGTCCATTGACTGATGAATGAACCAACAAAATGTGTAAATAGATACAATGGAGTATTATTTGGCCATAGAAAGGGATGCAGTGCTGATACATGCTCCAACGTGGATGAACCTTGAAAACACTGTGCTTAGTGAAAGAAGCCAGACACAAAAGGCCATACAGCATATGATTCCATGTATATGAAATGTCCAGGATAGGCACACCTATAGACAGAAAGTAGATTAGTAGTCACCAGGGGTGAGGGAAAAAGACATGGAGAATGATGGCTAATGGGTATGGGGCCTTTTGGGACGATGAAAATGTTCTAAATTGATTGTGATGATGACTGTACAACTCTGGGAATATACTAAAATCCACTGGATTTTACACTTTAAAATGGTGAATTTTATCATATGTGAATTATAACTCAGTAAAGCTGTTATTAATTTATATTTTTAAAAACTATTAATGGGGACAAATAGATATCACATGCCATTTGATATGACACACTAAGAAGAACACACGTCATTTCAGTGGTAATCCTGCCAAGAATGCAAACCTGAACCGAATCATGAGGAAAGATCAGACAAACCCAAACTGAGAGACAGACAACCTACAACGTAAATGGCCTTTACTTTTCAAAAACATCAAGGTCGTGAAAGAAGAGGAAAGACTGAGGAACTGTTCCAGCCTGAAGGAGACTAAAGAGACGTGAACTAAATGTAATACGTGACCTTGGATGCGATCCTGGAGCAGAACTAATAACAACTACTATTATTATTATTACTATAAAGGACAATCATCAAGATAATTGACAAAATGTGAATGGGGTATAGGGATCAGACAGTATTGTGTCAACGTTAATTTTCTGGTTTTACTATGGTTATATAGAAAAGTAGAACCAACCTTTTGGAAATACACAATGAAGTATTTAGGGGTAAGAGGCATTATGCTTGCAACTTACTCCCAAATAGTTCAGAAACCTCGTGTGTGTGTGTGTGTGTGTGTGTGTGTGTGTGTGTGTGTGTGTGTGTGTGTGTGTGTAGAAAGAGAGAGAGAAGAGTGTA
The DNA here is from genome assembly GCF_003676395.1 of Aethalodelphis obliquidens. Classification (NCBI taxonomy): domain Eukaryota; kingdom Metazoa; phylum Chordata; class Mammalia; order Artiodactyla; family Delphinidae; genus Aethalodelphis; species Aethalodelphis obliquidens. Next base: position 32,914,798 of record NW_020837953.1, read on the forward strand.
CACAAAGCAAACAGGGTAAAACACTAACATTTGAGGAATCTGGGTGAAGGGTAAATGTGAATCTTTGTAGTATCTTTTGCCACTTTTCTAAAAGTCTGAATTTTTTTTTTTTTTTTTTTTTGCGGTACTCGGGCCTCTCACTGTTGTGGCCTCTCCCGTTGCGGAGCACAGGCTCCGGACGCACAGGCTCAGCGGCCATGGCTCACGGACCTAGCTGCTCCGCGGCATGTGGGATCTTCCCGGACCGGGGCACGAACCCGTGTCCCCTGAATCAGCAGGCGGACTCTCAACCACTGCGCCAGCAGGGAAGCCCTGAACTGTGCTCCGCAACGGGAGAGGCCACAGCAGTGAGAGGCCTGTGTACCGCAAAAAAAAAAAGAAAAAAAAAAAAAATTAGGGAACGTTGCAGGATGTTGATGTCATTTCCACCCAGATTTATACATGACAGAATTCTGTTTTCCCCCACTTGTATAAATTATGATAGAATGTGCTTGTTGCCAGTCTCCTTGTGGCTCCGCTTACCCCTCGGTTCCTCAAAAGCCCTATTGGGCTTTCACATTCCCCTCACCAAGGCTGTCCCGCCCACGCTGGTCAGAGGATGGAGCAAATGAGGAACTAGCAATTTTGGTTTCTCCTTTTATAATTATATTACCATGTTCAAATGAGGTGCCCATCCTTACTCTGTTCTTCCTGCTCCAAAAATAAACTAAAAGGCACCTTTTGTGGTTCTAAGCATTTTCCAGAAGTTCCAGCCCAGTCTGGGCTCAGCCCCCCATGCCCTTTTCTCCCACCTGTGGGTCACTACTTTCACTTGAACTCAGTTCTGTGCCCCGTACTTGCCTCTTCTGCTTACATCCTTTCCAATAGTTTAAAAAATAAGGTTGATCTGTCTATCCATCCATCCATCTACCTACCTACCTACCCACCTATCTTTTAATGCATCCAAGGTATACAAGCTCATTGCAGAAAAACAGAGAGAAAGAAAATAATCATCTATCATTTAAATATTATAACCACTGTTGCCACTTTGGTGTCTTTCTTTCCACTCTTTTTCATTTATCTTTGCTTCTTCCAGTGATGATGACATAAACATCTTCCATTTTATTACAAAGGCTTTGTAAACATCATTTTAGACAGCTATATAATAACTTCGCAAGTAGGTTCAGCATCATTTACTTAACCTTCCTCCCATATAATTGTACATGTCAGTGATTTCTATTTTGGGGTTATTGTAAATAATGCCATAATGGACATCTTTGTGCACACTCCCTTTTCTATATTTCAGGTAAGTTCCTTAGGCCAGAGCCTCTAAGAAATTGCTAGGAAAAAAATTAAAAGTTATTAATAAGTATGTTCCCTTTTAAAGATTAAACCCAGACAGCTAGTTTTGCCCACTGCTGTGCAAAAGTTGAATAGGAAAGTATATAACAATTCCGTGACAACATACAAAGTAGTTCACTTGGGAAGATAAAACTAACATCATGAATGATCATTGTGCATATTTGTGCAGCTCTCTGCACACTTTCTCTCATTTGATCAAGCAGTTCAGTGGGCTTGACAGGATAGGTATTGTTCCCAATTAAAAATAATCATGCAAGAGCTAAAGTATGAGATGTAAAGTATGAAACGGGTATTAAAAATTGTGTTTCCAAATGTTTAGTGATATAAACTAAATATCACTATATAGGGAGAGACACACAAAGATGTTCATTATATAATACTAGTTGGAAAAGCAGGATACCAAGTTACATGGTATGAAGATCACTGGACTATGTACGAGTGTTTTAAAGGAAAAAAAAAATACTGGAAGGAAATGCACAAAAGTGCTGACAGTGGTTATGTCAGATAGTGAGAGGTTTAGTGGTTATTTTTTTCTTATTATTGACCTATACTTTCTGGATTTTCTATAATGAATATCTAGAAATGTTTGTAAGGTGAAAATGAAAGATGGTTAAAATGAAAAACATAAGGAAGAAATGTTATAGTGCTACTCCTAAAGCCTAAAGGGATCGTGTAGGTGGTTGGCCTTGGGGTGGTTGGGAGGGAGTGGGTTTTGATAGAGGAAAAGGCCTTTCCAGCCAGGAGTCAGAGAGGGGGCCAACCAGCAAGAGAAGTGAAGCAGCTGATGGGGGTAGGGGCAGCCTGAGCTACAGAAAGAGAAATCAAGAACGTGGCTGTAAGAATCAAGAGACACAAGAACTAAACACCTCTGCCCCCACTGGGTTCTAGAAATACACACCAGGCAGTCATCATTTTTGTGTGTGTGCACGTGTGTGTGTGCATGAATGCGTGTCCATGCGAGAGACAGGAGCTCTGGATGGTCTGGAAGCCCCTCCCTTCCAGCAGTGTATGCTTTATAGATTCAAAGAATACCTAACAATAGATCACAAAGCCTTCCCTTCACGGAGCTCTGCAGAGGCAGGAAACAAAGCGTCAGTGAGAGGCAGGGCAATCAGAGCAGAATCCTAAGACACCTCTTCAGTTCTTTCTCAAACAAAAGCTGTTCTTGTCCACGTGAACAAATTGCAATGACATGAACTCTTAAAATGAAAAATATTTACTAATTTGAGGCAGACATTATTTTGTTTAAGATGTTCTTTCTACCTGTCTCAGAGCTCTAGAATCCTCTCCTGCAGAAAGGTGACTAGAATCCACTGCATTGCCCAGACAAAGACACCCACCCCAGCCTGAGGGGCCCCAGAATGATGGGGCCAAGAAATGATGCGTTTGAGAAGAGGAAGAAATAGAATATTGGCGGACCGCCTTGAGAGTGGGAAACTGAATAGAAAGTTTGCATTGGAAAGTTCTTTGGCGGCAGCTAGGGAGAAAGGAGCAATCACTGAAACAGTGAGACATCCTCCCCTTTTAAAAATAAAACACGCGGACTTCCCTGGTGGCGCAGTGGCTAAGAATCCGCCTGCCAATGCAGGGGACACAGGTTTGAGCCCCGGTCTGGGAAGATTCCCACATGCCTCGGAGCACCTAAGCCCATGCGCCACAACAACTGAGCCTACGCTCTAGAGCCCGCGAGCCACAACTACTGAGCCCACGTGCCACAACTACTGAAGCCCGCGTGCCTAGAGACCATGCTCCGCAACAAGAAAAGCCACCACAATGAAAAGCCCGCCTGCCGCAACGAAGAGTATCCCCCGCTCGCCGCCGCAACTAGAGAAAGCCTGTGTGCCGCAATGAAGACCCAACACAGCCAAAAATAAATAAATAAATAAACCAAAAAAAATAAAATAAAATAAAATAAAACACGCACACAGAAAGGGTCAGGTCTGGCAATGACCCAGAAGCACGGTTGCAACATCTCAAAGCTGCCAGGAAGGGAAATGGATTTTCCCAGTCATTAAAGACAAGTGCTCACACAGCGACTTGCAGCCTTATTGGTGTCTCCCAGCAGTGACACCTGGCCCATCTGCAGGGGCTGAGTGGGAAAGGGCTTGGTCTCTAATGATTCCAGGATCTAATGACCACACAGATGAAGAGATTAGAATGTTAGGGTGATTTTTTACTCCTTCACTTTCAGCACAGCCCAGGGAAACAGCTGACAGCTTGGTACCTAAAACCATCCACATTAGATTTCTCAGTCCACCCCCTTCTATGGGTGCCCCACAAAATGATCTGATTGACAACTGCTGATGAGACATCTGCGAATGCACATAACCCCTGGCCTATATCTCAGAAGCGGATGCAGGATGGGGTTTGGTTGTGCTGAGGGGTGGAGGGGTGGGTGGGGAGTAGACAGTGAGGTGCTGCCTCTAACCCTCTCACTTCTGGGTTTGCTTGAGCTACTGAAGGACAAATGTAGGAAGTGAAAATGTGATATGACTTCTGACCTATCTGAGGTCCAGAGAGCACGCCCACATCCTGCCCAGGATGGGATTCAGATTTGAGCAGTCTCAGAAATCTCATCCCATCTGTAGCTGTTCTAAGGCGCCATGGCTGAGAGTGTGGGACCTAGAGGCAGACAGACCCTTTCTATTCAGTGTGGTCCAGGGACCAACAGCTGGGCATACCCAGGGAGCATGTTAGGAATGCAGCATCCTGGGCCCCACCCCAGACCTGCTGAATCAAAGCCAGCATTTTAACAAGATCCTCAAGTTATCCAAATGCACATTAAAGTTTGAGAAGCTGCTCTAGGACTCTGCTATCTACTGGCTGTGCAGCCTTGAGTAAGTGACTTAACCTCTCTGAGTCTCAGTTTCCTCATCTGTAAAAGGACAGGAATATTTAATCCTTATAATAACCCTGAGAGTAAATAAGATAACACTTGCCGAGTGCTTAGCACAGCAGCTGGAACATAATATGTGCTCAGTAAAAAGCAGCCATAGGATGGCTGCTACACTATTAATTTATCTACTAAGTACCTCTTCATCCATTTCTCTCTGCACCACCACTCTAATCCATACCACTCCCATCTCTTCATGGGACTCCCGCAGCAGCCTCCTAACTGGCCTAGAGGAGTCCTCTCTGGCCTCCTACATGGTTCTCCACACTGCAGCCATGGTGATTATTCGAAGGACAAATTTATTCATATCTTTACCCCACCCCCAACACACACTTAAACAGTTCCATCAGATATAAAGATCAAACTCAGTAAGGCCCATCAAGCCTTGTAGAGTCCCCCCATTCATGCCTCCAGCGTCAGCTTCTCCTCCCCACCTCTGCCCAGCTGTACTAGCTTGCTTTCTCAGTTCCTCAAAGAGCAATGCCTCCTCCTGCCACGGGCCCTTTGCACACGATAGTCCCTCTCCTTGGACCACTCCTCGCTCTACTTTTTTCCTGGTAAATTCCACTCATCTTTCAGATCTCAGCTTAGTTTCCATGTCCTAGAGAAGCCTGACCTCCTGGACTGTGTTGAATCTTCCTGTTATAGAGGATTATTAAAGTCAGAATTTTACATTCATTGCGTGATTGGTTAATTAGTATCTATTCCTCCCACACCCAGAACACAGGCTCCATTTGCTCACTATTGCTCCCCAGCACCTAACAGATTGCCCAGCACATAGAGGTCCTCCATAAAAGTATGTTGAATAAATATCTAAGGATGGTGACGACAGAGGGGGAGCTCCCCGGGGCTGCTAGTGTTGTGAGAACCAAGGGGAAAGGGGGATGCCTGGGACAGAAACACCTACTGCCTGGTGGAGTTGCCTCAACAAGGGTTTTAGAAGGCCCAGTAAGGGAACAGCTCCAACTGTGAGGCCACAGGGATAGCAAGAACGGGTGAGACACATTCCCATGGGACACCTTTATGATCTTGGTACAGAGTCTGCAGATGAACAAGGGGAGCTGATGGAGAAGGTCACAAGCAAATCGAGCTCTGCCACTGCATTGAGATTGGTTCCCTGACTGCAAAGTGAAGGGTCCTCCCCACTCTCTTCTGTCAAAGCCTGGGCATTGGGGTGGAGGCAGGGAGATGGGGAGTTGTGGACAAAGATGAATGACAGTATGAAAGACCTCAGCACATCTGTGAGTGAAATTCCAAGGGGAAATGGTTCAACAAGGCCATTTTGAAGAAATTGAGTATAAAAATGGCCTATGTGTAGGTAGCTCTACTATTTCCAAAGTGCTTTGCCTTCCTGATTTGAGCCTTATGGTCCTGTGAGTGAGGTTGGGAGGGCGCCACCATCACCCCCATTTTACAGAAAAAACAACAACTGCACTTCCACATACACACACTGATGGAATATACAGCATGTGCCCAACACCACGAAGAGGGCTTTTATATGTATTAGCACATGCAGTTTTCACCACGGCTCTGAGAGGTCCTCTCAAGGAGGAGGTAAGGCATGGTAGTTAAGAGCCTGGCTTTGGATCCCAGCTTTCCGCAGCTGTGTGTCCTTAGACAAGATACTTAACCTCTCTGTGCCTCGATTATCTCATTTGTTTAAAGATAAGGATACTGTTATATTATGCTTAACCAGTGTTTTCCATGAGTCATCAGTGTTTTCCATATATGTTAACTCTTTAATCGTCACACTAATTTTATAAGATTAGTCTATCATTGCTCCCATTCTCATATGAGGAAACTGAGGCACATGCCCAAGTGTCACAGCAAGCAAGTGGCAGAGCCAGGATTCGAACCCAGGCAGTCTACGCTCTTGTCAGAATACTCTATGCTTCTCATAGAATGGAGCAATTATCATGCCTGCCTCCAAGGGGGCTGCAAGGATTGCAGTCATCCCTTGGTATCCAGGGCCCCCCACAGATATCAGAATCCATGGATGCTCAAGTCCCTTCTGTAAAATGGCTTGGTACCGCTGGTCCTCCTTATCCTTGGGCTCTGCATCTGTGGAGTCACCAACCTCAGACTGAATTTCGGTTGGCTGAATCCATGGACGCAGAACGCGTGGATACGGAGGGCTGTTTGTAATTACCATGCAAGGCATTCGGCACAGCTCCCGGCACACAGAAAACTCTGTCGTAAGTATTAGCACTTGTGGTCTGTGGCCCTGGGATCCACATCATCTTCCCATGTCCAGAAACATCAGCACCATCCACCTGAAACCTCAGAGCCCTCTGGAGTCTCCTTCTACTCCACACCTCACGTTCACTCTCCAGCAATCCTGTCCACAACATCTCTGATTCACCCCTTTCCCATCCTCCTCCCAGTCCACCACTGTCCCTGGACCTCCGTATGGGCTCCCCGCTTCCTCTCAGGCACTCCCCCCCGCCACATCCTTTCTCTATACAACCAACAGACTAAGCCCTTTAAAAATGCAAGCCATCAAATGTCATTCCTCTGTGTAAGAGCGTCCAAGAACTCCCCAAGGCACCGTGCCTGAAAGGCCTGCCTCTGACCTCTCCCCAGGCCCCTTCCCACTCTCCACGCTTCAGCCACAGGGGCCTCTGGACGATACCTCAAACTCACACGGCACCTTCCCACCTAGGGTCGGCAGAATAACGGCCCCCAAAGGTGCCCATGTCCTAATCCCTGGAACTTGTGAGTATGTATGGTAAAATGGAATTACGGTTTCAGATGGAACTAAGATGACTAATCAGCTGATCTTGAGGTGGGGAGAGTAGCCTGGATTATCCAGGTGGGCCCAATGTAATCACAAGGGTCCTTAGAAGTGAGAGGGAAGAGGCAGGAGAGTCGAAGTGGTGAGATGTGAAAAAGACTCCACTGGCCATTGCTGGCTTTGAAGATGGAGGAAGGGGCCGTAAACTAAGGAATCCAGGGGGACTCCAGAAGCTGGAGAAGGCAAGGGAATGGATTTTCCCCTAGAGCCTCCAGAAAGGAAGGAGCCTAGCTAACATCTTGATTTTAGCCCAGGAAGACTCGTTTTAGACTTCTGATCTCCAGAGCTGTAAAAGAATAAATTTGTGTTGTTTTAAGTCACTAAGTTTGTGTGATTTGTGACTACAGCAATAGCAAACTAATATACCACTTAAGGGCCTTAGCACTTCCCAGTGAAAAACTGAATGAACAAAACCCACCAAATTTCCAATGCACTTTCATGCCACCATAGCCCTTTTTCTACATAAGGAATTCTGATATTCTGGAGCAGAGGTACCACCATTCTGGAATTCACTGCCACAGCCCCTTGCCATCCATCAATGACAGTACCTAAGACTTCTGCAGGATAATAATTTCTTTCATATCTCTTCCCCTGCCCTTGAGCTCTGTGACCCGATGCATCCCCAACCCCTAGCATGAGGCTGGCCCAACAGAGGAAGTCAACATAGCACATTAGTAATAACGATGGCTACATTATTATCTATCTATTATCCAGTAGTGGACATGTACTGCACACCTAGCATGTGCTGAGCACTGGGCTAAGCCTTTCAGAAGCATTTCATCCTGCACCACAACCCTGTTAGGATGGGTTACCGTTGTTACCCCTATTTTACAGGATGAAGCAGTTGAGTCCTGGAGGGTTAAGTAACTTTTCCAAGGATGCAGAACAAATAGTGGCAGAGCCAGGCAATGGATGCAAGAGGACAACTTGGGGGCCTGAATGCTTAACCATGACAGCACACTGTTTCCCACTCTACAACCCTCCGAGGTAAGATTAGTGTCTCCTTTTCCCAACATTTGGGGCCAGGCAGCTGGCAAGTGGCAGAGCCAGTGTTTGAAGCTGGGGTCTGACTGATTCAAAAGGCTGTGTCCCTTCCATCTCACTAGGCTGCTCCACTGTCCACTGAATGAATGAACAAAACATCAACCCAGCACCTCTGGACGGCACGTGGCACACAGAATCAAAATGAGGACTGGCTGCCGCCAGCTGCCACGCGGCCCAACCTGAGGCCTGCTTCTTTTTGAAAACAAGAACCGTCCGAATTTCCAGTTCCCGAAGGCTCAGTACGTTAGAAGGGAGGCATGACCTGCTTTAAAGCTGCCCCAGCAGAGGCTGGGGTCTCTGGAAATGCAAAAGAGGCAGAACCAGTTCTTTTTCGCCTGAATGTTAAGAATTTTTTTAAAAGAAAGGAAAAAAAAAAAAAAACATGTTTACGTGAAAACAAGGAAAATACCACAGTGAGTGGCAGGGAGACATTAACTGGGCCATGGAGAGAAGTAATCTCTGTTGCCAGGTTGCCTAGAGAGGTAACACCATTGGAAATCTGGAAGATCAGCCTTGATAAACACTTTCTAAAGGCTGTTAGTGGCATCTGTGACAGCAAGGGGCCTAGGTGACCTGTCTCAAGGCCTTTGGGGTTCTCATGGAGGCCCTCAGCTGAGGATGAGAACAAAAGCCTTCAGGAGGGCAGGAGTCTTGTCTTCTAGGCAGTGTTGCCATCTCTTGAAGAGCCAGCTCTGGGGACGGAATCCTTGGGACCCCATCTTTAACGCATGCGTGTAGAACCACGTGAAACTGTCTATATTCTCCTTGGAGCCGAGAAAGGATTAGTACTACTTTCCTCAGAGATACCATTCCTGGACCCAAGAAGGAGGCCTGAAAACCTCTGGACGCGTGTGGCAGTGAAGGGCCCTGTCTCTCGCCCTGTACAATTGTTTCCGTTAAGGCTTGGAAAATGAACTAGTATTTACTGAGCACCTCCATGTACCAGCCCCTGTGCCAGATGTTACCGTTACTTTATCTCATTTGATCCTCCATTGCTCCTCCGGGAAGCATTTTATAGATAAGAAAACTGAGACTCAGAGAGGTTCAATAATTATTCCAAGGGCACACAGCCAATAAGTGAAGGATTTGGATTCAAACCTAGGTCTGATTCCAACCTTTGCCTCTTCCTGTTCTTTTCTCAACTTCCCCTCACCTGACATCCATTTTAAAAAAGTGTGTTGAGCATCTACTAGGTACCCCATGTTCTGGTGCATGCAGCAGTAAACAAGACAGGCAAGGTTCCTGCCTTCACGGCTCCTATAGTGTGGGGAGATGGACAATAAGAAATAAGCAGGGTAATTTTGAAGAGTGATAAGCACTTTGAAGAAAAATCAAGCAAGAGGGGGAGAGGATGACTGAGTGGGTGGGGTTGGCCAAGGAAGGCCTCCAAGTTGATAACTGAGCTGAGATCTTAATGAGTATCTGAAAAAAAAAAAACTCCTCCTGTTTCCCACGTGTAGCCTGAGACATGCATTTGACTTTTCTCTTTATTCCCCCTGGGGCCCCATCAGCGGAGATTCCAAAGTACATATTTTCTTTTTCTTGGCTAGAAAGCCTTGTACAACCCACTGATAAGGTTACCCGTTCACACCAGGAGAAAGAATTTCAAAGCAGTAAACAGACCTGCTCAGCCTTACAAACATCATACAAAAGACTCAGGTCCTGGAGCTCATTCATCCTATGAAGCCAAAGAGCTGCCACCCCATAAGCACTCCTTCAGTTTGCATTAATCAGACAGCTCAACATAGGTTTTCTTTTCATTTTTCTAGGTCTGTGATGATGGATGATGTGCAGTGGCACTTCCGGATTCATAATAACGGGAACCGGTGGTGTTTTCTGACTCCTACAAGACTAAACTTCATGGGACCTTTAGGACATCTTCCTTGAGAGTGCTGAGCTAAAGTGCTGTGTTCTTGAAAGGATTATTGCAGTCTTATTATAAAAGATAACCTAATCACACGGGAGAGGGTAAAACATCAAGCAATTTGATTTCAAAACCCTGAAATAGAATACCAAAGAATAATTAACTATGAAAACCAAAAGACTCTAATCTTGATGAGCTAATGGGACAGACAAGGAAAGAGAGAAAACTCAGATCCTCAAGTTTCACAGCGTTTTGAATTGTTTGAATGATCAAAGTCAAAGCTCACACAGGGCTTCGGCTGGCTTGATTCTGAGGTGCTCCTACCTCTCAGAACCTTCCTCGAATCCCCACTCCCCACTCCCCACTCCCAAGTAACTGAATGCACCTGCCCCAGCTCCGCTGCTCTGGCTTCTGATAAGAAAGAGCAGACTTTTCTCTTTCTCAGCTGCCTCCAGATCTGGCTTCCTGCTGGGGCCTGTAAACCTGCTGCTGGGAGGTGGCAGCTCCTGCCAAGCCCGCAAAACAGACCCTTTCACAGAAGGGAGACAAACGGACTGACGGCCAGTGACAGTGACTTGAGAAAACCTTCACAAAATTCCTCTTCCCTTTATTTGCTTTTGAGGTACAACTACGGGTGACAGTGGCTCACAGGGTCTTGAAAGACATAAGTCTCAAAGACAGGCCGTTTTAGACACTGCCTACAAAAGAAAGGCCTTGGTGAGATTTCTGTCACCGACAGCCGCATATGCTGTATAAAGGAGAAAACCGTCGTGTTTTCCCAATTTTGAGCACAGTGGCTGGAAAAGAACATTGCATAAAAGGATCTCAGTTCAGGGCTTCCCTGGTGGCGCAGTGGTTGAGAGTCCACCTGGCGATGCAGGGGACACGGGTTCGCGCCCCGGTCCGGGAAGGTCCCACATGCCGCGGAGCGGCTGTGCCCGTGAGCCATGGCTGCTGAGTCTGTGCGTCCGGAGCCTGTGCTCCGCAACGGGGGAGGCCACAGCAGTGAGAGGCCCGCATACTGAAAAAACAAAACAAAACAAAAAGGATCTCAGTTCAGCTGGCAGGGGTGGGGGCAGGGTGAGGGTCTTCTCCAGCTGCTGTTAAGAAAATAGCACCCAGTCTTGGGTGCCTTTTCTAAGGAGGGTGGCTTCTACTCAACCTGCTGACCCAAGAAGCTACTCTTTTTGTCTTTCTTTTTCTGAGCAAGAAATTCTTCTTACTTTCACCATGGACTTGGTATTCCATTTATGGACCTGAGAAACATGTGATAACCATTCACTCTCAGATCTGACTCCAGGCCTGGTTGGTACCACTTAAAATGAATAAAAGAGATGAGCCTCATTAGCTGGAATTCAATGGCCCCCCTCATGGATGAGAAGCCACCAAGTGAGAAAGCTTCGTTCAAGGTGATGAAAGGGGGTCAAGGATGGAAATGACGCAAAAGAGAAAATGTAAATGCACGAAGTTTCCTGAGTGATTAGCTGTGGCTATTTAAGCCATTAAAAGTTTAAACCCTCTTCCGGTCAGGGAAGGAACCAGTGGAAAATCAGAGGCACATTTCCTCTCTAGGATAAACCCAGAACAATTTTAAAATGCAAAGCATCTCTAAACAGCTATTTGATTAGGTTCTTCTCCAACTAGGCTATGATAATTAGCAAATGCCTGGGAGAGGAGATTTAAATATGCCAATCAGTCCATCTCGAGTTTAGCATGAACAATGTGGAAGGTAATTATCTTTAAGTGATCACCACTTTGGTGGGGTTACAGCCTTAACCAGAGATCTGAAACCCAAAAGATGTCCTCTCCCCATGCCCAGAGCAGCCACTTTCCCACTTAAAAAAAAGCAATGCCAAGTGTTATCTGAAAATTCTACCAGTGTGACCTTTAAATAGAATGATTTTGAGTACTTCTGATGATAATTCTGCCACCATTTCTTCCACTAATGGGGCATTTTCTTTTTTTTTTTTAATAAATTATTTATTTATTTATTTATGGCTGTGTTGGCTTTCTTTAGTTGCCATGAGCGGGGGCTACCCTTTGTTGCGGTGCACAGGCTTCTCATTGCGGTGGCTTCTCTTGTTGTGGAGCACGGGCTCTAGGAGTGCACGGCCTCAGTAGTTGTGCCTTGTAGGCTCTAGAGCGCAGGCTCAGTAGTTGTGGCTCATGGGCTTAGTTGCTCCGTGGCATGTGGGATCTTCCCAGCCCAGGGCTTGAACCCATGTCCCCTGCATTGGCAGGCAGATTCTTAACCACTGTGCTACCGGGGAAGCCCTGGGGCATTTTCAAAAGCAGCAGGGTGATGGAGATAACCTGACTTAACGGAGGTGCAAACAGACTCTACCTGCAATACTTAATGCACCATTTTCTCCATTAGTGATCACTCCTTAGGATGGAAATTGTCAAAAACCTAAAGATTCACAACTTCTGGCTTCTCATGCAGTCCATAGGGACGTGCGAAATGGGTCCTGCACTAGAGAGTGCCCTGTAATGGGACAGATTGTTACCTGAAAGAGGAGAGGAGAATGCAGTTAGCTGTTTAGGAGCGTTTTTCTGTCTTGCTACTGGGGAACGCTACATTGTGAACTACTCTGGTTAAAATGAAGTCTTTTCAAAGACTCAGGCTCTTGTCACAAAGGCTCCATTTTTCACCCCACAGACTGGGCTCGACCATCTCTCAAAATAGCCTTTTAGAATATTGTGATGACAAAATGGCTAAGAGCAAGGAAGGTTTCACTTCTTTACACTGTAACTATAGAAACATGCATGTCTTGGGCACAAATGGACATTACCAGGCAACATAACAAAAAATGATAACATTGATAACCATCCCATAGTATTAATTTTTATAATTAAAGATTACTGCAAGTACAACAGATCCCAACACAAATGAGAATAATGGAGACACGATCATTTCTTTGCTTCTTTGTCACCAACTCTCCTCCTGTCTACACATGGACCTGCACTTCCATGGACTGGAGAAATCTGTAATTAACCACCTGCCAGTGTCGCTGGCCACAACTCTAACCGGGCCAGCACTTTCTTGACTAAGTTCTCACAAGTGATAATTAAATCCACCAGCCTCGCTTATGAGGTCTGCTCACAACTGAGCAGTTCATACATGTGTTGGCATGTCTAACAGTGACAGATTTTCCAAGTACCACTGGCTGGTGTCTGGGCCGCCAGCACTCTAATCATGAGATAAGTATCTCCTTATGTGAATGCCTTGAGTCACAGCCTCTGCCCCATGAGCCTTCACCTTTTCTTTTAATCGAACAACGTTCTGCAATTTCAGCTCCATCTATATCAGGCACTTCCACTGTCTGCTAATAGAGTTTACAGAATTCTATTCCCCGGTCTATAGCCAGGGCCAAAATATCTTCCTGTAAGTCCAAGAACGTTTCAGATGCACTATAAACTGAACTGGAACTTGGTCCACCATCGGCTGCCGACCTGAGAACATGCCAGCAAGGGCTTTAATTCATAATTAGGTGTTGGCTAGACAAATTACCTGCCAATGGTACTTTTGCCTACCACATCGCACAGGAGAATAATGTTCAGTGTGGGGATACATGGAAAGAGAGAGCTCTCCTGGGAGGAAATGTTTTGCAAAATCTATTTCCTTGACAACTGTTTTCCAAGCAAAAGCTAGTACTGTAGGGTTTTTTTCCCCCATGGTTTTGAACTATTCTGGTGTCTAAAAATCAACACTGTCAAACGCCCCAATGTGAAAAATAGGGATTTAAATAGAAGCAAAAAAAAAAATTTTTTTTAAGATTCTAGAGTTGAACAGTTTAAAAGGTAGGGATTCATATACACCACCCTTTTGCGGGGGGAAGGGGTGGTAATGAGCAGAAGATGGGCAGCATTTAGCGGTACCACACTAGGAATTAGTGACACAGCTGACCATAGAGAAGAACGTGGAGGACAAACGGGCTGCCGTGCTGAGTCTCACTACCTAAGATGGGAGGACTAACCTGGTCACCATGGGGAGCGCAGCCTAGACCCTGATCATCCCCTTCTGGGATTTACAGAAACTCTAAGAGCAACCCAATCAGCCTCAGGACTAAGTTATGTTCCCCTGAAATCACACAACCCCTAATTTTCTGAGACGCGCCCAATTTCAAATATTCTACGCCATTATCAGACAACGTGTCAGACACCATGTTCTAAGTTTTTATTTGGAAAATGGTCTTATGGAGTTGGTGGGCTTCCCAGGTATGGGCAGAACCACACTCCTAGGGCCAGGACAGATCGGTGGTATAAGGAATGCTGCCATTCTCTGCTCAAGCTGACCCTCTCCCCTGATGATGTCAATGGAATTTTTAGCTTGCCTCTACACAGGTCGTGGCAAATCAGGACACTTTTTAAAATGCCCACCTACCCATTCAATCCTTCTATGTATCCACCCAATATTCCACATTAAGGTCTATATGCCAAGAACTGTGCTAGATATGGGGGCTACAGAGGGGCAGGATGTGCCTGCCGTGGGGAATCACATTTTTTAAAGCAGGGTTCTTAATGTGGGGTTTATGGAGGGAATGGGAGCCTGTGAACCCCTGGAAACTGAACTTAAAACTGCGTGTTTGTGCGGGTGCATTTGCATGCCATAAGCATTATTCTGGGGAGGAAGGTTTATAGTTTTTATCAGATTAGCATAGATTCTGTGACCTAAGAAAGGTTAAGAATCACATAAAAGCTATAATGCAAAGTGCTGTGTTCTGTCATAGATACCTCTCCAGAGAGAAGGGGTAAGAAAAAGCTGTGCAATGGAGGTAAGGTTCGGGCAGGACCTTGACAAATGCAAGAGTTTGCCTCACCTGCCGTAAGTGGAAGAATGAAGGCTTCATTCTTCCAGCTCAAAAGCCTCTCCCTCCAGATGCCCTCTGGGCTTCTCACCTGCATCAGTCTCCCTCCTCCAAACTTGCTCTGTCCTTCATTCACTCATTTAACAAGTTTATCCTGATTGCCTACTGATGCCGGGCCCTGTGAGCAGGACAGATATGGATCCCTGCCTGCCCTCCTGGAGCTGACATTCTTGTAAGAGAGACAGACATCCATCAAACACACACTCAGGTATATAATTACTGCAAACTGAGATCGATGCTAAGTAGGGGGAGAACAGAGAAAGAGGAGACTGGATGCCCGTGGGGGCCTGATTCCACAGAGAGGAGGAAGGCTTCCGGGGGGGCTGGGGGCATGCTGACCGCTGTGCTCACTGGCCAGCAACCTGGATTATCAACTGCCCCACAAGTTTGAAAATCCCTCAAGGAGAGACCGCAGATCATCAGGCTTGGCAGTACATAGAGCTTGCAAGCACCCGGCTGGGTAGCCACTTGTATTTGCTGAACAAACAGATGAGTGAATCAGCAGGCTATCCTGTGATGTTTCTTATATTAAATATTTTGAAGCCCTTTCAAGTGCAAAGGTCTCATTTTAGATCTTCCGCCCCGCAGTACAGAGAACAGCTAACCATTCTTTAGGTGGGAAGGATGCATCCCATTTTCACAAACTCTAAAGAAACTGATTTCTCTTACTGGCTTTGTCCCAAAAGCTGCTTCAACATTCAATCCTGGGCCTTCATTCAAGTTCCAAGCCCTTCACGCATGACTCTGCTCAGACTCTGTCCTCCTCGAGCTGAGGCTCATCCCCAGCAGCGAAAAGCTGAAAGACGGGACCAGGATGGAGGCAGAGCTCACCCTGGGTGGGGGAGATCAAGATGCAGAGAGGGAGCACTTGTGCCTTTAAGGAGGGAAGGGTCTGAAAATGCAGTCGACATGTTTATTCTGTTATTGTCTGTTTTGTCCGTTCCTGTGTCTCTGGTGCCTGGCACATAGTATACACTCAGTATGTATTTGTTAAATAAATGTCAGTGAATGAAAGGGGACTTGGGCACGCCAGTCAAAGGCATGGTAGTGGTCAAATACGTGGGACCTGCAGCAAATCCTGTGATGTGCTAACAGATGTGTGGTTCCCACACAAGCACTGGTCAATATTTTTGTTGACCTTAAATAGTAAGACAAAAATGAAATAATGAAAACACACCAGATTTCATTTGTTTGTCAGTGATGTGAGTGGAATCTTTGCTGAATTGGATGGTAGTTTTTGAAAACCAGAAAAATGTTATTTTCAATTTTTTGCACTTTTTATTTACAATGATACATTTTAAAGTTTACGCTGCACTATTAATTAAGATCTTCTCCACCACTTTCCTAAGTCTAGATAATTATCAAAACAATAAATAAAATCTTGATTTATAGTGTTGGCCAATTGCTTGTGGTGTAAATATTCCCATACCAAAACGATGTTGGGTAGAGACACACAGTAGCACACCATTAAGTACAGATACAGTAGACATATGTAACCTCAAGAGTACAGGTATGGAATTCCCTGGTGGTTCTGTGGTTAGGACTCTGTGCTTTTACTGCTGAGGGCCCAGGTTCGATCCCTGTTCAGGGAACTAAGATCCCACAAGCCACACAGCATGCCCCGCACCCCCCCACCCCCCAAAAAAGGAGCATAGATAAATAATAAAGTGTAGTAAATTACTTAGGAAGTAATGAGATTTGAGTATTTTCTACCATTGCTTTTAGTATAATTTATTTAATTGTAAATTTATATAATTTAAAAATATGGCTGTTTTTAACAATCAGCTCACCAAATTTCTGAAAATTTAACAATGGCTCTCACGCCTCAGCCCTAGCACATCACTGGGCGCATTCCACAGGCAGGCCCAGCCCTGCTTTGGGATCACAGGAGATGCAGCGTCAATGGACTCACCCAGGACCGTGCAATCAGAAAAGCTAGAAAGCTGCTATATCAGTGTTTGTACAACATGTAACTTTTGTGATTAAAGAAAAGGATTTCTTATGAACTACATTTTGGGATTTAGGGTTTCTAAAAGCTGCTCAGTTCACTGGAGGAAGGGTAGGCCCGGGCTATTCCCCGGAGGGACTGGCACTGCCTCTTGGAGGGCTTGAGAAGGACATAGCCAGCACTGTGCTTTCTAGGTCATGAAGCACATATTGTAGAAAACTGTGGCCTGAGGGCTATACCAGAAGCTTCTCCAAGTCAGCCAGGTAAGAGGTCTGAGGCGGAGGTGGGAGGACAGAGCCAGGGGAACTACAGAGGCAGAACCACAAGCCGGGGTGACTCCATGGGGCATGGGGGGTGGGAAAACGGCCCAGGAGACAATGATCTAGAACAAAGTGGCCCTGACTTTGCAGGCTGCCCAGGTGCCATCTCAGCAACAAGACAAACCCCCAAACCCTGCAGATTCAGAGGCTCATCAAGTCACTCCCGAGACCCGGCTGGGTGCAGTTGTGCGACACCAGAACATCCAGGCAAGCAGTGACCCTACACCTAAGTCCCCTGTCAGGTGCTGGGACTGAACGAGCGCCCTCAGCCCTGTGATGGCTCTCGCCCTCCCTAATGCTTCTCGCCTGAGCCACGGGCTCAGGAACGAGGGAGAGGCAGGCAGGGCCATCGTTGCTGCTGCTGCCGCCGCTGCCAGGACTGACCGTGCAGGTCACACCAGGAAGAGGCCCACCTCTCTTGGCATCTTCACGGTGTGTGCAGATTCAGTTTGATGGATCGGGGAGACCCAGGGAAATGAGAGGTGCTTCGGGGAGGGCCTCAGAGGGCCTGTGGGTGGGAAGGGGGAGGGAATGGGCTGAGTGAATCTTGGTTATGCCAGGACCCAGCCCAGGGTCCGTCTCAAACAACAGTCAAGCTGAGATTTAGGAGACACAGGAAAACACCAGCAATGGTGGGGGTGGAGCTGGGGGACTGGGGTAGGGGTGGGGTGGGGAACAGAAAACGGAGAAAACACGACTCAGGACCCCAAAGTCCTGCTAACGCTATGGTTCGCTACACCGTCTTGGACAAGGCCCTCCCCATGAGCCTCAGTTTCCTCATCTGGAAAGAAAAGGTCACTTTTGAGGACTATTTTAAAGACCACAAGAGAGAAAGAAGAAAGGCTATGTAAGAGGTAATGGGCTACGCGAATGGGAGGGACCTCAGAGAAGGTAAAGGACATCAGGAGGCAGGTTGGGGGAAGAGCAGGCTGTCTCCTTACCAGGCTCATTCCAACCTCTGGGCCGCTGCCCTTCATTCCCAGGAAGCCTCCAGGCCCCTCCGCACTCACGCCAGCTCTTAGAGTCCATAGTGCATCTTATGATCAAGGGAAGAATGGGATAACCAAGGCTCCCACGCTGGCTCTGCCACTTTCTAGCTGTGTGACTCTGCGCAGGTTGCTTAACATCTCTGAGCCTCAGCTGCCTCAACTGAAACTCAAGGAGAGTCATCTCTGTTGGCTAGAACCAGGGTGAAGATTAATAACCTATGGGAAAGGCCTACTCCCTGGTAGTGGTTACTGAGTTTTGGCTTTGAATGACTGACATCTGCTAGGCCATCCAGAGCGAGACCAGGTGTTCTTGTAGAACAGGAGATGTGGTCTTGTTTAGACCATTCAAGGCCTGGGGGGCAGGGAAGTGGGCATGGGGAACGGGGAGGAGAACAGGGGCCTGGCTGTAAATGCTTCTTAAGTGAGTGAGCCCTCAAAGTGGGCAGGTGTCCAGGTGGTGGGCCAGGCCCTTCCATCCAGAGGCAGGCCGCAGCCTAGAGTTCAAGTCCCCCAACCACACTACAGGATGGGTGACTCGCAGTGCAAGTTACATGAGTGTTTTTATTCTATAGTAAGGATGACATATGAAAGGAAGATAGTGGTAGCCGCTGATTACTTACTGAGGCCAAGGCCCCCGTGGGTAACAGGGCTTAACACAAGGTTACCGAGCTCCCCAGTCCTGCCTTCTCATTTTTCTATGGCTCTTGCTATATCAATCTCTTTTTTGTGTGTTTGTCAAAGGGCAGCCCCCAGAGCTCCCAAATGGGACATAAATAGAACTGATGTATAACAAGCTACTATATGCTCAGCAGAGGGAGTGGAAGGCCCTTAGTCTTAAAGTGACAGATGACCAGGAAATTACTTCTTGCTAAAGAATAATGAAGACCATAATTGCTGTGTATAAGGATGCTTCACTAGAAGGTAAGCATCTCCCACTGAAAAAGAAAGGTGCCACCACTTCAAGTCTCAGGGCCCTGCTTCACGGCTTTGTTCCTCCACTTCAAGCACCCCGCTCACCTCCACCCCTGCCTCATAACCCTTGCCCCTCCTCCCCAGCCTCTGGAAAAAGGCACATGTTGAGAGGGGCTTTCTCCGTCTGAAAGTTCCTTTGCTCCTAGGACAGGGTTCCAGGACACAGAACTGTCCACTGGGTAATGGTGAGCGTGGCCATGACAGGCTCATGTTTTGAGAGTTGAAGGCCCTGGGACCCATTTACTGACTGGATCCCACACACGAGACCTTTCCTTTACCTGGTTATGACCCAGGTTGGTCTATCCATCCCTGTCTCTCTCCTCTTTGACTTCTCCCTGATCAATGAACCTAAACAGCAAGATGCCAGTGTGGTCATGACCAAACAAGTGTCTTCTTTCATTTTCCACTTCTAACAGCACCTTTCAAATGAACCACTGCAATTAAGCAAACATAAGCACAGCCTGACATACAGCAGAGAAACACACATGGAATTACCTGCATGAGGTAGAGACCAAGAAGGAATTTAACACACAAGCTTATTTATTCCAAATATGAAGTTGACCTATAGAACTGAGGAAAGTGTTTCAGCTAACACTTTGGCAAAGCACTACTAAAACCTGCAAATAGCTTGTCCTGGAGGAGGTGCCAGATGTACCTGTAGCTGTAGCATGAAATGATGTCTTTTAAAAGGACATGATTGGCACTTCCCTGGCGGCGCAGTGGATGAGAATCCGCCCGCCAATGCAGGGAACACGGGTTCGAGCCCTGGTCCGGGAAGATCCCACATGCCGCGGAGCAACTAAGCCTGTGCGCCACAACTACTGAGCCTGCACTCTAGAGCCCGCAAGCCACAGTTACTGAGCCTGCGAGCCACAACTACTGAGCCCACGTACCACAACTACTGAAGCCCACGCACTTAGAGCCCGTGCTCCACAACAAGAGAAGCCACCTGGATGAGAAGCCCGCGCACCGCAATGAAGAGTAGCCCCCGCTCGCCGCAACTAGAGAATGCCTGCGCACAGGAACAAAGACCTGACGCAGCCAAAAATAAAATTAAATCTTTAAAAAATAAACAAATAAGGGGGCTTCCCTGGTGGCGCAGTGGTTGAGAGTCCGCCTGCGAATGCAGGGGACACGGGTTCGTGCCCTGGTCTGGGAGGATCCCACATGCCACAAAGCGGCTAGGCCCGTGAGCCATGGCCACTGAGCCTATGTGTCCGGAGCCTGTGCTCCGCGACAGGAGAGGCCAAAACAGTGAGAGGCCCGCATACCGCAAAAAATAAATAAACAAATAAAATAAAAGGACACAATCATTCCAACCTACGACCCACATCGGCTTTGTAGCCTACTGGAGACACCCCACCCCACCCCACCTCCCGCCCCCAGAAGAGGAAGAGGAAGAGGAAGAGGTTCAAGGATAAGATGTTTTTCTTTAGGTCAAACTGCAACAGGAGAATTGAGGTTTTGGTAAGAGTGAATTTCTTTATGTTGTCCTAGTAACTCCTGGCACAAGTCCCTGAAGGACAATTGGCATTTTCCAGAGGGTTTTAAAAAGGAAGAGATTTCAACCAATAGACATGGAAGTCAGTACCCCTGATCTGAGGCTGACAACAGAGCCGAGGCGAGAAACCAGGAGTTGAAGAGCAATGTTGGGCAGAACATTGCCTGCTGCCTTCTAACCAGCCTCCCTCTGCCCCACACATCCATCATCTCCTGCCCAAGGGCCGGAGACAGACCAGAGAAGAGTTTTCCACTCGTTATTCACCAAACTCCGCTCACTCCCTTGGAGCCAAGAAGAGAGATTTGAACTACGAGTGTCAGCCAGTTCTGTGTAACTAAACCTGTCATCTGGTTTTTTTTTTTTTTTTTGCGGTACGCGGGCCTCTCACTGTTGTGGCCTCTCCCATTGCGGAGCACAGGCCCCGGACGCGCAGGCTCAGCAGCCATGGCTCACGGGCCCAGCCGCTCTGTAGCATATGGGATCTTCCCAGACCGGGGCACGAACCCGTGTCCCCTGCATCGGCAGGCGGACTCTCAACCACTGCGCCCCCAGGGAAGCCCTGTCATCTGGTATTTTGAGAGTGTCTGAGAATCGTTAACTATGAAGCGAGGAGAGAGGGTCATTTCTACAGCTTGGTGTCACCTTTCAGAAGGGGCAATTTTAGCCCTGGAGGAGGAGTAATCAACCACACGTTCCCGCCCTAAGCGCCACGAAATCCAGGACCTGAAAGAGAGGCTGCGGCAGGAAGGAGACTCAGAGACCTAGTTTGGGCCCCACCTTTCAGAGATGAAACTCGGACCTGGAGAAGTCAAAAGGCTTGCTCAAGATCACAGAGTAAATCAATTCCTTAATCCACGACCTTTGGGGATGAGACAGGTTGGAGCCCTCAATCAGAGATATGCTCTAAGTTTTCTTTTCACTTTGAAATAGCCTAGCTCACAAGATGGTTTATTTCAAACCAATAGGCCTTGCTTTGTTTTAAGCCACTTCAATTATCAGAGGACAGCACGTGTTCGGGTGAACTCCACAGCACTCTGGAACCACGGAGAATTTACAGCCTAAACGTGAGAAGATTACATCCCACGGCATCTGCCGTCAAGTCAGGCTTCCCAATGCGGCCACACACAGATTAAAGCAGAAGCTCGCTAAGCATAAAAAAAAAGGACAATTATTTGGAGGAGAGAAAAACTGCTTTGGCAACAGCACAGTCCTGGGACCTGGGAGAGCTCGGGGGTGAGCACCCACCCACCCCTTGGGATGGTGCTTCCTTAACTCAGAGCCTGGATCCGGCTCAGCAGTCCCTTCAAAATATAAGTCAGAACAGCTTTCCTTTTACAAAGCCTTGCCCTCTGGAAGGAGTCAGGTGCCTCATGAATCAGTATAGCAGCCTGGGGTCCCCTAAGACAACAATCTCTACTCAAGATTTGAAGTCTTTGACAGATCTTCATCTGGAAAGGCAACCCCCAGTACCCCTGCGTTCAGGAATAAAAACTAAGGCTCAGAGGGCTCAATTTGTCCACAGTTGCACAGCACATCAGTAAGAGAAAAGTGATTCTAGGTTCTTGGACTGGGGGATAGGAAGGGATGAAGGACTCAGGCTCATCTATCTGGATGCTGCTGCTCTATAATCCTCAGAGTTGCTGAAGTCCTCTCTCTGTCCAGCCGGAAATAGATCAGAGTTTTTCCACCTTGGCACTACTGACATTTTTGGGCTGGATAATTCTTTTTCGTGGGAGGTTGTCTTGTATAATGTCAATGTTTATCAGCATCCCTGGCCTCTACCCACTGGATGCTAACAGCATCCCCAGTTGTGACATCTAAAAATGTCTCCAGACATTGCCAAATGTTACCCCAGTTGAAAAGCACTGGAATAGATAGATAGCAAGTTTCAGAGACAGAGCAGTCCCCCAGTACTGTCCTCCCAAACATGCCTCACCCCCTGTCCCCTAGAAAAGAGCTGGGCCACTCAGCAAATTCCCCCCAGGAGCCAGACTAGAGGGAAGCTGAGGGCAGCCACAACAGCCCAGTTCTGGGGAAAGCAGCTGAAGGACCAATAGCCACTCTGACATGGCCCCTCAGCTCAGGACATTGACACCTACTGGATCCAAGAGGGTTCAGGAAAATCACGGAGTCTGTGGAGCTCCTCACCTGAGAAGCCAGAGGACCTCATCCAGGGCAGGGTGACAGGACATCTAATAAGAAGGCATCTGAACGGGCCACGCAGAGTAGCCACATCACAGCACAAAAAGATGGTTTCCTATAAGCCCCTTGCAGAGCTGGGGCTTATGACCAGCAGTGATGGGGAATTTTCAGGGGTCTCAGCAGAGACATTACAGTAGAAGCTAATATTGATTAAACACCTATTTTGTGCCAGGAACTTGGCCAAGTACTTGATGCAGACTCCAGCCCTGAGGATGGTTCCATTGCCCAGAAGAGGAAACTGGGGCAGCGGTTAAGTACCTTGTTTAAGGCCCCCTGTTCATCTTGCATGTTGGTAGGAGGACACCCTAGCTCTCTTTGGGACAAAGCACCTTCATGATAGTGCCTTGTGAGGCTCTGGTCCCAGCTCGCAAGACCCACTGAGCCAGAGGAAAAGATGGCCTGACTTGAGGCCGGCAGCAGGCTTTGGTCTTTGCTAAACAGCCTCGTGCCAAGTGCTGCCAGTGGCTCAGCCCCATGCCTGAGCGGGGTGCTGGGGGCCTTCCAGCCCACGGAGCGGGAATGGCAGATGCCAGCTGGAACAGAACTTGAGAACACATTAGCAGAGTCTCACTTTCCAGGAGAACGCGACTCCGCTGCACTGAGCAAACTTCTTTGGCAGCAAGGAGGACTCTCAAGAGTCCCAGGGCCACTCAGAGAAGCCCTTTGTTTCCCAACAGCGACCCGGAAGGCGGCAGCGGTCGTGAGGCAGAAGTCGGGGGGCCTCGATGGGAACCACACAGGCCTTCCAGCCCCCACAAGGGGCACAGGCTCCTCAGTGCTGAGCCGGGAGCAGAGCATCTCCCGTGTCCTCGGGAAGGGACTGGAGGCCTCAGGGTCAGCCGGGCAGACTCTTAGGGGTCAGGAGCTGCTATGAGGGGCTCATCGGAAGAATAAAGCACTTGACTTTGGGTGGTCATTGCTGGGAAGTGGGACAGGCCCTCTGGGTCCCCAGAGCTCTCAGCAATCCCTGCCCAGGCCAGCCTCTGCCACCGCCGGCAGGTAGCAGGGTGGTCCTGACGTGGGTCCTGGTGCTGACATGCCTCAGATGGAACAAGACTTAATCGCTTTTCTAAATCCCACAACCCAGGAGTGGGAGGACACCTGGGATAAGCCTCCTATTCCCCGCAAAGTACAGATTTTCCCCATGGGGAACATCCTTCCTTCTTTCTGACCGCTGACTTCAGGCCCCGGCCAGGGGAGCAATTAGAATGCCCTCTAACAGGCCAGAAGGACCTGCCTGTGGTTAAAGGATGAGCAGGTTAATTCTGTGTGACCTGTTCAGTGACAAGAGTCAGAGGAACACACATTAGCCTCTCCCTGCAGAGAGCATCTTCCTTGAAGAAATGGTGTTTCTCTCAACTTGGGTCACGGCCCCGCAGACACAGAAAAGACGGACACTGCCCGATGCTGAAGGGTCCTGGCCACAGGGCTGGGCGTGGGGTACTCTTCCTACCTGCTGGGAAGCTGCTCACAGATGACAAGGGCAGAGTGGGGACAGGAATCTGTCCCACTTCAACTACTTGCAGGGCAGCAAGCAGCCAGGAGCAACCCTCCCAGCCCCAGAACAAGACTGTGAGCTGGGACAGAGGCTTAAAGTACAGCTGAGGAGCCAAACAAGCTCAGGGCCCCGGGCCAGAGCAACCAAGAACCCACACTCGCCTCTCAAGCTGGGCAGTTTGTCTTTCTGCCCAGCTGGGCCTGGTTACAACAGGAGTCTCGGCAAGGGTGGGTCTGCACGTCCCCTCTGGGACAGAAGACAGGCTGGGAGAGGGTTTCCAGTTGGCACTCCAGAACTCAGCGGTGGCTGCCCCTGAGTCTCGGCATCCACTGATTTCTAGAATGTTTGCTTGTTAGTCGGTGGACCCCATTCCAAGTGTCCAGCAGGTGGAAATCTCTCCAGAGCCAAGCTTCCCTCCCTGACTCTTACTGTGGTCATAGACGCCCTTTCTGCCAAGCCAATCCCCTCCAGCTGTCCTTGGAGGGGTGCTTATTTACTAAATGGACAAATGAAAAAATAAGCTCCCATAAGAGCAATAAAGCCTTCCTTGAGCCTTTGTCCTAAAACTGATTTGAAATAGGAGAGCCAGGTTTTCCAGGTGAGAATTACAGGGTTTGTGGATTAGGGCGACAACCAAGCCTCCTTTATTTTTATTCTGTAAGGACTAAATTGATATTTACTTGCACAAGCCAATGGCAAAAAAGGGCAGCCAGCTCTCCTAACAGCCATTTATACACCCAAATGCGGTAGAGATATGAGTCTAAAATGGCAGGAAGAGAACTCAGGGTGTGACATGTCAGAGATAAGTTCTGTGTTGTCTCAAAGAGAGTGTCCTATGGTTAGAAGCCCCTGTCCCTTGCTGGAGGGGAGACTTAGTTAAGCCACAGAGAGGCCACAGAGTCAAGGGGACAATGACTGACCCGGTCTCTCTCAGGAACTCCCCAATACAGGCCCCCGAACGAGCTCAGAAGCAACTACACGGAAGCAGCCTGGAGCCGTGGTTGCCGCAGAGGTTGGCCAGTCTCTTAGAGGCCGTGGCATGGTAAGCACCAGGCGCGGATTTGTCGACAAAAGGCTCCAAACTCCTACAGAGTTTCTCATTAGATCCTTCAGCTCTTGGTCAAACTTACACGTGTTTACCAAGGTCACAGCTCAGCAATGAACCAGATACCTCCTCATCCATCCCTTGAGGGTAGGAGAAATAAATGTTGGGTAAGAAACAACGCTGAGGACCTGATTTATAAAAGCAAAAAGGACAATCTGTCTTGCGGCAGGGAAGACCTGCCTCGTGCCCAGGGTAATTGGAGACGCACGGGACCCCGACTGCATTGGGGATTGCAGATCTGTGTACACGGGGGCTGCCAGCATTTATACCCTCTGCTTTTTGAGTCAGAAGCTGGTTCTGTCCCATCACTTTGGCAACTCAGCATGGCCAGTGGCTAAAGGTCTTCTTAGGAGCCAGTACAGTTATGGGCAAGATGGAGCACCCTGGCATTTTCAACATGAGAAGCAACAAGGCTGGAATATGCTCAACCTCTTGGTTCACCCTGTGACGTTGGGCAGGAGCCAGATCCTTCCATCAGAGGCAGGGCAGCTGTAGAAGAGCATCAGGCAGCCTCTCAGAACCCCAGGAACCCTGAGGTCCCCTTGGAGGCAGGGAGTCCAGCACTCTTGGTCCCTCCAGCCCAGAAGCCGCATGTGTACCTGATGCCAGGAACAGAAACACGTGTATGGGCAGATGGCCTCCCTGAAAGCATCTCCTGCTTGGGAAATGACAGCAGAGCCTCACAGGACAAGGGGTCCCGCAGGGAAATACGGAGCAGCTGAGAATGGAAAGAACAGCTAGGTTCCTAGGCAGGTATTCAGGGCAAGAGGCAGAGGTTCCCATCTCAGAGCTCACCACTGGCAAACCATAACAGCAAAAAGGCCAGCAGCTTGAACTTCAACACCATTAAGAACAGCTACCCAGCCCCAAGACTGGGACAGCAGGTGCAGTCAAAGGCTCAGCCAATACGGACCAAGGATCCCCTCAGAAGCTGCTGGTAAAGTCCAGAAATATGAGGACTTCTTTGGCCGCAGAGAGGCTCGGTCAAGATAAAGTCTACAGGACAGAGGTGAGAACAGGGTCAGGGTGAGCCAGAGAGACAGGAAGGCATCAGCCAGACTTAGGTCTCTCTTAGGTCTCCTTCTCCATTTCTCCCCACACTCTGTGGATTCACACCGCTGCTAGGAGAATACCTGGGATTTCTGACGTTCAAAAGGCGCCTTAGTATTAGCGTGCTCTGTATGTCATTGTATGGTGCATTGGTCACAACGACAAAAACTGAAGCTCAGAGTCTCTGGTGGAAAACACAAAGCACCTTCAGAAGACCTGCTCAGCCTGCACGTTCTGCAAAGAAACTGGTGCCAAGAGCCCTCCTGAGACGCAAGTGCCTGCGAGTGGCGAGTGCTAGGCGGCGCAGGAAGGTACCACTTCCAAGCTAGGTGAAAACTCAAATCAAGAGTCCTGGGGTCCTTCCTGGTGCACGCTTGGCGTAAAGGTTAAGAACAGTGCTCGTGAAACTCCCAAAGAAACGCAGCGGGCTGATTGGGTTTCCACCGTTATGTTGTTGACAGCAAGCAGGAGACTGGTAGTCAGGGAAGAATGACAGTTTGGGGATTCGTATGATGACAATTAGCCAAGTTCTGCTCTGCTTTTCTCTTTACAAAGAAAACTTCCCTTCTCTTTGCTCTTGGAATGCCATGTTAGAAGAGAGACATTTCCATGGCAACCACATACACATTTAGTGATGTGTCACTAAATTTGTGAGTGCACAAAGGCACATTAGGAGACTTTCTGAATGTGGCAAGAGAAATAGATTTTCATAATTGAATGTTGCCCTCAAGTAGAGTTTACCATTTGCTGAAAGCTGAGGCTGCAGCCAGAGATGCTAACTCTGCCTCGTCAGAATCGAGGCTTGACCCCAAAACCTCAGTGTTAGATGAGGGCTGTCTCTTTGAGAGGCTGCTGCCCAGAAAGGGGCCTACACAGATGGGGCACAGAGCTGGGGGGCCAGGATGGCCTGGGCAGAGGCAGGGAAAACAGATCCATCTCACTCTTGACGAGAGCCTGAAGAGAGGGAGAGCTACCTGCATGAGCACCAGACACCACCCTGATCCTTCCCCAGCCCCTCATGACCCCTAGACAATCATCTGTTCTACCAAAGAGAATACAGGAAAAGATTAGCACCAGTATCAGACAGCTTCCCTAAGAAGAACAAACTAAAAAGAATGCTGAAATCTAGAGCCAGAAGTCCCAGGTGGGTGTCCTAGTTCTGTCTCTTCCTAATCATGGAAATTCGAAAACCATTCTTTTTCTAAACCTCCATTTGTACATGGGGAATATGCTTCCTGATTACCAAATGCTTCAAGGAGGCAGCGGATGTGGAAGCATCCCTACTAAACTGCAATGCTGATCAACTATAGCACTGTTTATAAGGTGGCACTGGCTTGGCCCATGTACCCCTAAGGGGACCTCTGCCAGATGCAGCCTGGGCTGCCAGAGCATGGCTATGTAGAAGGGGCCACCCCAACTCTGTTTGTGCCCATTGGGGCTGCTGTGGATTTATGGTGGCCTGACACCAAGTCTCTCCAGGAGCTGGTACAGCAAGGGTGAGAGTACAGCCCTGCAACACCTCCCCAGCCCCAGAGGCTCTGATGTTGGCCTTTCTGATCTTCCCTGGCCGCACACCTACCCTAGGGTCCTAAGCCAGTCAGTACAGCAGCCAGAAGGGCTCAAATATTCAATTCTACCTACCTGCCACCCCTCCCCCAACCTCCTTATTCTCTCCATTACTCCTTCCCACTCAAACTAGACCTTGGCCTCCGTGTTTCAAGGAAAGAGAAGCCACCACTGGAAAGCAAACAAGAGAAGCTAAATTTTGCCTTTTGAGTTTCCAAGGGCCTGGGTCCTGGCAATGAGAAGTTTTCAAGAATAGTTTTGACCGCATGTGATTCACTTCACATGCCTGATTCAGAACTCAACCCCAGATGCCTCTGCCTTAGGAGAGCAGCATTGCTTCAGGGTAAGAGACAGCACCTCCATACTGGAGCCCAGTGAAGTGCCCCTTTCCCCCGTCACAGCACTCCTTTCCTGCCACCCTCACCTCCCCACCATCAGCCTAATCTATGAGCTGGGCTTGGGCCTGCCTCCTTGTTCTACTTGTAACCTGTCCTCCCTGAGGTGAGGACACACTCTGCCACCATCCCAGGCTCAGGGTCTAACACTTTCCACTCACAGACACCACCGGGATCAGCCCTCCTGAGCCCACCACGTGGCCCTTCCACTGCCCACGGCACTGCCCTGTACCCTTCCCATCACACGCGTCCACCACACCGGAGAGGCTCAACCACCACTGAGGGCCAGGCCCTGGCCTGCCCAGCTGCCCTTGTGAACTCTGTCCAAGTTCCAAGGCCCTGCGGCCCCTCCCTGCTCACTTCTGACGCCCCTGGTCCCAGCTCCCCTACACTGAGGCTCACCCCAGATAACTACTTGGGTTTATGCCAGAGGGGCTGGCACACTTGGCTCCAGAAGTCACCACCTCCCCTCATACTGCTGATGAGAACATAAACATTTCCACAGTTTTCTGCTGTGGAAAACTGGCGATTCCTCAATAAGTTAAACATAGAATTATCATATACCCAGTATTCCACTCTTAAAAGGACTGAAGACATATGTTCACCCAAAGATAGCACATGAATGTTCATAGCAGCATTATTCATAATAGCCAAAAGGTAGAAGTAACCCAAATGGCCGTCAACAGGTGAATGGATAAACAATATGCGGTATATCCATTCAATGGACTATTATTCAGACAGAAAAAGAAACAAAATTGACACATGCTGCAACATGGCAGAGCCTTGAAAACATCATAAAGGCCACATATTGTGTGATTCCATTTATGCAAAAGATCCAGAATAGAAAAATGCACGGAAACAGAAAGCAGCTTGGTGATTGCCAGGGGCTGAGGTGGGGGTGGGAGATGGGACGTGGCTGCTCGGTGGGTATAGGGTTTCCACTTGGGGGGATGAAAAAGTTCCAGAATGAGATAGTGGTGATGATCACACAACACTGCGAATGCACGTAATGCTTCGGAATTGTACGCTTTAAAACGGTTAAAAGGATACACGTGGGCTTCCCTGGTGGCGCAGTGGTTGAGAGTGTGCCTGCTAATGCAGGGGACGCGGGTTCGAGCCCTGGTCTGGGAGGATCCCACATGCCGCGGAGCAACTGGGCCCGTGAGCCACAACTACTGAGCCTGCACGTGTGGAGCCTGTGCTCCGCAACAAGAGAGGCCGCGGCGGTGAGAGGCCCGCGCACCGCGATGAAGGGTGGTCCCCGCTTGCCACAACTAGAGAAAGCCCTCGCGCAGAAACGAAGACCCAACACAGCCAAAAATTTTAAAAAATAAATAAATTAATTAAAAGAAGGCTCAAAATTTAAAAAAAAAGATAAATGTTATGCGTATTCTACCTATAATTAAAAAAAAACAGTCACCACCTCACAGAGCAGTGCATGCAGTTCCTTGGTGCCCCGAGCAGCCTCTGCAGCCTTGCTAAGGCTTTGGGGTCTCCGGAGCTCCAGGACTGGAGGGGGGGTGCTGGCTTGGGCCCCCCAGGGGGCAGCACTGCAAATGTGCACAGAGTCAGGGAGTTGGACACTTTCACCTTAGCTGGTGGGGCTGCTACAACCAACATAAACACTCTATGAGGACAGGCACAGACGAAGGAACAGGAACTCACTTCAGCTTTCAGAGCCTCTCTGAGGAGGCTGAACAACCCAACCCAGGCTGCTGTTGAAAACACGGTGACCATGAGGGAGAAAGACATCACACACTTTTCAGCCCTGCGACGATAACTATAAACCTGCATTAACCAGCACTGGCCGTGTCGCACCTGTTATCCCAGGAGGATGAGCAGACCTAAATATTCAGACTGTAAGATGCTCAAACCACCATAGGAAAAGTCAGAATGATTTGGCCAAGGCGGAAAAAACCAGGACTGCCAGGTTGCAACCAGACAGGGACTGCTTTGAACCAGAGCTTTCAGGATTTCTTCTAGATGTACGGTCCAGCCTATTTTCAATCCCAGGCTGAGGCCAGGACACAGGGTACCTCATGCAGCACTGGTGGGGCTCAGCTCTCAGGAGAAAGTCTGGAAGGGTGGCCTGGGTGAGAATGCCACTTAGACATGCCTTAGATGGCAGTTTCAGCAGGGACTTTGCCAAATGACCCTCCCTTTAGTGGTCAGGGGCTTCGTTTCAAGAGAACACTCCCATTGGAGCAGAGATGCTGGCCACAAGCTGAGAAGAACGTGGTGGGATCTGGTCACCGCTTACGGTCACAGGGAAAAGACAAAATGCATTGTCACCACTCCACAATGTCTTCCTTTCCTCCACAGCAGTGAAGATTAAACCGTGCCTCCTCCCCCAACACGTGGCCTCCTCCTTCGCTGAGGAAGGAGCCGGCCTGTGAATCTTTAGTGTGTGGTCAGGCCAGAGGATGCACACACCCTGTTTCTAGAAAGGAGATGAAGGAAGGGCTCCCCATGTTCTGCTACAAGGCTGAGCTCACTCAGCATCAGGCCGGGAAAGAGTCACACACCGTCCTCAGGTTGGCTCTTGGGCTCTCAATTGGAAATCAAAGAACAGACAGCTCAGAACACCGGCTCTTTTTAGCAGAGGCCCTGATATACAATCAGAAGACAAAGGGGAGAGACAGACTCTCTAATCTTCGATGCCAGCAAGGAAGGAAAGCCAAGGGGTCTGTGACCAGTGAAGGCAGTGCTCTGAAGCCAGGAGGTGGTTGAAGAAGAGAGGAAACTAAAGGCAGGCCGCTCAGGAGAGGGCACCGGGCTGCAAGCCCACATCAGCCCAGGAGCTGCGTACAGGGCTCAGCGGGCAGCCAGGCGTGGCAGAACCATTGGTGAAAGGAAAAAGGAAGCTCTCTTGGTCCCTCGGCCACCTGCCTCTATCTGCTCCCCAAATCTCCGTTCCTTCTCTAAAACACTTATGCTCCTGAAGGCTCTGACCCCTGCGCCTCTCTGTCCAGGCTTTCCTCGAATGGCTTTGCGCTCAAGTCTTCAGCCCCCAGCACTCCATTCTAAATCCGCATCTCCTGTGCCATCACCCCTAACAGTCCCAAACCAGTATTTCCAACCACCTGGATTTCAAAGGCATATCATTTTTATTGTGTCTGGAATTCAACTCATCTCCCCCTCCCAGGATTTCTCACTGTCCCCACTTCCTGAGGTCCCCATTGACGCCAGGTAGAAACCTTGGCCATTCCAAACTTCGCCTTCCACATCCACACCTGGAACACCCCCCCAGATGCAGCACATGGAGCCTCTTGCTCTCCGAGGAGCCCACTACGCCTGGTATTCTCCACATTTGCCTGAAACACCAACCTTTCCCCCAAGCTCACCTCAAGTTGATGTGACTCCCAGCCCTCTGTTCACCCCCTGATTTGGGCACCTCCATGGTGCTACAATTATGTACACACACACCTGTTGCACCCTGCCTAGATGTGGTACTCTGGAGACAGAAGCCTCATCTTTGCATCCTTAGCATCTAGGGCATTGCCTGGCAGGCGGTGAGAACAAGGTGAGCTCTCTGGAAAAGTTGAGCTGGAATAAAACACACAAGCAGCAAGTAGTTAATATTCCTCTCGCTGTGTATCAGCTCAACTACATTATTTCGTAAGGTCTGGTTTGGACCTGTTTGACAACTAGATTTCCAACACGAATCTGCTCTGCAACTCCAGCAGTCACATGAAGGTGGTTTCTAGAACAAAAATGATGGGGGAAAAAAACAGCAGCTAAAAGGAGGAAGGACTGAGGATTGTATCAAGAGAAAATGAAGGGAGAGGAAGTTGGGCCCAGGAAAGCCCCAGACCCTCTCCAAACTAAGGAATGGCATCCACCTGGGAGGGCCGGAAGAGAGGGACCCATGCAGAAATGCCTCAGCATCTAATTAAACGTTTTAGACTCTACTGCACACGAGAAAGAAAACTACGTCCCCCACGGAACCCTGATAAATGAGTCGTTTCCAACCAATCTATCACCATGGCATCTGGGCACCTCAGGAAGATGAAAATAAGACCAATACATAAATGAAAACCAATATACAAACAATCGTCTCCCCGCACAGGCCTCCAGGAAGCCACAGCTACAGCCATCTGCCAAGTTCCACCCTTGTCACTGTTTCCTGCAGCCAGAGGCCTCTGAGTAAGCATGGTTTAACGTAAGGTTTAGCAACAGAAGGAAATTTCTTCTCTGAAGTTTGCCTCTCCATTAATGCTCCTACACTAAATGTCTATTGCTTGAAGCTGGAATGAAATGAGTTTGGCATGAATAGGACTTGTTCTATATGCCATGTCAGCCAAACAATTTGCTAGAAATAGTTGGGGCAGACTGACGAAAGATTGCAACTTGACACAGGTTGAGAATTCAAAGGTTTCTTGCATGGAAACAGAGCTCTCGGGGGGCGGGGGGGACCGTCACTAAGCCGTGGGAAGGATACTCACACTCATCTATGGCAGTCTCACCTCCTGCAGCTTCCACGCGGAGGTGGCCTGGGTAGATTTGATCTGATCCACCCAGAACAGCAATGCTCAGGTTCAGTAACATCCAGCACCTGGCAAGGCAGGGATGCGACGAAATTGCAGCATTGCTGCCTGAGTCTGAACACCTGGGACTGGGTTCAGTTCTTTCACTTCTTCAATATCTGTTGCCTGAGCATCTGTTACTTGATTTTAGGGCCCAAGCAGCAATGTGAAAGGCTACTCTGTTAACTGGAAAGGGGCAGAGGCAGCCATAGGAGGGAGGTTGATGGCCTTTTGGGAAATCAACTTCTGGACAAGCAAATATTTTCATTCCAGATGTTTATGTTCTGCCTGCTTCCCCCAAAATATCTAGGTGGGACAATATTTATGCAAATATTTATGCAGCTAACCAATGCTTCCCTTCCTCCATGCATCCGTATGTAGTGGGAAGTGATTCTGACGCATGACACTATCAAGCTATAAAATTCCTTAAAGCCAGAGACTCATCTCTACTTTTTCTTTAGCTCACATAGCTTTCAGTGTATAACTGAGGCTCAATAGATAGTGTTTCCAAGATTTTTTCTTAAAATTTTAATAAACGTATGACTTCTCTTGATGTTAACGTTATATGTTCTTAACACTGGAAAACTGTTTTAATTGAGTCTTTTCTCTAGCTCATTTTTTTTTTCTTACCTGATCCTGGTCTAGGTCTTAATAAATATAGAAAATTTCCAACCTCTTCCAAAAGTGGGTAAAAGGGAAATATAGCCAGAAAGGAGATACAGCTTCGGTGAAGACAAAACTGCAACAGGCGAGTTCTAAAGCATAGCTGTACATTAGAATCATCTGGGAAGTGTTTAAAAATCCCAATGCTCAGGCTGTACTCCTGACCAATTAAATCAGAACCTCTGGGATAGGAACTCAGGCATCAGTATTTACTAAGTTCCCCCAGGTGATTCCAGACTGCACTCAAGGTTAGAATCCCTGTTCTAAAGATTCATGAGACCAGTTCTTTTGAACGTCTACCAAGACTATGACAATTTCTACGTTATTTCATCCCGAAGTGAAAACTCTTCTTCTAAATTGTCACCCTTGAGCCCTCAGATAACATAATAGAAAGAACGTCAACCAAAGAGTCAGGAGAGGAGGTCTGAGTCAGTGCATCACAATTTAAATTGGCGGGGCCTGGAGATGGTCACTGCCTTTGCAGCGTGTGCATTATCTGAGCTATAAAATAGAATTATGGTCCACGCCGTGTACGCCACAAGGCTGTTGTGGGGATCAGCTAAACTCTTAACGGGATGCTAGGGCTCTACTAAGAATACACACAAGGAATCTCTGATTTGATCTGTCCACGAGGGGATAGGTATTAGCCCAGTCCAGGCCCCACTGCCCTCCAAGCAGGCCCCCTGGAAATTCTCCCTGGGAGAATTTAAAAGACAATGGATGGTACAGGGGCCAGAGACTCAGAAACCTCTTTTCTAACATGCAAGAAAACTTCAATTCCAGGGCTGACAAACCAGAATTCTGCTCCCACTGGGCCAAGTTTAAGACCTCTTTACTCAGAGCACAGAGAATCTAATTACGCCTTAATCGAATCCAGTGCCTAATCACAGAAAATGTCTAATGTTGTTTGTCTCCCTCAGTCCCATCTGGATGGACACCACTCTGCTACCATTCTTAGTTACTCAAGGATCAAGAGCTCCTACCATGATCATAGGGTGGCTATTACACAAGACCACTTCTGAGACTGCATCAGTGTGAAGTCTCTGCCCTTTACGTAGTCATACACCCCAAAAGGCCTGTATCTGAAACTGCTAGAGAAGTCTCTAAACTGACAAAACATGAACCTTTCTCTATAAAGGGTTTCCTTATACTCTAAAGGAGCAAAATTGATTATATTTATCAGTTGTTCTCTAAAAGGTCCAGTTCTGAAAGCAAGAAACTCAAGTCTTCTTTTCCCACCGATCCTAATAATTAAAAACCAAGGCTACTCCAGAGCTCTGTAAGGTGTGTGACAGACATGGAGAATGGCTTCTGGGAGAGCTGGAAAGGAGGAAGATTTGCTGATTTACGTCAAGAACACAAGTACAGAAAAACAAAAAAGGTGCCAAAATGTCTTCCCAGGAGATCAGCATTTACTTGGCAAAGTTTAGGTTTAACCTCTTAAAAGCTCATTCCAGGAATGAAAATGGGGGAGAGGGATCTTAAATAAGAGATTTGTAACTTTAATTCAACACTCCCACCCACCCCAAGTGACACAAGTGAAATTAAAGGTAGCCTTTGCAATGAAACACTACATTTACTTCATATTGAACTTTCCTGAGTGAGGGAAGATAGGCGATCAGATCCCACAGAATAGTCCTTGGAAATCCTTCAGCCATATATATTTAGCTTCCGTCTGACCAGTAATCAGCAATTTGGACTATACAAATAGTTTTTTTTTTAATGTGGGGATTTACAAACAAAGTTTTAAAAAGTAATCATTACACTTAAGGTAGGGAGACCAGAGAAAATATTTGACAGATTAAAAAATCCTGAAAGCCACACTAATGGAGACTGCTGGAACATCACAGATATCAGCAAATATTTCTTCTAACACCTAAAAGCAGATGAGCAAAAAATGCACAAATAGTTTAAGATGACATCAACCAGAAATTAAGATACCCTTTGAGAATTACTGTATCTATTCAGGATATAATTTCAACAAAAAATTATATTTCATGCATCCAATACCAATTACCAAAAATAAATAGGAATCTTTAAATATCTAATCTATACCAAAATATACACAGTAAAGTTTGTGCACTTGATTCAGGAGTCTTCAGAGACTTACTCAAGGTCTACTTATTTGTACTTTATATATAATGCTAACAAGCTAGACTGAATGGTCTCCTAGCCATCTGCAGGTTAGAAAATAGCAAAATAGGAAGAGTAGCGAACAAAGCAGCCAGAGGCGGGTATCCTGACAGCCAAAAGAAGTGACAGCTGACAGCCTAACAGAAAGAGGGGAGAAAAACTGCTTAAAAGCAGATGAATCTAGAATCTCAAAAAAGTAGCATTCACAATGTTTGGCATAACATTTTTACAAATGACTAGTGTTACATGAAGTTGTAGGAAAATGTGACCCATAACCACGAGAGAAAACAGTCAACAGGGACAGACCCAATGATGACAAAGATGTTGGCAAAAAAAGACTTTTTGAAAAGCTATTACAAATACGCCTTAGGACTTAAAAGAAAATCTGGAAACAATGCGTGAACAGATGTGAAACATTGGAGAGCCCAAAACAATGAAAAAGGCCCAAATGGAAATTCTAGAAGTAAAAAAATACCTGAAAATTAGAAATTCACTGGGTGGGCTTAACAACAGATTAGATGTTACAGAAGAAAAGTTCAGTGAAATTGAAGATGGGTTAATATAAATTATCCACACCAAAGCACAGAGATAAAGACTGAAAAGAAAATGAACACAGACTTAGTGACTTCTAGGAAAATATCAAGCAAATTAACTTATATGTAAGTTGAGTTCTAGAAGAAAGATTAGGGTAGGAAAAATAATGAAAAAATATGGGCCAAAATTTTTCCAAACTTGAAGAAAAATATCAACCTATAGACACAAGAATCTCAACAAGCCCCAAGAAGGATAAACAATCACATCCACATTTAGGCACAGCATAGTCAAATGACTCAAAAATAAAGAGAGAATCTTAATAGCATCCAATGGGAAGGGAAAGACATTACGTGCAGGGGAATATAATCTCTTATCAGAAACAACGCAAGTTACAAGACAATGGGTCCTTCATGTAAAGAAAGTGAGGAAAAGTCAACTTAAAATTCTATATCAAGCAAAAATACCCTTTTAAAAGGAGGGCAAAATAGAGACACTTTCAGAAAACAAAAGCTGCAAGCATTTGTCACCAGTAGACCTACACTAAAAGAAATGTTCAGAGGAATTCAATTTATAGGTTCAAGGCAAATCCAATCAGAATCCCAGCAGGATTTGTCATAGAAACTGACATGCTTATTCTCAAATGTAGGCAGAAATGCAAAGGACTTATAATAACTAAAGCCATTTTGAAAAAGAAGTTCAAAGTTGGAGAAATCATGCTACCTGTTTTTAAGACTTACTATAAAGCCCCAGCATCAAGTCAGTATGAATTGAAACAAGGACCTACTGTATAGCGCAGGGAACTATACTCAATATCTTATAATAACCTATAATGGAAAAGAATCTGAAAAAGGTTTTTTATATATATATATATATATATATATATATATATATATATATCTGAATCACTTGCTGTACACCTGAAACTAACACAACATTGTAAATCAACTATACTTCAATAAAAAACTTAAAAAAACCCAAAAAACCCCAGGAAACAAATAGTAAGATGGTTGGCTTACTTACAAAAGAACAAAATAATGCCATTTGCAGCAACATGGATGGACCTAGAGATCATCATACTAAGTGAAGTCAGACACAGAAAGACAAATATCATATGATATCACTTATATGTGGAATCTAAAAAAAGGGTACAAATGAACTTATTTACAAAACAGAAGTAGAGTCACAGATCTAGAAAACAAACTTATGCGTATCAGGGGATAAGGTGTGGGGGGGCAGATAAATTGGGAGATTGGGATTAACATATACACACTACTATATACAAAATAGATAACTAATAAGAACTTACTGTATAGCACAGGGAACTCTACTCAATACTCTATAATGGCCTATATGGGAAAAGAATCTAAAAAAAGAGTGGAAATATGTATATGTATAACTGATTCACTTTGCTGTACACCTGACAGTAACACAACATTGTAAATCAACTATACTCCAATAAAATATTTTTAATTAAAAAAATAAAAAATTAATGATACAAAAAAATGAACGAGAACTCTAAAAAAAAACACGGTTAGCTCAAACACACTCATACTAATAATTACACTAAAAA
The DNA here is from genome assembly GCF_003676395.1 of Aethalodelphis obliquidens. Lineage (NCBI taxonomy): Eukaryota > Metazoa > Chordata > Mammalia > Artiodactyla > Delphinidae > Aethalodelphis > Aethalodelphis obliquidens. Next base: position 32,952,574 of record NW_020837953.1, read on the forward strand.
AAATAGTATGAATTGGCATAAAGACAAATCAATAGAACAGAAGTGTCCAGAAATACAGCTACATACGTATAGTAAATTAAGCTAACATGGCATCAAAGCAATTCAATGGGGAAAAGAAAGCTTTTTCAACAAATGGTGCTAAACAACTGGATATTTAAATGAAAATAAAGAACCTCAACCCCTACCTCACACCATATACAAAAATTAATTTGAAGCAGATGAGAGACCTAAATGTAAAAACTAAAATGATAAAGCTTCTGGAATTAAAAGGATACTATCTTCATGACCTTGGGGTAGACAAAGAATTCTTTATTTAAAGTACACACAAAAGCACTAACCATAAAAGAAAACATTGATACACTGGACTTCATCAAAATTTAAAACTTCTGCTCTTTGACTGACACTATTAAGAAAATGAAAAGACAAACCATAGAGTATGAGTATATACATCTGACAAAGGACATATCCAAAATGAGCAAAGGATTTCTAAAATTCAATAAGATAATAAACACTCAATTTTTTTTAATTTAAAAAAGGGGGGCAAAAGATCTGAACACAGACTTAAAAGAAAGATAAAGAAATGGCAGATAAACATATGAAAAGATGTTCAATATCAATAGTTAAAAGGGAGACAAAAATTAAAACCACAACTAAGGGGACTTCCCTGGTGGCACAGTGGTTAAGAAGCTGCCTGCCAATGCAGGGGACACGGGTTCAAGCCCTGGTCCAGGAAGATCTCACATGCCGCAGAGCAACTAAGCCTGTGCACCACAACTACTGAGCCTGCACGCCACAACTACTGAGCCTGTGTGCCACAACTACTGAAGCCCATGCACCTAGAGCCCATGCTCCACAACAAGAGAAGCCCATGCACCACAACAAAGAGTAGCCCCTGCTTGCCACAACTAGAGAAAGCCTGCATGCAGCAACGAAGACCCAGCACAGCCAAAACTAAAAATTAATTAATTAATTTTAATAAACCACACACACACAATTAAGGGACTTCCATGGTGGTCCAGTGGGTAAGACTCTACGTTCCCAATGCAGGGGTTCTGGGTTCGATCCCTGGTCAGGGAACTAGATCCTGCATGCATGTCGCAACTAAGAGTCTGCATGCCGCAACTAAGAAGTCCTCATGCCACAACTAAAGATCCTGCACGCCACAATGAAGATCCGGCATGCCGCAACTAAGACCCAGCCCAGCCAAAATAAATGAATGAATGAATAAATAAATAAGTATTTTTTTAAAAACACCACAATTAAATATCACTACACATCAAATATCATGGCTAAACCTAAAAATGTGGACAATACCAAGTGTTGATGGAAATGCAGAACTCTCAACACTTTGCTGGTGGGTCTAACTACTTGGGAAAAGTGTTTCCAGTTTCTTATAAAGTTAAACATACATTTACTCTATGAGCCAGCAATTATACTCCTAGATATTGACACAAAAGAAATGAAAATATACCTACATAAAAAATTGTGCATAAAATGTTCATAACAGCTTGATAGCCAAACACTGGAAACAACCAAAAAGTCCAACCACAGGTGAATGGATAAACAAATTGTGGGATATTCATACAACAGAATACGTCTCAACAATGAAAAGGAATGAAACACTGATACACACAACATGAATGAATTTCAAAAACATTAGCCTCAGTGAAAGAAGCTTTGAGCAGAATAGCATATATTGTACTACTCCATTTAGTTGAAGTTCTAGAACAGGTGAAACTAATCTCTGGCAACAAATCAAAACAGTGGTCGGGGGTGGATGATGGGAGACTGCTTGGGAAGGAGCAGAGGGAACTTTCTCAGATGATGGGAATGTTCTATATCTTCATAGGGGTGTGGTTTATACGGTTTTCTGCAATTGAGCAAACTTTGTATTTAAGATCTGTGCATTTCCCTATATGTAAGTTATACTGAAATAAATAGGTAGCACCTGCATCACAGGGTTGTAAAAAAAAATAAGATGAGAACACAAAACACAGTCATTGAGAGGCCGGCAGTCTTACCTAAATGACTCATCAGGCCCTATGGGACATGCTGTATTGCACAGTGGATTTTATGGTGACCCCAAGTCATGGCAGAGGTGGAACGAGGGGAGAAGAATATACTATTATTCAGCCACTTAAAATGGTTGTTATTTAGTGAAAGGTATTTGCCTAGAAGTTTCGCCTGTAGAGCAGCTGACTCCCAGAGCATGCCAGGTGAAAGCATAATTATTGCTTATCTATTTAGGACACTAATCAATACGCCCAAGTTTCTTCTGTAAAAGTTACCACTCTGGTACTGCACTAAAACAGATGGACAACCTCCCTAGTCTTAGCCTTTAATTAATGAAAATTCAGAGTTAAGAGACATACTCAGACCCCCTTGTGAGTAAGAGCTGTTCTGACCACCTGCCTATTGAGTTTGGAGAGCCCTCAACCCAAATCTTAGAAAACAGCCTTCTCAAGGGAAGAAATACCTACAACTGGACCACCACACTGAGGCCACAGACTGCAGCTATGGTCTCCGTAGCTTCAGTTCTCTTTGGGGATGGAGACACCAAAAAACAGGTCTGACAGCGATCTCAGCCACACCCTGCATTTAAGAGAAACAAAACCATACTGCCTTGGCTATTAACTAGCCCCCAGAGCCTAGTGGGGGTGAAAGAGGGAAGGGGAGTGGGATTGAGGTCCTTGAGTCCTCAGAAGTCCTTAAGGAATCTCCAGTTTTTTTCTTACCATCATCTGCCATGAGAATACAGAGCTTAAAAAGTCTGTTGTTTTCCCCAAATTCTGCAAATACTTGTGCATAAGGCCTTGGCCCCAGATTCGTGGGAAATCAAGAACCAGAGCTTATTTGAATGAGGGTGGTCTTTTTGGACTGCAGATGCACAGAACTGGAATAATAATAATCCCCGGTTCATGACATTCATCCCTGCTCCAAGTATGGCCCCTCTTTTAAAGTTAATGTAATAAATGCCCATTATGCTCTCCTGAATCCTGTCCATAACACCCTTGTTAAGTCTTTCCTGACCTGGCTAAAGAAAGCAAGGCAGCGAGAGAATTTCCTGAAGTCTCCATCACCTCCCTTAGTGCAGACTTGACTTAGGATGCAGACTCAGGCACCTTCCCCACGCCAGAGACAGTACCCACAGGCTCGTTGCCCACCTAGATTACCAAACAGCTTCCCTGCATGGGGCTTTCCAATCTGCGAGCCTGATTTATTTTCTTCAGTAAGAGAAAAGACGTAAGTCCTTTGAGCAAAGTATGCCTGATATATATCACAATATTTATTTTTTGGTGGAGTAATGGATCAGTCTTCGGGAAAAGCTAGAGAAAAGGCATTTCTTGAGCTCAGATGTAAATCAGTCACTCTGAAAACTGCAGGGCAATCTATGTTCTCACCCGCCCTGCTAACTACAGTGTGAAATAAGCAGCTGACTTTTAAAAGTCATTGTACTATTTGTTTCTGAAGCTAACACTAAAGACAGAGTTAAGGATGTGAGGCCTGGGAAGCAATTGCTCTTGGAATGCCTGCACCAAGTCCCTAAAACTATGGTGCAGCTCACAATGAAAGCAGAGATCCACCCAACCTGTGGGTGTTAAGTCATACACCTGGTGGGGACAAGGTCTAAGCTTTGGTCTACTTGCAGTGCTCAGTTCTAAGGAAGAAGAATGAAGTGTATAGCTGGGCTTATGATGTAAGGGTCTCCCAAGGGACCTGTCTGGTTACTATAGGGCAATCTTCCCGTCTATATTAAATGTATCATAGAGCAGGACGAGAGAGAAACTGAAGGACAAGGGGGAAAAATCTTCAGTGGATTTTCAACTGAAACAGAGCTCTTCGAAGGAAAGCTATTTAAATCTGAGGTGCTCCTAATATCAATTATCCTGAACATCTCACAGCCTCAGATTCACATGCTACAAAGAACACAAAGCCTTTTAATTTTTCTACCTGTCCCTGGGACTAGCAGCGATAAATCAGATATACAGAGAAACCACACATGACTAACGAACCAGCACGTTAATGGGGAGCAAAGACCATTTGCCAAGATGACTTATTCAGACATAGTCACATATCACAACGAGCAATATCCTGGAGGCTTAACACAGCAGACATGGAAGGCAAGAGCTGGGGCACTCCCTGCCAAGTCTCAGAGACTCCAGGGTGATTCGGGCATCCTCCAGATGCCTGCTATCCAGGCATGAAAGATTCTACTCACGGCTGCCACCTCTCCAGTCCCTTTAAGTTAGACTTGCACTTGGAAAATTACTGCAACTTCTAAAAGGCTTCTTGGGTCACAGAGCCAAGCCCCCAAACCTTGCTGTGGCCCCTACTCTACGACTCGTAGAATTCCATGTACCCTCAGGAAGAAGACCCAGCTTCTGCCACCAGTAACCTTAACTGTTAGTTTATAGATCTTTCCTGTAGCCCCTCTGGGCTCCAACTAAGTATCTGGGCTCCAACTAAGCGTCATATCCTATTCTAGGTGCTTGGGCAGATCCATAAACAAAACAGTAAACCGGTGGGAGCGAGGGAGAGAAAAGGCTCCCCTAAATGCCAGTCTCTTCATTTTACCACGAAAACTGAGGCCCAGTGATAAACAGGAATTTCCCCCTGAGACCAGGGTTGATGGCATGGCTAGGACTTGAACCCAGGCTGGACACTCAGGGCGACTGCCACATACAGCGGTGCATAAGGGCACTGGGCAGAGGGGACGGGGATGGGGGTAAAATTCAATCCACATTCTTCCTGTGGGCTAGGGGCAGCCCCACTCCAGTGCTATGTTCTCACAGCCCTACTCTGCCCAATTCCCTTTAACAAAAGCTCCCTTCACTGAAGGGACAACTGAGGTGCTCCAGATCAGCAACCTACCATCACTAGTAGGACACCACGTAGTTTGAAACCTTTCCCTGGGATGTAACCCTGACAAGCTATTCACTCCCAACTCTTGTCATGTGTGAGAAAAGTCTATTGAACTTGAAGAGAAACCCACCTATGACCAAGGTCCCCTAAAATAATTATCACAATAATTTCCTATATAATCATCAGATCTGAAAGGAAAGGCTGCTAGCAAGCCGTTTCTCATTCTCACCAGTCCCTTTACTCTCCATGATCCCAAGATGAGGACCTGTCGCTGTTCAATCCCATCTCTAAAGTTTAATATGGGTGAGAGGAATACTTAACTTAATCAACTATGTGAATATCTACTCTTGACTAGGTGCTAGGGATACAACAGTGAACACCATCACCATCATCAACAACAACACAACATCTTCCCTTACTTCATGGAACTAAGACATGCCGAAAACAGAGCTGCGAAAAGCCCAGCCGCTATGGAGTCCCTGGCCAGACTGGCAGTCTACTTAGGGGCCAGGTCTGGAAGCAAGAGTTTGTGACCAGCCTCTTCCCCCCTCTCTCATTCCATTTTACAGAAGGAAAAATAAGGTCCAGGAAGGAGAGGAGGTGGTTTGTCCAAAGTCAGACAGTTGAGCTGAGGCTCGAATCAATGTCCTCCGGGTTACCCTTTCCACCACACTGCCTCCTCCAAGGTTCCAAAATTGCAAACTGAGGAGAAAATGTTGATTCTAGTGACAGATTGTTTCCTGATGTGTCTACACCCAGAACATGCAGCTTCAGCCCATCTTATCAGCAGAGACCTTGAGCCCATGTCCATCTCTCAAACTAGAATGTTCATAAGTATGCTTCATTGATCTAGAGCCCAAGTGTCCAGCCTTTGTTCACTCTCATTTATCACCCTCTCTGAATCTCTCTTGAAGTTTACTTTCGCTTTAAAAACCTCATCTTATAAGAACAGAGCCCTTTTTATCTGATGCTAGCTGTCCCTCTGCTCCTGGGGTCTAATCAATCCATGTCTGGAAAAAAAACAAGCCAGAAAGGAAAGCAACAGTCCCTTTTATGAAAACAGGCACCTTTCTAAAATGATCTACCCATGGGCATGGCACAGATAGAAATTTAAATGAGAAGGAAATAAAGACATCCTCCAGCAATTGTCAACTGCATTCCTCATCAGGTGGGACACCAGGGAAGTTAACTCTGTGTTAACAGCTAAAACAAACACTCTGCCCCACATTTTTTCAGGTTGTTTGGGGACCGGGGGAGGTCCAAACTCAAGAAGCCTGAAGAGAAAATGGGCTTCAAAATATAATAGTGTATATAGTCCCATCCCCTCCATTCTGAGGAGCTTAACGTCTTCAAGATAGTTAAGACGGGCCTCATTGAACAACGGCAGGTATAGACAAGCAGGCTTCCAGCTACTACCAGGGGTGTACAGCGATGCCAGATAAAAAGATCCAGACATCTGGCAACCAACACAGACCTCCACCCATTGTGTTACTTTACATCCACCTGCAAAGAAGAGTCTCCACACCTCCCACCACCCCCAGCCTCTGCCCACAAGGGAGGCTCTCTTTGTATTGAGGGGCAGAACCTGGTCCCCCGTAGACAGCCCACCCTCCTTCCCACATGGCTCCCACCGCAGGCTCTCAGAATGGGTCCCATATCTAGATGCAAATGCAGAAAGCACCTTTTGAAGAGGGCAGTAGATAACTCTTAATCCTTTGGGGCATCTTTTAAAGATCTGATGGCAGCTCTACACCCCGTGAAAAACTGCATGCATGTAGTTTAAACGTAATTTCACTGCGGGTTACTGCCCTCCAAGGAGGTCTGAAAGGGTTCATGTTTTCAGAGGCAGCTTTAGGAAAGGGAGCTGGGGTGGTTCAGGCGAGTATTCAACAACACGGCTCCTTAAACAGTGGGGGAGAAATGATGCCCCTTTCTTAGCTACTGCAAGTTCCAGGCTTCAATTAACCTTTGGGATTTCAACAAGAATTTGGAAACTGAAGAGTGTGTGCTTGCACACGGGAAACAAGGACTCGTCTTTGTGGTTTCCTCTACTGACATCACAAAATGTCCAGTGATTGCTAGTTAAGATAGAGTCTCCACAGGGCTTAGCATAGAAGGCTGAGTAACAGCAGCAGAGGTAAGTAGGGAGAGGTGGGCGTTGGGAGACAGGATACACTGGACAAGGAGAGGAGGACAGCTAAGCTCTCCACTGGCTCTGAGCAGGTCTGGACAGGGCAGGTCCTGACTCTTGCTGCCTGCTCTCCCTGGAAATCAGGGCAGACTTGCTGACTGCTCTGCAGCAAACCAAGAAGTCCAGGCAGAAGCAGTCCTTTCATTCTGGGTCCACGGGGATGGGGGGAGCATCCTCTCCTTTCTAGGGAGGAGACCCTGGCCCACTGCTTGCCCACAGCCCCCTCGTGGCCCGGGGGTGTCACTGCAGCCCCCTCTGCAGTGCTGGGCAAAAACCTTGCGCAGGCGGCTCCAACAGTAGGCAGCTCTAACAGGGACTGAGCAGAACATTTAGTTATCAGTGGTGGCTTGGCAACTGTCTTCAAGCCACGGTGAGGCTGCGTTTGCTTTTGGTTTCTTAAATTAAGACTAAGATTCAGACTCAAAGTGACCCTTCTAACCCCTCTCTGGTACAATCCCTACAGGGAACAAGTCCAAGACCTGCTACATTAAGCCAATAACCTCAGAGCTTCTGTAACATTACCACCGCCTTAGGGATCATTGCTCCTTGCATCACACGCAATTACGTACAGTTGTTCCAAAGCTCAATAGAAACAGCAAGAATGCACAACATCCTCTGGCTTGTAGGTTGCTGGCTAGACTGCAAAATACTTGCAGGTCACCAAATACCCCCCAAATCCTGGCTTTCCAGGTAGTAGATCCTAAAGGGGGTTGGGAGATGTCACAATTTAAAGACACACAGTGAGAAACAACATGGCTCTTGGCCCCTTCAAACAGAAAGGGTGTCCATTAATAAGCCTAACTAGCAACTCCACAAAAATCTTATTAACATCTCCACAAAGGGAGGGAGCAGGCCCCACCTGGGCTGAGGACTGGACTGGAAAGACCAGAGTCTGGGGGTGGGGGAAAGTTGGTCCAGTGGTTCAGCTACCATCGGGGGTGCGGATGATTAACTGAACCCGGTAGTGGAAAACTGTGCAGGCAAGAGTGAAGGTGGGAAGTTTGGGAGGAGGGAGGAGGGTATAGAGTGTGCCTGGAGGACCTAGAGTAGACCAGGGAGCCCGGGAGTGACTGGGCCCAGGGGAAATGGATGGAAGCACAAGAGGGTTTTTTCTTTTGTGCGGGGAGAAGAGTCCTTACCTCCTTGATTTTCTCCCGCTGGCTTTGAACTAGGCTCTGGGGCTCCTTACTCTTGTCGGCCCTAGTGCCCAGGACCGGGTGGCGGAGGCGGCTTCGGAAGGCGTTGAAGTCAAAGCTAGAGGAGATGCTCCCCTCCTGCGGTCTGAGGGCCGTGGCGCTGCTGGCCCGGGCCGCTGTGGCCTCCTCCCGCGGCCCGGTGGGGCGGGTGCGCCGCAGCCACCCTTTCCTGCGGCGGGGACTGGCTTGGCTCCTGGGGTCGTCCTCACCCGGGGCTGGAGCCGCGGGGGCCGGGTTCGGAGGCGACTCCTGCTCGCGGGTCAGGGGGTGGCCGGCGACTTGCGCCACTGCCTCCAGGCCGGGCTGCTGGGTCCGGGGGGCCAGGAAGAGGCGCTTGAGGCGAGAGGAGTTGGGCAGCAAGAACAGGGCCCCAAAGCACAGGGTGACGAGGCCGGAGAGGAAGAGAAGGAAGAGGAACTTCTGCGGCAGCCGCAGCCCCCACGGGGAGGCCGGGACGAAGCCGGGCACTTTCCTCATGAGCATCGTTGCCGGACACGGGGCTGGGGACAGTCAGATCCAGCCGGGCCCCTGAGGCCCTGGGAGTCCAGGCACTTGTCAGCAGGGGGCTCGGCGAGGGGAGGTCGTCGAAGGGCGCCGCCCGGGGTGGGGGCCCCTGAGAGTTTCGCCCTGCGGGGGCTGCTCCTGAAGTTCAGGGAGTTTGGAGCGAGTCCTCCCGCGCCGGGACGGGGGAGCAGCAGCCTCGGCGGGGCCCGGGCGAGCGAGGCGGTACGGCTCGGGGCCCGGGCCCGCAGGGGTCGACCGCGCGCCGCAGCCTTCCCTCCGGCCGCCGCGCGGCCCCTCCTCGCAGCGGCCGGAGCCCGCGGGGCCCGCGCTTTCCCGCGCTGCGGCGGCCGCCGGGGCCGTCACATGCCGTCCGCGGCGCCCAGGCTGTCGGCGCGGAGGGGCGCACGCAGGCCTCGTCCCCGTTCCGAGCCGCCCTCAGCCCCTCGGCCCAAAGTTTTAGCCTCAGAAGCAGTTTCCAGAGGGGGTCGGCTCCGGGGGAGAGGTGGCGGCGGGGCCGGCGTGTCAGCTGCGCTCCGAGAGCGCGCCGGCCCGGCCGGGTCGCGACAGTGCCGGGGCTCGGCTATAGGGACACGTCTACAACTTTGCTCCGCCGCAGAGCGGGCTCCGGGGAGAGAGGGCAGGCACTTCTGAGCTTGCGGAGCAGGGTCTTCCCGGGCCCCCGGGAGCGGAGGGATGCCGGGCCCCCTGTCTGGAGCCCGGCGCCTTTCGCGACCAGCCGCGGCGGGGCGGCTGCAGCTGCGCCCGGGAGTGCGGGCTCCCGCCCAGCCAACTCGGTAGGGCTCCGGGTTCCTGCTGGGATCACCTGTTCCCGGTCCCCGCCGGCTCCGCGGAGCGCGCAGTCCCGGCTGCGCCTCCCCAGCCGCAGCTGGCGTCCTCACCGCGGCCGCTCCAGACGGGCCGCTGCCGCCGTAGACTGAGCCGCCGCGCCGCCGCCGCTGCCGAGCCTGCGCCCCACAGGCGCGCACACCACCCGAACACCCCCGCCGCTGCCGCGGCAGCTCGGGTTTTCACTGAGACAGCACCCGCGGCCCCGCCTCCCGCCGGGCCACGCCCTCGGGCCACGCCCACTGCGCGCCCCGTGGTCCACCTCCGCCGCGGCGCCGTAGCCAGGCCAATGGCCCCGCGGCTGGGGTAGGGAGTGCGGGGGCCAAAGCCCGGGTGGGGAGAGGAGCTGGGACTCCAAGCCACGCCCCCTCCCTCGAAGGGCCAGCGCCGCGCACACTCCCCCCCATCCCGCCAGCACCAATGGTCCAGCTGCGCGGGGTTGGCGGGGGTGGAGAGAGGAGCGAGGTCATTGGCTGCCTCGGAGGGATCCCCGTTGGGCCGCAGTCGTCCATTGGTTAGTGCCCAGCATTCGCTGGACTGGGAGCGACCGAGACGTCCCCCGTACCCCCAACCCTCGCCGCTCCGGTTGTTGGTCCCCTAGAGGGGGCAGGAGATCCAGCTTGTCTGGAGGGCTCTGGCGGTCGTTCGGTAACCTCACTCACCCCTCAGTGCCAGTCCAGGATTGGCAGGGGGCGGGGGCCTGCCCAGGGGCCCCGAGAGCTTCCGCGGGAGCCGCGGTGGTGCTGCTGTGGCACGCTGTGAGGACGGGCTGGGCCTGGCTAAGGCAGTGTTTCCACTGCAACCCCCGCAGACCACAGCTCTGCCTTCCTTTGCCTACGGGCCCCAAACCAGGCCTGGGCCCCTGGGTGGGGCAGGGAGGGATGCTAAGCACAGTGGTTTGAGTGCAAGGAAGGAGAAGGAACCTTGGTCGTGTGTGTAGAAGACCACACACAGCATGTGACATGCGTACCCAGATGCCTGCGTGTTTATGTGCACATGTGTGCTTCTATGCGTAGCTCCAGATGCACTCAGAGACTGCATGTGGGTGTGTACCTGCACACAAACATACACTTAATTTAGGTATGTGATTATACCAAAGCACTTAATTTAAGTATAAGTGATTATACCAAAGCACATGTAATACATATTAGTACAAATATTGACATGTACACACATACCCACAGACACTCACACAACAGATAGGTCCAAACACACGTACACACTGCCAGGCGTATATTCCCAGACACAGATGTGTCTCGACCTCAAGGCCCTCACACTTTCCTCCTCAGACTCAAGTGTCTCTGTGCCTTCCCCTCCTATTAAACCCAAGGCAAAGAAACATTGTGCTGTGTGGGTCTTTCATGCAAAACACTTTATAGAGACAAATAACAGCAGGGGGAGAGACAAATTAAGAGGTGTAATAGGCAAGAGGGAAAATATCTGCTTTCAGGTGCAATTTAAAATGAAATGCAGCATTGATGAGACAGAAAATACTGCAGGGAGGCCTTTCCGACAGAAGAAGCGGCCCAGACGGGCTCTCGTAAATCTTGCTTATTCCCTGAGGCCTGTTACCCTTGGCCGTTGGGACTCAGACATCCTTCTGCCTCTGGCCAGACCACTGACAGCAGACCCTCCCCTGATGTTTAAATACCTTTGGCATGTAAATTTCTTTCAATTGAGAATAAAAGATAGCTCTGGGTAACAGGTGCAAATATTTTGGTCACTGGCGATGATTCGTCCCTCCCAACCCCACAAGCACACCTGGCTTAAATGTAAAATTCTAATTTAGATGTTTCAGTCTCTCCTGAGTTTGATTGGCGGCACTCAGTTCCCTGAAACCAGCTGTGAACATCAGAGACAAGCATGTGGTCCACTTGGGTGCAGGAGCCCAGAGACCTGGTCTGGCTTCTTCCAATCTCCAACGCCCAAGAATCTCCCTTCCGGAACCCACCTTGGGAAGGGGGAGGCTTGTCTTTGGAGAACTAGGCAGGAACTCAGCAGGCATTGGAGGCACCGCACATCATTCCACATGGAGAGTGTAGGGGAATCACTGTTCAGTCCCCTGAGAAGGGAGGACCCAGGAGAAGGGGAGGAAGGCAAGGCAGAGTCTCAGAAGGCTGTATCTGTTTGAACTGGATCCTCACTGTGATTGTGACACCTAGACCAGTCTCTGGATTGCTGGTGAGCCAGGGTAGAAAGTGAGGCTGCATCAGGATTCCACAGATTCAGCCTACAAAAACCAGAGCCCAGAGGGGACAACTCTATTTCAAACTGATGTCATGTTGGTGATTACACCAAGCTGGTGATACCATAACCTTTTATAATCTCCCTAGCAAGCTCACTGAAACTCTGGAGCTCCCATCCCACCCCCATACGCCTAACCCCCATAGACTTCACACACATTATGGCTCTTCTCTCACTGGATTTTTATTATTCATATACTGTCCCACAGCAAACTTAGATCCTCATGGCAGGGACCATGGCTCGTTCACTTCTCTAATTGCCCTAGGTCTTAACTACAATACCTCACATATGGGTACTGTGTTTGTTGAGTAATGAATGAATAAATGTGGGAGTGGATGTCCATTTCACAGATGAGGAAACCAAGGCTCAGGGAAGGGAATAATAATGAACCAACATTTTCAATGTGCTGAACACATATTGCTTCATTTACTTTTCAGAGCACTCTTATGAGGTAGATATTATTAATAGCCTCACTTTACAAATAAAAATACTAAGGCTAGAGAGATTCAGGATAAGTTAACAAGTATCTTTCTCAGTTCAGTTCAGACACTTAAGTGGGACTGGGAACAGAAATGAATAGCATTTTAAAAATCTATTCTGTCAACAAACATTTATTGAAATTAGATACTAGGTATTGCACTAGTCTCGGGTTGGTCAAAGATGAGCAAAGCATGGTCCCTGTCAGTATTGATTCATTCACTCAGTGAAGAACTACTTGTTGAACACCTACTATGTGCCAGGTACAGAGGGGCTGGGGAAAACAGCCCTGAATAAGGCAGATGTGAAGCCTAACTTCAGGGAGCTTCTTGTCTAAGAGGCAACGGGGACCAATTCAACCCATCAGGAAGGGAACTACCATGCACTGGGCACTGTGCTGAGTGCTTTGTTCTCATCCTATCTACTCTCACGATGGCCTTCTCTGAAGTAGGCTTTGAGATCCCAACTTAACAGATGGGGAAACTCAGGCTCAGGGGTGTGACGTGACTTGTCCACCCAGGGAATAATTTGCAAGTATGAGAGAAAACCAGACTCATCTAATCCCAGAATCAATGCTCTTTCTGTTAATAATACAAATAGTAACTAAGATTAATGGGGCACACACTATGTGCCAAACCCTTATAACAGAATTCGTAGAAGCTCACTTATTTAATCCTTACAACCATCCCATGAGACAGGTACTATTATTACTGGCATTTTATAGAAGAGGAAACTAAAGCACAGAGATGTTAAGGCTCTTACCCAATGTCACACAGCTGGGAAGTGGCAGAGGGGGGATTTGAGTCCAGTTGGTCAGGCTCCAGAGCCCTTCATGTCTTTCAGCGTCTATTGCTCCCCATCATATAATGCCAAGAGAGCAGGTGCTATAGGAAGTCAGAGCAGGGAAAGAGCACTGGACCCAGGCAGAATTTTCACAGGCTTGTTGGGAGGATTATATGAGCTCATTCAGCCATTCAATAAGTATGTAAAGAGCACCTGCTGTATTCCAGGCAATATACTATGCTTTGGTGATGCAATGATGAGCAAAAATAGACACGTTGTTCCCATTGTGGAGCTTACAGTCTTATGGGGAAGAGGAGTCTAAACAAATAAACAACCCCCAAATAACTCTGCAAGCTGAGATAAAAGTGAGGAAAAAGAGAGATGCTGCTCTAAGAACATGTAACGATGGAGATGGACCTAGACTCGGGTTGAGTGAGAAGTGGTCAGGGAAGACATCCTCTAAGGATGAGTGTAGTTACCTAAGCAAAGAGGGATTGTGAGAACACCCAGGCTGAGGGGACAGCATATGCAAAAACCCTGCAGTGGAGAGAATATGGTACTTTTGAGAACAGACAAGCCAGTATGTCTGGAGTAGAGAGAGTGAAGGGGAAAGACAGGAAGCATCACTGAATGACTTAGGACAGGAGCAGGAATGTGTGTGAAGGGGTAGGTGGGTGGGTGGATTCAGATTAACATTTTTAAAAGGCTACTATAGCTACAGTGTGAAAACAGACTGGAAGGCAGGAGTGAATGATGTGGGTGCCTTTCAGAGGATATTGCAGTAGCCTATGGTGGCTTGGATTGGGGAGATGGGAGATGCACAAGACCCCAGGATCCAAATCATGCTTAGAATCCCAACTGAGAGGACTTGGTGATGGCTTGAGATTTGACGTTGATAGAGAGGGAGATGTCTGCAAGGATTCCAGGTGTCTAACTTGCCAGGGGCATTTGTTGAGGTGCGAGACGTGAATTAGGCTGTACGGGGCTTCCAGTCTGCTCATTGAGAAGGTTCTGGGCAGTTGGTGCGGAATCTGAATCTCAAATGGTCATTAGTTCCATTTAAAATCAAAAACTAGAGATAAAGCTAAACTGAGCCAAGAGACGATCATCGGGCAGCTTCCTTAAAGGCCTCCAGACAAATTCAGCCTGGGCAAGAGAGGCACGGATGACGGGGCCTGCTGGGTGAGAGCACACCAGGCTGGTCTAGAGACAAAAGTTCCCGCAGGTGTCCCTGACTCTCTCCAGCAGGCTGCAGGTCCCGGTCGGTACCTTGCTGTGCAGGGGGTGGCTAATTTCAGGGTCACAGAGCCAGAACACCTGCTCTCAGTCTCTTAAAAGAAGATCATGAAAGTTTCTTTTCAACACTTTGCCTGAGTCCCCAGTCCTGAGGTGGCCCAGTCAGCCAGCCAGAAGCAAGAGTTCTCAGCGGGGAGCAATTTTGCACCCAGGGAACATTTGGCAACGTCTGGAGATAATTGTGGTTGTCACAATTGGGGGAGGAGTGTTCTACTGGCATCTAGTGGATAGAAGTCAAGGATGCTATCAGACATTTTCCAGTGAACAGGACAGTCCCCCCTTCCCAACTGTCCAGCCCCAAATGTCAGCTGTGCCAAGGGTGAGAAACCCTGGCTTAAAGCCAAGGCTTTGAAGTCAGAGAGGCCTGGGTTTGAATCTCGGCTTTGCCACACATTGGCTAGTTCATCTTGGGCAACTTGTCTGAACTCTCTGAGCCTCAAGTTCTCCATCTGTCAAATGGGGTCAATAGTAATGCATACCTCAGAAAGATGACGGGAGGAATACATGAGATAACTGGCTGCAAAGAGCCCGAAGCATATGTTCTGCTCATCTTCCATGTGAGCAGGGCCTGGGTTGGACTTGTTCTTGATCTACCTTCCAAAGCTAAGTCCTCAGTACGCTGGAGAAGGGGAAGCAGGGTGGTAAGAATGAGGACCCTGGAGTCAGAGTGCCAGTCTGGACTCCATCTCCTACCAGTAGCGAGACCCTGGGAAAATTGCTCATCTCTTAAAGCCCCAACTTCCTCATCTGTGAAATGGAGATGATCACATAGGGTGGTTGTGAGGACTACAGGAGCCAACCATTGTAAATGTCTTAGCACAGAGTCTGGTGCACCATGAGCAGTGGATAAGTGCGAACCAATGTTATAAGATAAGAATTAGTGCTGCTTCATTTCCCAGTGGCAAACAAGCTAGCAACCAGACTGAAACTTTGTAACTCAGGGTTTCCAGGGAAGTTCCAATTTCAAATACTCTGTTCATGGTCTCTATGAGGGCTTTCATTTGCCAGACTGTACACACCGATTTTCATTTCAGAAAATATGGTCTCTATCTGGATTGTCATAATAGTGCTGTTTATGCAGTCCTCTTGCGCTAAGCACTGCTCAGATAAGCCCCTCCTCTCCAGGAGTTTCTAGATCATCCAGCTCAAAGGTAGAATGTTGCAGATGTGAAATCTAAAGATCAAAGTGCCCGTAAGTAATTTGCAGTTAGAGGCAGAGCAGAGGCTGGATCTCATCAGTACTTGAGAATCCCAGCTAAGGCCACTTCCACACGTATCATAAGGTTTCTTCTCACTTCCACAGTCCTGGGTTACATTTACCTCACTGATGTCATTGAGGGTTAAATGAAATAATCCACGTTAATGTCTTAGCACAGTGCCTGGCATATAGCAGGAACTAAATATTAGTTATTATTATTTATGGTATGGGCACTTTTAAAGGACATGTAGAATAACTATCTTTGAATCTCATAAAAGTACATTTCCAAAAGCTTACATCAAGCCCCATAAAGCTAGAAATGAAACAGGATCTTTAAAATGTAACCCCGGCATAACTTAGTCATCCGGTTCCACTTACTAATATCAGGGAGTCTTTATCTTTTGTTTAGTGTGCGTGTGTGTGTGTGTTTCTTAATGTCCGTGGATTATTGAGGCTCCAGATTCTATGCAGGATCTCAAACTATCTGCCCCTCTGGGATTAGGAATATAAGAAGGGCCCAAGGTAATAGGCAGGAGTTGCTGGAACCACGTGAACCAAACAATCATGGGAAGTTCCCTCAAAACTTATCCATTATGCCATTCAAGTGATTTCCAGAACCAGCTCAAAAAGCCAGGGTGGCAAAAGAGCATTACAACTGCAGCCTTGACTCTCATAGACCTGCCTATGAACCCAAGTCCTGCCGAGCTTACCAGGGGCTGTGTAACCTTGGGTGGTCATCTCATCTGTTTGAGCCTCAGTTTCCTCGGCTATAAAATAGCAATGATAATAGTATTAAACTCAGTATATGTTAAATGTTAGTATTATTAAAAGAAGTAAAGAATAGCAAGTTATCGGGGTTGATAAATGAAAGAGAAAAAAGTTTGGGGTTTGACGAGGGAGTTGCATTAGTATCTTACTAGTCCCAAGTCCCAGCTCTGCCATTTGACGGCGTGACCCGGGCAGATCACTCACTTCTCTGAGCCAGTTTCGTCATCCATAAAGGGGGCCCATAATACCCCACATGAGATAACCAGTGGGCAAACACTTCGTTAGTGATAAAGCAAGAAAGACATGTTCGTTGTGGCTATGATCCCTTTTCAGAAAGAATTTTCACCATCTCACAAATATTTATTGAGCCTCAATCATAACTTTAAAATTTTGTGATGCCCTCTGATATTTCCTATTTTATTCCACTCTACTTTTTACTATTATTCAATTCTATATATTCTAAAGAAATAAAAAAAAGCCGATAGAAACCAAGCTAGTCATGTCCACCAAGTATTTCTGGATCTCTGCCTTTGGGGCACAGGGTAGGATCGCCCTGCCCCCTTGTGGTTAAGTAGAGCCATGTGACTGGTTCCAGCCAATGAGCTGTGAGCAGAAACAACGGGTGTCACTTCTAGGCCAGAACATTTAATTGCCAGGGCCATATCCTCCAGAGCTCTGGCTTTCCCTCTGGCAAGGTGACTGACAGTGATCTAGATGGCAGCTGCTCCCTCAGCCAGAGTCCCTGCGTGACCATGACGAGCAGGACCTTCTGCACATCTGCTTTGGCTGCGCTGGCACGGAGCTTACATGAGAAATTAATAGGTGCTGTGTTGAGGCACTGAGACCACAGGGCTTTAAAAAAGTTTTTAACTTAAGGAAATGTTTAAGGTTAAATTAAATTTAATAATATATTTTATTTAATCCAATATAGCCAAAATATTATCATTTCGATTATTATTTTAAAAATCAGTAATGAGATCGGCTACATTTTTTTTTTTTACATGCCAGGTCTTCCTGATCCAGTGTGTATTTTACATTTATAGCACATCTCAATCCAGACTAGCCACGTTTCAAGCGTGCCGTAAGCCCCGTGTGGCTAGTAGCTACTGGACTGGACAGCACAGCTATAATGGCTAATGACCCTCACGCTGACGCACACTATTCTAAGGTGGCTGAATACATAAATCTTTATCCCATTTCAGAGGATCTTTAGAAAAGGAAATCCAGTGTCTTGTAACATATGTTGTGGCTAGATTTTAGTTCTATTTTTCCTCATTTCGCCTGCAGTGGGGGGACTTCTTCTTCCAGGATAACAAATGGCTGTCATTTCCCACCCTTTAGCTAATCACTCAGCCCTACTCTTCCTCCAAGAAAAAGAGGGCGGGAGCTTTCCAGTGGCCCAGGTAAAAGTAAAGAAAAAAACTATGATTATTTAGAATGTTCTCAATACCCACAGTATTCCAGGAGTCGATTCACAAAACCCCAGGTGGAGGTGAGGGTAGGGGAGCAGCCGATGCACTTTCCCTCCACAGGATATGAACTGTAGACTTCAAGGTCATGAGGAATTATGGGGTGCTGGGGACAGAGTAGGGGGTAAGGGTGGGAGAGGGTGAATTTGATTTCATACCTTGGGGTAGACAGGATCCCTTTTAACTTTGGATGTTGGCTTGGGACCTATACTCAAGGATCAAGGGTTTCAGGTAAAGGTTAGTTCCTCTTTTATTAATTTGTTATTATGTATGTGTTATTGTTGCTACACAGCACCCACTGCTTAGAAAGTGTACTT
Organism: Aethalodelphis obliquidens; assembly: GCF_003676395.1. Lineage (NCBI taxonomy): Eukaryota > Metazoa > Chordata > Mammalia > Artiodactyla > Delphinidae > Aethalodelphis > Aethalodelphis obliquidens. The sequence continues at coordinate 32,970,726 of NW_020837953.1, forward strand.
CTTCGGGTTTCCCTGGTGGCGCAGTGGTTGAGAGTCCGCCTGCCGATGCAGGGGACACGGGTTCGTGGCCCGGTCCGGGAAGATCCCACATGCCGTGGAGCAGCTGGGCCCGTGAGCCATGGCCACTGTGCCTGCACGTCCGGAGCCTGTGCTCCGCAACGGGAGAGGCCACAGCAGTGAGAGGCCCGCATACCGCAAAAAAATAAAAATAAAAAGAAAGAAAGAAAGTAAGTGTACTTCTTCAATGTCCCAATACGTCAGGAGCATTTTTCCATGAAGTTAAATATTCTTCTGCCTTATCATTCTGACAGCCAGATAGGATATTTTAAACGGGGAGACCAAAATTTGTTTACCCAATCCACTGCTGTTGCACATTAAGGTCATTCCCATTCTTAATTGCATTTACCACTCTTACAATGCCTCGGCTCCTACAGAAGGCATGGTCAGAGGACACGTTCAGATGGAGGAAGGTATGATCACCCCACGGCGTCCTTCTGGCAAACTGAGCTTTGACCACATACGATGCCAACTTCTGTGGAAGTGAGGAGGACACAGCCTTCTCTGAGCACTGCCAGGAGAGCTGTGTGAGGTGAAGAGTGTTGGAGACCAAGGGCTGTGGGTGGCACCAGGTTCCACCACTTATTAGTTCTGTGGACTTCTTCTCCGAGCCTCTGAGAATGAGAATAATAATACGGCCCCTTGGTGTTGTTGTGAAGATTAAATTAGACTGACTATGAATTCTGGCTAAATAAGACAGATCGAGCACACACACATAACTCCACTCCCTCCTGACCCTCCACTAACATGAAGGCAAAAGGGATTTTTTTTTTAAGGCGTAAAACTACAAGGATAATTAGCCCAGAAGAGGAGATAACATTCACAAAATTTGGAAGGCCGAAAAGCAGATCAGTGGGTTGTAACTTAGGGCAACCAAGAACCCTGAACCCTAAACTGCCAACAGAGAAAGCTAGAGATAACCCAACTTATATTACAGAACCCCCTAAAGGCTCAGTGATTACCTACAGGGGCCAAGGGCGGGAGGGGCTCAAAACAGGAGAGTGGGCCCCTTCTCTGCCTTGTCTTCCCCTGCACCCAGTTACTGCTGCTGAGGGCCTGAGGACTGGGGGGGAGAGAGGCCGTCCCTCACATGGGCAGGCACAGCCCGCTTGGTGCCAGGCCCCAGGTGTCCGTGTTGGGGGAGGGTGGCGGACACAGAAACCCAGCAGAAGCGGTCTCTCCCAGGAGGAGGACTCTGCAAGGGGCAGCAGAAAGGCCAGGCTGCCATGCAGAGTTAGAAAGAATGAGCAAGGGGCCTGGAGCAGGAATGGCTGGTGGGCAGAACATCTGCTTCAACCACCCAGGCTAAGATGAGGGCCCTGAGGCCCGAGAGGACAGGACGTGGCCCCAAACACATACCCTTTAGCCTGTTCCTGTCAACTTCCCGGCCCCTGCTCTCTCTTTGCCTCCCCTTTCTCCATCCAGCCAGACAGTGGCCTCCTCCAGGTCCTGCTCCAGGAGCTTTCTTTTCAGCTTTTGCTCGGAGACATGCAGGAAAGGAAAGCCCTCCTTGACAGAAGTTTTCAGGAGGAGGAGAAAAATAAGGTCATTTCTTCTTTGTAGCTCATTAATTCCAACCCACTAAATTCATTCAACAAAGATTTATTGTGTGCCTGCTATGTGCCAGGCACTGTTCAGTAAACAAGTGGACCTACTGTGATCATGCTTCATATTGCCCCCGTTTGAGGAAAACTGCAGTCCAGAGAAGTTAGGTGACTTGCCCAAGGTAACACAGCAGCTAAGTAGTAAACTGGGATTAATGTGTCTGATACCTGAGTCCTTGCTCTCTCCACTGTCGACTCTGTAGAGGTATGGGGCACAGAGAATAGAAGGAACTAGTTAGGTAAAGCCCACATAGATTACCAGCACTCCCCAAGTCATTATAATTTTATCTCCTAAATATCAATGATCATCCACTTTGCTCCCTTTCAATCATTAACCCCCAGCCCCATCCCACTCTCCCGTCCAAACCACCTTCAGCTCTTGCCTCAACACCTGCATTTATCTCCAGGCTGGCTCACCTCTCTGGCTCCCCCTCCAGTCTGTTCCCCACACAGCAGGCAAGGTGATGCCTTTGAAAGGGAAATGCCATAGTGTCACCTTTCTACCTAAAATCTTTCCGCAGTTTCCCACTGCTTTTAGAATAGTAACAAAGCTCCTAACCATGGCTTACCAGGCTCCACATAATCTTCTCCAGCTTCATCCCACTTCCTCTTACTCCATCTGCCTGTACACGTCAGTATTTGGGTTGTCTATTGCCGCCCCCCAAATCACCCCAAATCTTAGTTCTCTCGTGATTCCTGGGTTTGACTAGGCTCAGCTGTGTGGTTCTTCTGGGTCTGGAGCCATCTGCAGGCATGACCGGGCTGGGCTTCCAAGGTGATCACTCACATGTCTGGTGGGTGATGCTGGCTGTTGCCTGAGAGTTCAACTAGAACTGTCAAATAGAGGCCACACGGGGCCTCTCCATGTGCCTTGGGATTCTTACTGCGTGACAGCTGGATTCGGAGAGAGTCTCTCAAGAGTGAACTTTCCACAGGTAAAAAAGCAAAAACCTCCCCCTCTGAACTTCAAGGCTTGGCCTGGAATTGATAGAGTATCACTTCCACGACCTTCTTTTGGTGAAGAAGTCACAAGCCAGCCCACGCCGAGGGGAGGGGAAACGAGCTCCATTCCTTGATGGGAAGAATGTGTGGCCTTCTTTTGTCCACCACAGTCCAGCTCAGCTGCAGATCACAGAAACCACCGCAGTTCATTTAAGCAGAAAGGAATGTAATACAGGGAAACAGTGCTCACACACTGCTGGGAGGGCTGGAGAGGTTGGTCCTAGGCTGAGATCCCCAGAGTAACACTGCAGCCTCTGTCATGACTGGGAAGCCAGGAATCTGGTTGCTGCCACCACCACTGCTGGCTGCAGGACTATACTCTGCCCTGATCCCTGCCAGCAGGAGGGGTGCCCCCAGCTCTTCTTCTGCAATCACAAACAAGGGGCTAGACCCTGAACCCTCTGCAACTGCAGCCGCAGAAAAAAAACAACCCAGAACTCCGCTTGACTGAAAATCAGAAAAGTATGACCTCAGCCTTCCTGTGTTAACGTCCATGGTTGACAGAACCTAAATCGCATCTGTATGCTTGGCTTCAGAAGTCTAGCTTCTAGGTCTGTCTAGTACAGGAAGGCACACTACGGAAGATGCTGAGTAAGCCAAGCTAGGGCATCTCCATGGTCCTGGGTCTTCTTTCAGTCCCAGGTAAAGTGCTCTGTTTCCTCTTTCCACAGGGCCTTTGTACATGCTGTTCCCTTCTGCCCACAATGCTTTTCCCTCTCCCCTTCTCCCCCTCTTCCTCAGAGCCCAGCCCAAGTATCTTCCTATTATTTTATCTCTCCATTTTTACAGATAAGGAAACTGAGGCCCAGAGAGATTAAGTAATTTGCCAAAGAGCACATAACCAGTAAGCAATGCAGCTGGAATTTGCACTCAGGTGGCCTGATTCCAGAGCCTGCTCTTAACAGATGATTATGTTATGCAAAGACAGTTTACCTGTGTTAAAAGACCAGGGGCAGGGCTTAAAGCTGACCTGCAAATAAGCAAGGATGACACTTCAGCAAATGTTGACGAGCCCAGAAAACTCTGAGAGTGACAGGAGGCGCAGGTGGAGGGTCTCAGGACAAGGTCGGCGCTGTGGAGCTTGGCCCCCCTCCTAGAAAACGTCGATAGGTGGCATTTCAAATACCGCGGAGCCAGAGGAGTCCACAGAGCCCTGACACTGCCGCCATCCACTAGGGAGCGGAGAGCAGCGCACACTGTGCGTCAGGGGAGGAGAACATCTCGTGTCTCTCCCAAGAGGGATTATCAGTTTCAGTGGCAAAGTCCACAGTCACAGTGGACAAAGTGTGCTCTGTGCCCATAATCTTAACAGGCAGAATTTTGTAGAGCAAAGAGATGCTGCTGAGGAGAGGGGGTCATCATAAAAGAGAGGTTGGGAGTAAAACTGGTGCCCCTGCTTGCCTCCTCTTGGCATCCAGTTCCCAGTGAAGGGAGCCAAGGAATCCAGAGGACCACAGTTAATTTTTAAAATATATGTCCTCAGTCCGTAAGTAGTGATTGGGATCATTGGCCCTCCCTAGGAATTCCTGGGCTAGAAGAATAGCATTCCTTCTTTCCTGGCTGCCGTAACTCAGGTCCCTCTAAAGCCAGCAGATGCTCAGCAAAGGAAAAAGACAAGGCCAAGAAACCTGGGTTAGCACATTTGCTCTGCAACTTACCTGATGTGTGACCTTGAGCAGGAACCTTCTCCTCTCTGAACCTACTTCCTTGTCCATAAAATGAGGGCACTGGTTGAGAACAAAGAGTTTAAACATTTTTTTCCTCTTTGCAGCAAAACCCTTTGTTCAAAAAATATCCCACATACTCCCATCCTCTAGTTAAGTAGGGCTGTAGGGAATTGGAGACTAGACCACTCAAAACACCCACCCTGTGAGGCCCATCTGGAAAACCACTCAGAGATGATGTCTAGGGTTGCTTTGAGCCCTGACATTTTAGAAATGCAGGAGTAGTTTGTAGGCACCGGAGGATTTATCTTGAGAAATAAAAAGGTTCCTAATACTGTGATTGGCTCATCCTGTGACCTGCCCACTCTGCTTTCCCATCTAGAAACTGAAAGCTTTGGGCTCAGTGGTGTCTGCCACCCCTTTCATCTTTGACAATCTAGGACTCTGCCCTGGTACGGTTATCGGAAAATAAGACCCCTGGTGAGGAGGAGTGTATGAAGGGAAGAGGTCAAGGGCAGCAAGAATAAGGTGATTTTCAGAGATTCCATGTGGGGACAACCCAAAGGGAAGCTCAGGGAGGACTGAAGCTTGTAAGAGGCAATGAACACCCAAATCAGAACTCAGCTAAAGGGGTCATAGCCACAGTTTCTATTTTAGAAGGAACAGGAGAATTAGGGGTCAAGCCGCTAAGTGTGGAATGTAATGTATGGGATGGATGGAAGGATGGAAGGATGGATGGATGGATGGATGGATAATAGGTAGATAGGTAGACAGGGGAGTGGATGGGCAATGTTTAGGAGAGCAGTTGCATGGAGGGAATGGGTGCATGTATTTGGCAGGTGAGAAGATACTCAGGTATATGGGGAAGCAGGTGAACAATGGGTAAGTAAATGGATTTGTGGGTGGGCAAGCAGATAAGCAAAAAGGTGGGTGGGCGTATGGGCAGGCTGGTGGATGTCCAGGTGGTGAGGTGGATGGATGGATAGGTTTTACAATGTAATGGAGTGAAGGGATACAATTGGATTGATTGGCTTTTTCAGTTTTCTTAGCCATCTACCCCATTTTGTCTTCCATGCCCTACTTCTGTTCACTCAAAGACATCTGAAAGGTTTATAGCGAGTCTCTGTGGAAATCGTACCACTGGTCATGTTTAAGATTATTTTATGTCATTATGAAATAATCTTAGAAGAAATCTAGATACAGCTGAAGTAACACTGCCTCACACAGTAAGAAAGATATTAATATTTCCTTTGAATCCTCTTTGAATCTTTCTGATGATCTAGTCAAGGAGAAAGTCCCGTTTAGTGCTATCTCATCTTTAGCACCTTGCCGACATGTTAATCTCTTTTTTTTAACAGGAGAAGGTAGACTTCGGAATCAGAACCTTAGCAGGTGGTGACATGGAACATTATTTCGTTTTCATTAGGTTTAGTTTTACTGTTAGTTTGTGTATATGACACAAGTTAGGATAGTTTACAAAGGGTTTCCCTTTTAAATGAACGTATTTAAGTAAAATGAGTCGGTTACATGTAAAGTATTAAGTGAATAGTATTTATCACTGAGTTAAGAGATGCCAGATATGGCAAAGTTCCCGAAGATTATGAATGTTTAGAAAACACTGGTAAGCAGAAATATGATCTGGTCACGTTACTTCCTGCCTTATCGTCTGCTCTAGATGCTTTGTGAACGGACCCCTGCCCACCATCCAGTCTCTTCTGTGCCTCTTCCCCCTCCCCACTCTGATCCAGACACACAAAACTTTTTTACATTCTATCAACTTCCCAGGCTCTCTCTTGCCTTCAGGACTTTATTTTTATTTTTTTTTGCGGTACGCGGGCCTCTCACTGTTGTGGCCTCTCCCGTTGCGGAGCACAGGCTCCGGATGCGCAGGCTCAGCGGCCATGGCTCACGGGCCCAGACGCTCCGTGGCATGTGGGATCTTCCCGGATCGGGGCACGAACCCACGTCCCCTGCATCGGCAGGCGGACTCTCAACCACTGCACCACCAGGGAAGCCCTTCAGGACTTTAAACCTTTACTTCCGTCTACCTAGAATGCTCTCCTCCTCCCTTCTAGTTGGAGAATTCTGACTCGGTACTCAGGTTGTGGTTTAGATGTGGCCTCATCCAAGAAGCCATGCCTCATCCTCCCAGCACGGTTCTATGCCTTTCCTCGCTGTCCCTCCCCCCCAGCATCCCCCATGCCTTCGTCACATCACTCAGCGCATGACAGAGAAACTGCCCAGTTAGCTGCCAGTGCTGCCTATTAGAAGGGGAGCCCCTTGAGGACAGGGACTCTGTCCAGTTCACCCCCCACTTATTCATTCAGCAGTTTGCTGAGTGCCTACTTAAGGGCCACGCGCAGTTCTAGGAGATATAGCAGTAAACAGGACAGAAAAATTCCCCATCTTCATTCTAGAGGGGGGAGTTGGACAAAAATACAAAACAAATAATGTTTTAAAAGGCATATATATTCTATATACAATTTCAGGTTGTAACAAGTCCTCTCAATAAATTAAAACAGAGCCAGGGAATTTTCTTTCTTTCTTTTTTTTTTTTTGCGGTACGCGGGTCTCTCACTGTTGTGGCCTCTCCCGTTGCGGAGCACAGACTCCGGACGCGCAGGCTCAGTGGCCATGGCTCACGGGCCCAGCTGCTCCGCGGCATGTGGGATCTTCCCGGACTGGGGAACGAACCCACGTCCCCTGCATCAGCAGGCGGACTCTCAACAACTGCGCCACCAGGGAAGCTCGAATTTTCTTTTAAAGATGGGCAGTGATGGGGACAGAGGCTGCTATTTTAGATTGGGGTCAGAAAATGCCTCTCTGAGGAGGTGATGTTTGCACAGAAACCTGAAGGAAGTGAGGGGAAGAGGGACAATAGGAACAGCAAGGGGGAAGACCCCGAGGTACAAACAGGCTTGGTGTGTTTACGGAACACAGAAGGGGCCAGCGTGGCTGGAGTGGGGTGAGCTTCCAGGAAGCATCTGGGCTGTGGCCCCCACTCAGGATGTAGGGATGAGGCTCCCCCAGGGCTGAGACCGTGCTCTGAGCAAACAGGAGGGAGGATGCCTTCTTTGCCTGCATGCCAGCCAACCCCGGGCCCTGCCTGAGAGACCACCAACATTTGCGGAGGTGCTTCCTGTTAACCTTTACCTTGGCTGACGTTTATTAATTGAATCTATTAATAGACTTTTTTTTTTGGCCTCTCCTAAGGAATAACTTCTAGAAGAAGCCTTTCTCCCCAGTTATCCCCTGCCTCGCATAATGCTTCGGAAGTGTAAATTGCTTTTCCATCCCTGATCTCTTGATCTATTTATTTATTCATCCATAACACACATCCAATTTATTGAGCAGGGAACAAGACAGACTCAGCTCCTACCCTCACCAAGCATACATTTTTGATGAGAGACACGTCTGAAGAGCCGTGGAGGCGCATTTTCTTCCCACCTTCGGTAGCTCAGCAGAGAGCTGGCTTGGCGGCACTAGCCTCGTCTGCAGGCAACAGCCAACCCCAGCTTTGGTGCGTGTCCGTGTTCCTGCCTGCTGACACTCCTCAAGACTCTTCCGCGTCCTTGGGGTGCAGCCCTGGGCCTTGGCAAGCATACTCCCTAGTGTCACTAACACCCAGACATCCCTTGTTATATTTCTTGTTACTTAGAGAAATTACGCATTCCCTCTTACCTCTTTGGCCAACAGTCCGGAGTGGGTCCTTTCTCTTGGTGACGGTTGCATGTCCAGCTGGCTGGCTGGGGCAGGCCCCTCTGCAGCAGCACTGGCCCTGTGGAGGACTTGCCTGCCGTGCTGAGAACCCAGGAGGGGGATGTTGAGAGCTCAGGGCACTGCAGACCCTACTACGTCTCTGCCTCTGAGCTTTCCCCCTGCGATCTCCACATGCACCGTGTGCTGCTACTGCTGGGTCCATGCCCTCTGCATGACAATTCCAGGACAAGGAGACAGGAAAAAGGAAGGACTCTACATTCTCATAAGTGTTCTAAAGGAGGTGACCAAGTGCCATGGGTGTAATTTAGGACTTGGCCTGGGGGTGTCACAGGCTGGGTTCTCTGGAGGCAGAATCTGAGATGGAGGTCAGCATGTAGGTGCTTAGCGGGGAGTGTTCTGAGATCAACACCTGAGGAAGGGAGGGGCAGGAAGGGAGGGGCAGGAAGGGAGTTGTCTGGAGTTGGTCAGAGATGGCTGCAAGGAGGTCTTTGATTCTCCTCCTGCCTTCAGTCCCTCATCAGTCACTGGATGTGGGCAGCCTTGAAGCGGGTGACCGCAGAAATGTGAAGGCTGCCTGCAGACAGCGCGCCAGACCCAGGGCACCAAATCTTTCACTGAAGGGTGATCAGGGCTCATGTTATGTCTACCACAAAGCGCTTCAGGAAGGCTGCCTAGAGGAAGGGGCATTTCGCTTTGGGGATGCAGGAGTGGGCAAGGAAAGAAGAGTGGTCCAGGCAAAGGGTCCGTATGTAAGAAGACCTAAGGGCAAGATATCTTGACTACACTCTTAGTGAGCTACATGACCCAAGAGGAAAGCAGGTGGATCCTTTTTTTTATGATTTAAAAAATAAATAATTAATTTATTTATTATTCATTTTTGGTTGCATTGGGTCGGTTGCTGCGCGCGGGCTTTCTCTAGTTGTGGTGAGCAGGGGCTACTCTTCTTTGTGGTGTGTGGGCTTCTCATTGTGGTGGCTTCTCTTGTTGCGGAGCACGGGCTCTAGGCACGCGGGCTTCAGTAGTTGTGGTGCGCAGGCTCAGTAGTTGTGGCTCATGGGCTTAGTTGCTCCATGGCATGTGGGATCTTCCCGGACCAGGGCTCGAACCCCTGTCCCCTGCATTGGCAGGCGGGTTCTTAACCACTGCGCCACCGGGGAAGCCCAGGTGGATCCATTTTAAGATGAAGAAGCAACAACAGAGAGGCCAGCGCTTCCTCCCAAATAAGGTTGCAATAGATGAGGGAGCCTAGCTTAGAACCACAGCTATGGATTCTGAGTCCGGAGTCCTTCCACCCTCTCCCCATTTGGACAGCAGTACTCCCCCGGCCACTCGCTTCTCCTCTTTGAGATGCCACTTCCTTCTCCACTCTCCCCCTCCGAGCCTCCGTGAACATAGTCCCCACAACTCTGCCCAGTGAAGCACTAACTTTCCTTCTAGGTCCAGCACAAATTCTGCCCTGTGAAGGGCTCCTGGGCTCCCACTTGGGTTACATTTCAGGTCAAGGGTTAGTTTGTTGTTTGGAAAGTAGAGATCAGTCTGTGGCCATGGTCACAGTTCAGACAAGGACTGAGGTCAGGACTGAAATTAGAGCTGGCTCCTGATTGAATTTCTGACCAGAGTCAAGTTGATTGGGGGCTAGGTTTAGAGCTTAATCTTTGGTAAGGGCTCAGCCTGGAACCAGGGGCAGGGCTCAGTCTGGGACTGTGATCAGGGCTTGGAATGAAGCTGGGGGCAAGTCTCAGTCTAGGGACAGTTTGGGATCTTAGCCTGGAACCTGAGTCAAGGTTAAGCCTTGGGCTGGGGCTCAGGGATGTGAATCTGCATCTGAGATTGGATTAAGGACCATCAGGTCTCTGTCTTCCCAGGCCCTGAGGCCTGGAGGCAGAGACCTGCCCACGAGTGGGCACGAGAGGCCCAGCGCGCCCAGACACAGCCCAAACTGCACCACCACTGCCATGCTGGGCCCGAGATCCTGCCACGTGGTGTATGGGATGCAGGGATCTGGGTATGAGCCCCTTGGGAACGCTGTGGCACTGCTGGAGCCTGGTGTCTGTGGGGAACGTCTGCACACATCAATGGGGCCCCAGGACAATCAGAGTCAGCTCCCAGGCAGGCCCAGAGATGGGTGCAGAGAGGGGAGGTGGCTCAGGCTGTGGTACCCCCAGCAGGACTATCATGAGAACCCCAGTGCTGCTCATCTTCAGAAAGCTGGGCCTCGCATCAACTGCCCACTGTGAGTCCCCTGGGACTGGCCCGGCCCAGACTCCTGAGAGGACAATGGCCAGGGGTAGAGGAAAGAGCCCTGGGCTGGGTGTTGGGGGCCTGGGCGCCACTGCCTCGCCTCCCCTCTCTGGGCCATCTGTAAAATGGGAGTAAAATAAATTAAGAAGGGTATTTGACAAATAAGGAAACTGACAATCAGAGAGGGGAGGGACTGACCCCTCAGGACCCACGAAGAATGCACACACGTGCAAGGCGGTGAGCCAGCACTCGGATACCTGCCACGCTGAGGGCACTGGCTGGGCCGCCAGCAGCATCAATCCACAGAGAGGAGCCCGGCCGTGAGTGGTAACACGGAGCTGTTGCCTGCTGAGCCCTGATTCCCTCAGCCCCTATACCAGAGAGGTTACACCTTAAGAATGGAGAGGGAGGAATGAAGCCCTGACACCTGCTACCACATAGCCGGACATTGAAGCCATTATGCTAAGTGAAAAAAGCCAGACACAGAAGGCCACGTGGTGTGTGATTCCATTTATAGGGACCGTCCAGAACAGGCAAATCCAGAGACAGAACATAGATCAGTGGTTGGCTAAGGGGCGGGGCTGGTCGCGGAGGATGGGGTTGAGGTGTTTCACGGAAGGGAATGTCCTTTTGGCTGATGGAATGTTTTCAACTTGATTGTAATACTAGTTGTACAACCCTGCGACTGGACTCAAAACCACTAACGTGTACACTTTAAATGGGTGAATTGTATGTTATGTGAATCATGTCTCAATACAGCTATCATTTTAAAATGAGGGGGATTTACCCTGGGATGATAAAGAAGTTCTGGAGATGGACAGTAGTGGCGGTTGCACGACAGTGTGAATGTACTTAACGCCACTGAGCTGTACACTTAAAAATGGATAAGACGGTAGATTTTATGTTCTGTATATTTTACCACAATTTCTTAAAAATAAAAAATTTCATTTTAAAAAGATGGAGGGGGGAAGTATCCCAGGAGAAGACCATGGAACCCCAAATACTCTAAGATACTAGACTCAGGACACCAGGAAAGAACCAGCATCCCTGCAGCCAGCCCCCCGTGTGGGGTAACACACACACGCGCACGCGTGCACGCACGCACACACACACATACCCACCACTCTCCAAGTCCCATAAGCCTGGTGGCTGGGGACAAAGGAAGGAAAAGCTTTGAATTGCCTCTGAGACTGGGATTTCAAACAGATGGCCTTGTAATAACAAAGTGACCACAGCACCCTGGGATCTGCCACTGCACAGCTGGGGCCAGAGATCGGAGAAAAATGAAACCGCTTCCTGTGAAGCCCCCTGTAGGCCGAGAGCTCCACAAACTGCTACAGATGCTCGACGTCAGCTCTCCAAGGAGCATAAAATACTTGAAGGCAGGGACCGCTGGATGTGCCCGGCTCCTCAGTCAACATCTGATGAAAGAAGAGTCTTCCCCATGAGACAGAGAAGAAACTGAGGCCCCGGGAGGCCACGGCCCTACCCAGGGCCACACAACCAGGTAGAGGTGGAGGCGGGGACCAGGACCCAGAGTCCCAGCTCCCTGGCCCAGGCTGGCACCGGGCAGGACTGGATTCCACCCAGAGCCCCTCCTCCAGCTGTGCACATCTGTTGGCCACCGTGGGATGAGGCAATTGCCCAGGAACCTGGCCAAGGATGCAAACATCCAGGACAGAACAACCAGAGGCGTTTCCAAGGGGTGGGGTCGGCAGCCCAGGGCCAAGCCTTGGTCCCCACAGAGTTGCCCCCTCCTGCCTGGCTCTGGGAGCTGCATTCCTAAGGCCACACTTCCCCTGTCACCCCAATTCCTCCTGGCTGGGAGGCAAGAGTCCTAGGATATTGTCTTGGACAGCTACCCCCTGGGGGATGAACTCTGCAGGCCCCTGCCCCTCTCTGGGTCTCAATTCCCCTTCAGTGTGACCAGGTTCCATCCAGCTCTGCTGGTCTTGCTCCTCCAAACTGCACGGCTCTCGCTGACACGGACTTCTTAGAACCCTCAGCCCTGCCTTCAGGTGCCCCTAGTCTGAAGGAAGAGACACTCCTCCCTTAGAAGCCCCAGTCGGAGATGGGGGACATAGCCCTGCACACAGGACCTCCTGATATGTTGGAAGAGATAACACTCCACTCGCAGGAGGCTCATCTAAGCGGGGAGACTCCCTGCCCCGACTCAGGTTCAGAAACTCCTGGTCTGATGGGGGAGACCTGGGCCACCAGCAGGAGGCTCCTGGGTCCGTGCTTGGGTTTTGGCTGGCTTCTCTCTCCCTTTCAGATGCCTTCTCCTCTTCCTAGTTGTGGGGCGAGGGGGCTCACACCTCGGTTTCTCAGAACCCAGCATCTCTGCTTACATAGCAGTGGGCACCACCTCAGGCTGTTGGCTGCAGCCAGCTTCGTGACAGACGGCCCGTGTGCTGAGGCCCACCAGAAAGCACACGTTCCTGACACACCGTTTGCTCTTGGTGGCTCAGCTGTGTCTGCCGCCGTCCCCAGGATGGTGCCCCCTTGGTCCAGGACCTGTTCCAGGCAGGCCAACAGCAGTAGCATCTAGAATTAGGCAGTGCTCAGACTGGACAGGTTCCTTCCACCTCTGTGACGCCCCATTTAGGGCAACCCCTCCAGAAGCCTGGCTCTGAGGCGTCCAGGCTGGTCTTCACAGTACCCCAAAAGTCTGGGGTTATTACTGATAAAGAAGCTCAGAGCTTGTTTCCCTAACTGTAAAGTGAGGTTGATAGAAGTAATGCCGCTCAGAAAACAATTGTGAAGATTAAGAGATAATTCAGGCAAAACGTTAGCACGGTGCCTAGCCAAGGTGAATATTCGCCGTTTCTATGATTTTGTTTTTTCTCCTGCTCAGCATTCAAACCCCTTTCTTGTTTGGGGGACTCCCCTGTGGGGTGAATCTTAGAGGAAGGCGGCTCTGCCCTCCCATTGCAGAGGCTGACATGCCCCTGGGTCAGTAGGACCAGGCACATGACCAGACTCCACCCGTCAATCAGGAGCCCACCCTGAATTCAGGGACCACTACGGTGCTACAGAGGACAGTCGGGGGGGGTCATTCCTGGGGACCAGAGGCCGTGCCCAGGCCGTGATGCCCAGCGAAGGCGGCCCTGGCAGCAGCACCAGACCCACACGCTGCCCACACGGGCCCCTTGCCTGTGTCCTGAGCTGCCAGCCTCCTTCACATCCGCCCTTTCCCTGAGCCTCGCTCTCAGTCGATTCTGTGAGCTCCTTGGTGTCCTTCCAATAAATTCCTGTTCTGCTTAAATTAATGACCGTCAGTTTCCATTGTTTTCAACCAAGAAACTTGACTGGTTTGGAAATTGGTCTGACCGGGTGGGTTTCAGACAAGACACCCTCAGGGAAAGGAAGGAAATAATCATCTATTCTAGTTGGGGCTGAAGGTGGCCAAAATCCAGTTAGTATCCAGGATGAGAATCTAGCAGCCTGTGGTATGTAGTGGTGAAACAGCTAATTAAGTTAAATTAATTAATTAAATTATGGCCTGTGGCCATCTGGAAAAGAGTGCCATTGAAGGCAAAGCTGTGAGGGCCTCAGTGGTCACGGCCATTGAACACAAAAATGGCACGATTGCAAAGATGGGGTGGCTGCTTCTATGACACTAGAAAAGAAATTTCATAATTCTATGACACAATTAAAAGAAAAAGAATAACAAACTTCAATACCTAAATTCTTGACTCAAGGCATAAACTGGAGCCTAGGAACTTTCTATAACTGGACTAAAAGTTCTCTTATCTTTTACTGCAGTAGGATTAAGTTTGTGGAAAACCAAATGCAAACCATGATCCTTTGCATTGTCAAACTACAGTGGCAGCTGAGTTCACAGCCTCTTCTTCCTCTGCCCGCTGCATTCATGCTGGTGGTTCCTTGAGGCTGACCCTGGGTCCGCTTCTCTTCTTACTCTGCATCCCCACAGCACGCGGGATGCATTTGGCTGCAAGCAACAGAAAACTCTGCGACAGTGGAGGTCCCGGGAAGGCAGACTCCTGGAATGCACAGCTCCCGGCAGCTCCCAGTGCTGTCAGAGGTGCCCATGCTCTTCTCTCTCAGCCCTGCCCTCCTCCGGGTTGACTACACCTAGCGGTACTGGAGCTGGTTCATGCTGGCTTGCAAGAGGTGATTGTGTGTTGTCCTAACTCTGTTCAGTGGCATCCTGTTGGCAGTTTGAAATTGGCTATGGAGGAGATATTTACACCATGGAAATCAGCAAGCGCTACAAATCAGGGCTTTTTTTTTTTTCAGCTGGAGAGGAAAAAACACCAGCACATCACTGGCTTTATCCCAGCTCTCATTCCCTAAGGGGTGGCAATGGAACCACCTGCTTGTGTAGGTTCCCAGGAGGGAGAGGAAGAGGGAGAGTGTGAGGAGACAGGGAGGGAAAGGGGAGGGGGAGGGGGGAGATGGGAGAGGTAGGAGGAGGGAGGTGGGGAGAGGGAGAACCTCCCCTGACTCTGGAACCAGGCCGGCTCTCCAGCCTCACGGAGATCCAGAAGCAGGGGAATGCCAGGACCATGCTTGCCTGAGTCTCCCCAGACCCCCTCTGGAGCTGGGGCATGGGATCCGCTGCCAGGAAGAGCAAGGGCTCTGCTGGGGGCAGATCTCTGAACAAACTGGGTCCTTCAGGGAATGAGGAAAGAGGAAGTGGAGGTGATGGGTGGCAGCAGTGCCCACCATTCTCTCTTGAGGTGCCCACCCACACCCATGGCTTTACCGATGACCCTCAGAGCTAGACCCCCGCCCAGACATGTGTAACTGACCACCCCTGAACATCTCACCTTGGAGGAGAAGAAGAAGAATCCTAAGAGCTAGTGCACATAGCACTGACCATGTACCAGCCGCTGGTCCAATGCTGTCCGTGAATCAGCTCATCTAACTACACAAGAGCCCTAGGAGACGGGTTCCGCTGCGGATCTCATTCACAGGTGAGGAAAATGAGGCTCCGAGGGGTGGGGTAACTTGCTAGAGCCCACAGATGTGGCGCTGGGATGGGGAACCAGCCACCTGGATCCAGGTCCTTACTCAACCTCCACTCTTCCCTGCCTCCCACAGGAGCCTCCCCGAAGCCTGCTCGAAGCTCTCCTCTTCCTTGTCGTAACTGCAACTCAATGTTCAGGTGTCACCGCAGGCAGGCATCAATGTTCTAGAAAGATTTCCACCCCCAGCCCAGGTGAGACACCCGTCTATGGCTGCTGCAGTGAACTCTGCCCCCCGGGGGGCACTGGGCACTGTAACTCTCTGGCTTCTTGTCTATTTCCCTTGAGGGCAGGAAACGGGTCCTACTCATCTCCACAGGCCCAGTGTCCTCAGGCCAGGAGCCGGCACACGGAATGGGTGGGTGAGAGCCCGGCCCCAGGCCCTCAGCTCCCTTCTCCCCACTGCCAGATCCCTGGGCCCTGGTGGTCCCGGAACATGTGCACCCCTATCCCCAACCTTCCAGGCAAATGTCCTGGCAGCCCCTGCGCCACTCCACCGCCCAGCTGGGTCTACTGCATACACTCAGCACAGATTTGCTTACCTCTGCTTCTCAGCCTCCTTCCTGTTTTACTCTTTTATTAAGATTCTAATTAAATAATTCTAATTAAATGTAATGAGCTGAATCGACAAACTTACTGCAATAAAGCTGCAGCATTTAAGACATCCTCTCGCGATCTTTCCTGGGCAGTGGAACTGACACGGCGTTGGGCCTTTTCTGCCTGGGGGTGACTCAGCAGGGCTGGGACTGAATGCCATGCTCACAGGACATTGCCATGGGCCTGAGCCACCCCTGACTGAGGCACCCTTCAGCCATGCTTTAGGCAGAAGTCAGTCTGTTCTTAGAGCCCAAACACTGGCCTGGCCACACTGGCCCTCTTCCGGTCTGTGCCTCAGGCCAGCCTGATGCCTCCGCCTGACAACACATGGCCTCCCCCACACCAGGAGGGGCAGGCAAAGGCTCCAGGCTTATAACTGGGGTTTGCTAAACACGTGGGTGTCCGCCTCTCCCTTCAGCCCTGCTCTCTGAAGAGGAAGAAAGGCCTGGACCTGAGGTCCGACCCCTGCCCTTCCATGTGGCCTTAGTCAAGGTCCATCCCCTCTCTGGGCCCCACCCCAGTTTCCACCAAATGTCGGGCTGACAGGGTGTGTTGAGTGAGGCCTGGCCTCAAATCCTGGCCCTGCCCCTTCTTGGCTGTGTTACCTGAGGCAAGTCACGTTGTCTCTCTGAGCCTCAGTTTCCTCACCTGTAAAATGGGACCAACATCACCTACTCTGCAGAGAGCTGTTGTAAAGTTACCTTAAAACAAAAATTAGGCACAGACTAAGTGCTTGATAAGTTATAACCATGAATCATCCTAGTCCATCTCCCCTTCGCCACAGCAACCCTAGGGGGCTGAGAGAGGACCCAGGTCAGGGGAGCTGAACGGGGGAGGCAGAACTTTTAGAATCTTCCCAAACCTGGCCCATCTTCCTTCCCACTCTGCCGTAGACCAGACCCACCAGCCAGCACTGGGGACACAGTGCCCTGGGGACCCCAGGCAGGACTTTATACCCTCCACTCACAGGCCCTGCCTAGGCAACAGCCCCGTCATAGCAGTCTCTGAGCTTCTACCCACACCTGACCTCACTGTACCTTTAGACCACCCTTCAGGGAAGGCAGAGATGGTTCACGGTCCCATTTCGCAGACAGAGAAACTGAGGCTCAGAGAGGGGGGTGGTGACAAACTCAAGCCAATCAGGCAGCGGTGGAGTCAGGACTTGAACCTGGCTCTCTGGCTCTGACACCAGGGAGCCACTAGCTGCCACCTCCCCCTGCAAGCGCCGGGTGGCCGGGGATACTCTGTGTGTCCTAGTGACCCAGGCCGTGAGACCCAATAGCCCTGGAGGCAGGCGGGGCAGGGCGACTGCCCCAGAGCTCAGAGGAGGATGGGGAAAGGCTGCAGAGCAAAGCTGAAGGGCCGGGCCCCCGTTCCTGGGCTGCCCCAGGCTCACCCGGTCACCTGGCCTCCAGCCTCAGGCTCTGTTCCTCGGCAGAGTAGCACTGACTTTGGGGTCAGGAGGACCCTGGTTCGGTCCTGGCACTGTGTTCATCTGTTGTGTGATGGGCTGATGACCTCACCTCTCTGAACCTCGCTCTCTTCACAGCGTCAATGGGGTGCATGCTTGTATCCCCAGAAAAAAACGGTGGGCATTATGGCTCTTATGTCACAGGCCTGTTTTAGCTTCCTGGGGCTGCTGTAACAAGGAACATGTATCCCCCGCTTTTCAGAAGTATGCTTTATGCCTCTTCACGTTTACGAAAGACCTATGTTAGTTCCTGTTTTCCCCAACTGAAAGCCATCCAAAGAGGATTTTCGGGGACTTCCCTGGTGGTCCAGTGGTAAAGAATCCGCCTTCCAATGCAGGGGACACGGGTTCGATCCCTGGTCGGGGAACTAAGACCCCACGTGCCACAGGGTAACTAAGCCCGTGCACTACAACTACTGAGCTCGTGCGCCTCAACCAGAGAGCCTGCGTGCTGCAAACTACAGAGCCCACGCGCCCTGGAGCCCCCGTGCCACAACTAGAGAGAGAATACCCGCACGCCACAACGAGAGAGAAGCCCGAGCACCACAACAAGAGAGAAGCCCCTGAGCCACAGCAAAGAGCCTGCGCCACAAGGAAAGATCCCGCATGTCTCAACGAAGACCCTGAGTGCCGCAACTAAGTGCTGACGCAGCCAAAAAAGATGAATAAAATAAATAGAGGATTTTAGCATTTACGAAAAAGCGAGAATGGCGTTCAGCGTTTGTTTTGCAGCAGCAGCCGTCATAGAGGCAGCATGCACCCCAAGGAGTGAGAGTGGCACCGCCAAGCTCCTTTCCAGGAAACTACCCTCAGCATCTCAGCATCAAAGCACCTCAAGCCACTTTAGCTTTGAACTGTGTCTGAGAGCATCTGTGCTTTAACTGGATTTATGGTCTGCATCCGTTAGCAAGATGTGTGCTAATAACTGCTTCTTCGCGTTATACCATTTCAGCTTACAAAAGGTTTCATAGGAACTTTGGGATTGTGCGGAAACCTATACCGCAAAGTGGGTGGCTTAGAACAACAGAAATGTATTGTCTCACAGTTCTGGAGGCCAGAAGACCAAAATCAAAGCGTCAGCAGGGCCGTGTCCCCCGCTTCACCTGTAGGGGAAGATCCTGCTTCGCCTCTTCCAGCTTCTGATTGCCCCAGATGTTCCTCGGCTTGTGGCAGCATAACCCTGGCCTTCACATGGCCTCCTCCCTGTGTCTCTTCACACAGCCTTCGCTCTGCGCCTGGCTGGCCCTGTGTCCAAATTTCCCCATTTTATAAGGACACCACCCTGATAACCTTGTTTGAATTGATCACCTCTGTAAAGACCCTGTTTCCAAATAAGGTCACATTCTGACGTACTGGGGGTTTGGACAAATCTTTTGGGGAGGACACAGTCAACTTAGGCTGCAAGCTCTTTTGCACACACCTGATCCTTACAGGCAGGCCAGAAATGAGTGTCCTCACTGTACAGATGAGGAAAAATGGAGCTCAGGGAGGGGAGGTGACTGGTACAAGGTCACACAGTGAATGAGTCAGTCAGGGTCTGAACTTCAGTCTCCCAAGTCTGGTGCTTTTCCACTGCCCTCTTTAAAATTTAAAAGGAGAAAAGAGAGTCCAGAGCTATCCTTTGGGGGTCAAGAATTTGACAGCCGTGTGGCATCAGTAATAACAACCACCACTGACCAAACTCCTACCAAAAGTCAGGCACTCGGCTTTATATTCACTGTGTCACGCTGCTACTTTTGAAGTCACACTGCCTATTTAAAGCCAGGCTCTCCCATTCCCCCTGAGTGACACTGGGCCAGTAACTTCACCTCTCTGGGCCTCAGTTTCTTCTTCAGTAAAATGGGAACACCATCCACTCGAGAGGGTCATGGTGAGGATTTAATGAGGTGATTCATGCAAAGCCCTTAGCACAGGGCCTGGCACATAGTAACTTCTCATTTAATCCTCATAATAACATCATGAGGTAGGTCCACACTCTACAGAGACAAAACCAAGCCATCATTTGACCACGGTTATGAACTAGTTACTATGTCTAGTAAGTGACAGAAGTGGGATTTGAACCCAGGTCCCTCTGACTCCTAATTCTGTGCTCTTTCCACAGTGCTGAAGTCCTGGCTTCTCCTGAAGGCCTCCAGGCTTAGGAATCTGACTCTTACTGAGGGCTGGCAGGGCCCAAACTTCAGACAGTCTTCCTAACTGGGTGGTGAAAGCCCTGGTCCAACTCAGTCCCTGGGGAGGGAGGGGGCCTCTGGGTTTAAAACGCTGCCCATGCGGGAACCAGGGGCTGGGCATCCTCCCTACTTCAGCTGTCAGATAATCCCACGGGACAGACCTTCAACTCAAGTCCCCAAGAAGCATATGCCAACCCCCCTGGGTCCCAGGGGCATCTGTTCTGATTTCCTGTAAAAATTAGAGCTGAGCTCTGCAGAACGTCAAGGAAGCAGGGGAACTAGATAGTAGTGAAGGGGCCAAAGTCAAAGACATTCCCCATTGCTGCCCCCTACAGACAAGCAGGCACCCACACATGCACAAAGAAACACACAGGCCTGCTCCCCACCAGACCAGACGTCCACATGCTCACGTTCAGATACGCACGCCTGCAGCACAACACAGACCACAGAGCTGACACATGCTCACTCCACACTCCCAGAGGAATGACACACGTGCCCGGGGACACTCGCACCACAGCCTGACGCCGGCAGGGACCTGGAGACACCAGCCCTCCACATCACACAAGGATGCACAAGCCTGGGACCCAGACTCACAGACTCGGTGACGCCTCAAACCCCGGCCTCCGTCGGAAACAGAGGAGAAAGTGCGTCCCGTTGTCAAGCTCCCACCTGCCCCTTTTCTAGCCCTGAGCCCGCTTTCTCTTGGGCCTGACCCTGGACGACTGCCCCAGCCCCTGGGGGTCTCTGCAGCCTCTGTGATCTTGTCTTTCTCTGCACAGACCTCCCACTCCGTCTCAAGCAGGTCAGAAGCCCCCGCCCCTGCCCCAGGTCCCCGGTGCCCACCTGCTCTCTGACCTCATCTCCCAGCTCTCTCCTTCCGGCCACACTGACCTCCTCGCCCCTTCTGTTCTCTCACATCTCACTCTCCCCCCTGCCTGGGGCGGGGCCGAGGAGGGGGTACACTTGCTGTGTCTTCTGTCTCAAGTGCTCTTTCCTCCCACTTTCGTTAGGTCCTTTGCTCAAACCTCCCTGACCTCCCACCCCTGTATAAAGCAGCACTGCCCGCCTCCCCCTCTATCCCCAGCCCTGGCTTTTTTTTTTTCTTCCTAGTACATTTTTGGGGAGCGGGGAGGGTCAGTATCCCCCTCCCCCAGTGGAATGCAACTCCGTGGGATGGGATCTTCTTTGTTTTGTTTGCTGCCATGCTCCTAGTACCCGGCACCCAGCCTGGTGTGCATGGTTGGTGCTCAGTCAATGGGTGCTGAACGAATCACTCCTGACCGCCAGCCTGGCTCCGGGAGCACCCAGAGGCAGGGTCCAAGCTGATGTGCATACAGACCTGGGGTCCAGCCCTGGTCCTGTCACTTCATCTCTCAGGCTTGTCTCTCACACGGCTGTCGTGAGGATCGAAGATAACATGTGTCTGCTCTCCACACAGCATCTGACGGTCCACACGGTGGTGAGGTTTCCTCTGGCCCAGCACCCCGGTTTCCCTGTCCCCCACCTCCCACAGGAGTGTCAGGGGAGGACGGGGTTCCCCGGTGGTCTCAGCGCCTTCTTCCTCCCTTTCTACGTGCCCTCTCGGAGGCTGGACGCCTGTGAACCACTTTTCGCACCTCCCTTGGCCAGCAGGCTTCACATCGGCTTCTGCCAGTGAGATCGGATCTCACAGAACCAACCTTAGGAGGAGAGAGCCACCGGGCCACTGGCTGCAGCTCCCTCGGCTCCAGCCTTTCCTGATTCCCTGAACCCTTGCGGGGCCTCCTTCACACCCCCAGCCCTCCCAGTGGTTTCGTGAGCCGAATATATTAAGAGATTTATTTCCTACTTGAAACAGCTAGAGTGGAAGGTATTCTTGCCTGAGTCCTGACTGGATATCGAAGTTTCTGGAGTTTTTCCTGGGGCACACTTTGATGGTAGAGAAGGGCCAGAGTGTGCACTTGGGTGGCGTCAGGATGGAAGCTGGTAGGACATGGCTCCTCCCCCTTTGCCATCTTCTTTATTTTTCGGGCCGTGTTGCGCAGCATGAGGGATCTTAGTTCCCCGACCAGTGATCGAACCCGTGCCCCCTGCAGTGGAAGTGTGGAGTCTTAACCACTGGACTGCCAGGGAAGTGCCCGCCTTTGCCATCTTGGGTGGGGCCACAGCCCTGCGGTGAGACTGGTCCTGCATGTCCCCCTCCCCCAGCAGCCCTCACGGCAAGCAGCCCTCACGGCAATTGACAGCCACAGTGGGCGGAGTTCTCAGCACCTCACAAGTACCAACTCATTCATTAGCTCCTCAAAACGTCCCGTGTGGATGGTGCTGTTACCATCCTATTTTATACAGGAGTAAACTGAGACCCAGACTATTGAGTCAACTGCTCTTCAGTCACTTACATGCCTAATAAGTGGCAAACCTGAGATTCAAACCCAGTCTGGCTCTAGGGGCCGCGCTCATAATCACAGCTCTCTGCTCTCTTCCAGGCGTCTGTGCCAGCAGCTCGAGCAGCAGATGAGACCTTGGGGCCCTGGAGGAGGCGCTGTGAAGAGACGGGTGATGAGCTGATGCTTATTACATGCTTGAGAATTCACCAATGCCCTTTCTCCAGCCTCTTCTTATCTAATCATTTCCACTTTCCCACAAGCCCTGCAGCCCTCAAGCACATCAGCCCTCCCAGCACACGTGGGGAAGGGACCTCTCTCTCTATGGGGTGGATGGGGGACAGGGCATGGGGTCCCTGGAAAAGAATAACACTCCCATCTCAGCTCTGCTTCTCAACTGCCCACATGGCCCGTCCCTCTGTGGGCCCCAGTCCCCGACTGTAAGCAAAGAAGGTGGGCTGGAGGACCATTATGGCTCTTCTAGCTCTGAAAATTCTAGACTCCTGCTTTGAAGACATTTTGAAAATCAAGATCTTCGGTCAGGGCAGAGAGTGGACCACATGTTTCACTAAACCAGGCTGGGCTGGGAGTGCTTGGCTACTGGCTGCGTGATGGAGGCCCAGAGAGCCAAAGGCAAGTGTGCATGGGGACGTTGACCATCGAGTGGCTTTGCCTTCAGAACTGATAACTGCAAAGTGGATCTTTGGGCTGCAGAGACTCCAGCCTTGCCTGCCAATCCGAGGCTGCCCCTGCTCTCAGCAGGTTCTTACAGGAAGCTGGGCTGGTTGTCCCCCTTTTGATGAGCTGACTCGAGTCACTGACGGCCACTCTGTGCCAGGTGCTATGCTGGGCACTGAGGTTCAGGTGAATCAGACCCAGCCCTGGCGTCTCAGAGCTCCCAACCTTTCTCCCCTCCTTCAAGGCCCAGCTGGAACACCCCTCTTCCAGGAATTCTCCCCGGCTTCCAGCTCTGACTTCTAATGTCCCCGTGGTGTGGTACAAACCTAGCCCACGCCCAGGAGCTTTCCAGGGCACCAGGACCCACAAACCCTGGCCTGTGAAGAGGTCAAGACAGGTCCCGGCAGCCCTACCCCGTGCTGGGGCTCAGGAGTTGTGGTCAGAATTGTCGCTTGGCACAAGGACTTAGGACACAGCCCACATCTGTCCTGGCTGGAAGCAAAGGCACCAGTTTGACCCAGCACCCATGTGTTGGGCTCAGAAGCTCCTAAGTAAGCGAGGACATTGTGTTGTCTAAACGTTCCAAGTAATCTGCAGAGGGGCAGGGTCACCTTGCGACAGTGGAGAACACAGGGGCTCTGCACCCCAGGCCTGCCTCTTCCCAGCTGTGCGAGGCTGGCAGGTCCCATAAACACTGTGGGCCTCAGTGTCATCGTCTCTAAAATGGGCTAATAATACCCCCTAGCACAGTCACTGTGCAGCAGCTTAAACTAGTTAATGGGTTCAGATGCTGCCAGTGTTCCAGAGATGTGTTCCCCTCCTTCCTGGGCCCTCTGAGGCTGGCATTCACCACCCCGACACACTGAGTCTGCTCCCAGAGGACACCTTCCCCCTCGAGGGACACCAAAGCTCACTCTGGACCTCCGTCCACCCCACACAAACATAGGCTGGGCAATGCTGGCTGGGGGCAAGACAGGGCCCTGATGTGATGAGACACGCCCCGCTGGGTCCTCAACTGGTCATGTCCAGAGAAGCAGCCCCAAGGGCACCCCCTAGCAGTGGGAAAGATCTATCTCCACCAGTCTGTGAAGACAGCCCCTGCCCCAGGTACCTAGCCTGGCCTGGGCCCTGCCGCTCCCATCTGTGCCATGGTAGAGGCTCCCCAGAACAGGACATGGGCAGCTCGGCTTGGCTTTGCCCCTCACTCTACAGGGTAGGTAGTGCCGTGGAAATATACAAGCTCTGGCGTCAGGCAGACTGGGGTTCAAATCCAAGGTCCATTCCTTACTGGCTGTGAGATTTTGGTCAATTCACTTATCCTCCTTGACCCTCAGTTGTCCCATCTTGAAAATGGTACTAGGACCAACCCACCTCCTGGCATGGTTGTTAGACTAGTATCTCTGACGTTAGGTGTAAAGGACTAACAGGGCCCTGGGGAAAAGCTCACTCCCTGATCACAAAGAGGCCACCTCTGTACTCCGTGCACAGGGAGTGGTAGAGGGAAGAAGGCCAGGTGAAGAACAGACCCCAGACAAGCACCGAGGGCCCAGAATGCGCCCAGATTCACTCTCCGGGCTTGTCAGAAAGTCCTTGGAGAGATTTAATTGGGATGGGCTCTCCCCCTGGGAGAGGAGAGCCCAACATCCACCCAGCGAAGCTGAAGGTCACATCAAATCTGAAAGGCGACTTTGTTCTCTGCAGCTTCATCCGTTATGCATGAAAGAGCAGATGGCGAGTGCTCAGGATTCATAATTTGAGACATCCGGAGACTAAAGGCGTTGGCCAAATTTAAACCGAAAGACGGACTTGTTGAGTGTCTTCTCAGATTATGGGAGAAGAAGAAAGGAGAGAATTTCTTAGTCATCTACCATCCACTCAGAATTCACAGCCAGTCTGCCCGACGACGGCTGATATCAGAGGTCTCCGCCCCTGGGTTCCGGATATTTCCATGATCACTATTTGAAAGGGACAAAGAGATAAATGTCTGAGAAGACCCCCACTGGAGCTTGAAGAGAGCGGCCTTTCTGCGCGGCTCTACAGGAGGCCACAGGCAGCATGACTGCAGACGTGGCTCCCGGGGGATCAGGACGTGGCAGTCAAGGGCCACAGAGATCGGAGTCTGGGCTGTGGTCTGTCGAGCCCTGGCAGCCGCGCCTGCAGCCTCGGTGCCTGCAGCAGGAAAGGGAGCTAGCGCCACGGGGCTCAACAGGAGCGCCACGACGAGCTAGAGTTGAGAGCCTGGCACGGCCCTGGGCACAGACGAAGAGCTCGGTTAACAGTAGCCCCCGTTATTGTCCATTTTACTTTGACTTCCTTAAATGTATTTGGTCCCAATTGCCTTTTGCTCTGAGATAAGCTTTGAGCCATCTAAGTACATCACCGACAATATAATTGTCACCCGAATCTCACAAAACCCAGGGAGGCAGAAAGGGTGGTGACTGTTGTACCCTTTTCCCAGATGGGGAAACTGAGGCTCAAGGAAAGAAGTGACTGATCCAGTGTCACAGCCCCAGGTGGCAGAGCCAGAGCTAGACCTTGGGTCTCCCAAGTCACGAAAACACACTTTCCTTCATCCCCCACCCGAGTCCCCAGTCACACCCAAGCCACACGTTCTGAGTCCACATGGACAGGGAGGGTGTCTGGACTGCTGTCCCCAGCACTGAATCCCAGGCCTGGTTTGTGTTTAGCACAAAGTCTGTCAAATGAATAAACATCATGGACTCATTTGAGAATGTGATGGAAATGAGAGACACCATCCCCAAGAAAAATGTATGTGTGGCCACACGTATAATGTACATTTCAAGGGGTCACAGACCCTGGTTAGGAGGCCTTGACCTAGGTTTCCAGAGGCCTCTCCAGTGCTGAGCTCACTAAGCTATCCAGAGGTGACCTCATGGCACAACCCATCTGCCTGGTGGAAAGGGGGCCCTCACAGACCGTTATCCCCCATGTCTGGGTCTGTGGCCACCACTGCTCCAACCACCCAGGGCAGGGGCTGCCCAAGGCCACGCTCCTACGCGGCCACCACGACACTCCACGCAAGTGCTCTTTGTATTTCAAAAAGAGAACATTTATTACTTATTTTTTTCCTCATTAGAACTTCCTTTACAGCAACACAAAGTAAAGCACAACAAAACTTATTTGTAGACACAAGGGGAGCACACTGACCACTGTTGGCCAGAGACCAGATGAAGGCCCCATGGAGACTCACACAAACACAGCACAGCCTTTCTCAGGTCTCCTGGACCCTCGTGCCAAGGGTGGCCTGTGTCAGGTCCAAGCCCTGCTGCCTCACGACAAATACAGGGGCTGATACCAAGGAGATCTGGGGTGGGCAGCGGGGGTGCAGGAGCTGGGCCAGGGAACGGAAGTTATCTTTACATTTTGATAAAGGCAATCCCACCCCACCTCTCACCCAGGCACTCCTGTCTCTGTGTTTTGATTCAGATGCTTAGTTAGATACGTAGATTCTAAGAAACGGTGTGTTTCCTGGGCTGGTGAAACCTGCTCCGACTATCACCAGAGACTTAAGCTTGGTAAAGCCAGGCCTGGGAGGCACCCGAGGATGAAGAAGGTGCTGGCGGCTTTGCTGGGAGCCCCATGGGGGTGAAAGGAGAGGAGGGGAGACTCTGAAGGCAGGTTGCTGCTGGTACGTCCCCGACCTGGGGTCGGAGCATCAGGAAGGAACAGCGTGATGCTTATGAAGTTTGGTTCTGTTTCACCCTCTGAATTAGCAGACTTCAAACACTTCCATTTCCACAGAAATCAACAGCGAGACAGCTAGCAGGGCACACAGGCTCATGCCAGTTACGTGAGTAAAGGCACCAGATGGTTTGTTATGAAACACATTTTGGTCAGAAAATAGCTGGGGCTTTTTGGTTCCTGGGAGGACAACAAAGCCAGAAAAAAGGAGGTGCGAGTTGTGAGAGGTGTGGGGGAGAAGGCAGCTTTGGCACCAGATCTGGGTTCTACTCCTGACTCTCCCCCTTCCACGCGCGTGGTCTCAGTTTCCTCATCTAGAAACTGGCAACCAAACATTCGCAAACAAATCTAGGTGTTAGGTTTCACGCACTATCTCAGGAAGTACGGGGAGGTGGGGCTCAGACCAAAGAGCGGCGCGGGAAAACTTCATCCACGTGGAGGGGGAAGGGCGGGATGGGAGCTCTGCAGGAGGTGGTCACACAGATGACCCCACCGCCGCAGGCAGACTCTGGGAGTCCAGGGCAGCCAGTTACACCGGTTCCAAGCACCGCCGGGGACTTTGGGCCTCGTCTCTCGGAAGAAGGGCAGAAAGAAAGCTCTACGCAACGCAGCACCGTCGAGGAGCTGGGGGCCACACCTGCTGTGTGTGCTTTAAAGTGCCTGCCACGTGTTGTCTTTGGTCAGGGGCTGCCCCTCTGTCTCTGAGAGCCCCCAGGGCCAGGAGCCCAAGCCCCGGCCCGCTGGGCCCCCCACGGAAGGCGGGCTGGATGTCACAGTCTCCTCCCGCGGCTGTGTCGCCCTCCTGTGCTCAAAGGATGACAGAAATGAACGATCCGACTACTTTCAGTAAGGAGCAAGGGCACCTCCAGGGAAATCTGGGCCCTTGAAGAGAAGGGACAAGAAATGCTTTGGCCACCATCCTGACACCCACAGTGGAGCAGAGCTCGCTCAAGAGAGGGCAGAAAGCTGGTTATAACACTGCGCTCGCGCCTGATGCACAACCAGCTTCTGAGTTGAACCAGGAGTCACTGAATAAATATTCAAGGCATCTTTCAGTTCTCAGAGAAAGAACGGGGTTAAAAAAGAATCTCTCCTTCCCTCTGCTTGACTGGTTGCAGCTCTCATCTGCAGACTGACAGCGCTGCCGACTGAAGGACACTGGCTGGGGGTCCTGGAGCTGGCCCCGCCCCCGACGTGGGTGGCTTTGGTTTGTCACGTGTCCCGCCAGCCCCAGGCCTCAGAAGTTGAAGAGGTCATCCGGCTCGGCGCCACCGCTGTCAGGCTTGTCCCAGTCGACAGGCGAGAGGCACTGGGCGTAAT
The DNA here is from genome assembly GCF_003676395.1 of Aethalodelphis obliquidens. NCBI lineage: Eukaryota > Metazoa > Chordata > Mammalia > Artiodactyla > Delphinidae > Aethalodelphis > Aethalodelphis obliquidens. The sequence goes on from NW_020837953.1 coordinate 32,998,310, forward strand.
GAATGTCCTGTGCTGTCAGTCCAGTGTCCAGGACCTGAGGGTTCGTCCGAGATTGGGCAAGCCTGGAAGGCAGAGCTGCGTGAGCCGGAGGCCCAGGCAAGGGGCTGGCGGGGCCCCGAGGAGCTGGTCCAGCCTGGCCAGCACCAGGGTCAGAAGTGAGAGGACGTGGGTGGGAAAACGGCAGGACACATGGCCAAAGAAGCAAGACCCGGATGTCAGTAGAGGTGGCGCCTCTAACCAGAGAGCCTACCCTTGAGGGTCAAGGGGCTCAGAAAACTGTGGGGCAGGCAGTGGCGTTCCCACCACGGAGAGGCTGGGGCACCCACACCGTCCACAGCTCCATCAGGAAATGCCAGGAAAGAGGAGAAAGGGCAGCGCTGCCAGCGCAGAGAGGGGCATGCGTGAGAGCGAGCCTGGGGCAACCATGGAAGACCACTGGCTTTAACTACGTTCAACACAGTGCTGTTCACAAAGTAAATTCAAAAAGGGGCACAACTGAACGTACCAAGAATAGGGAGAGTTAAATAAATTACGGCCCATGTCCTTAAAAGAACATGAGGCAGTCAGTGAATGAGGTGTTTACAAGGAGTTTTTAACAGCCTGGAGAAATGCTCCTGATACACCAGCAGTAAGTGAAAATCAGGATCTCCAAATGCAAATATGATGAGCTGATCAATGCAAAAAAATGTATATGTATAGGATTAGCGTGAATTAAGCCCCAAAGTCAGGGCTGTGGGATTATGGGATGGTGTTATTTCCTGTTTAACGCTTTGCTGATTTTCCAAGTTGTTCATTAAGGGCACAAGACAATTTAGTAATCTGGAAAAAGTGAATGAAAGATTTCCTTCAAACAAGGGGGTTGTAGTCAGCCAGAGAAGCTGGGAAGATGGTAAAAAGAATCATGAAGGGGCCACACATGCCGCTCCCCCGACCTGGGCTGCACCGAGAGGTTTCCACTGGTTCTGGCAGGAAGGGGATGGGGAAGCGGGGGAGGGCTGTAGGGGGCTGCTGAGGGTCCCAAGGGAGAAAGGAAGGCCTGGCTGACCAGGGCCCAGTGCTCGGAAGCCTGAGCTGCCCAGGCCTCTCCTCAGCCAGCCTTCTTGGTGGCGTGTCCCCAAGCTGAAGGCAGCCATGGACAGAGATGGCCCCTGGAAAAGGGGGAAATGCCACCAGCCTCTGGTTAGACCAAATATCTCCTAATGGGACTCACATCCCTCCTCTACGTAATGCTCCATGGGCTTAATTAAACACTGCCTTTGAGCTTCCCTGGTGGCGCAGTGGTTGAGAGCCTGCCTGCCGATACAGGGGACACGGGTTCGTGCCCCGGTCCGGGAAGATCCCACATGCCGTGGAGCGGCTGGGCCCGTGAGCCATGGCCGCTGAGCCTGCGTGTCCGGAGCCTGTGCTCCGCAACGGGAGAGGCCACAACAGTGAGAGGCCCGCGTACTGCAAAAAAAAAACAAAAAAAACAAAAAAAACCCCACTGCCTTCTCCCTGCCCCTTTCCATAAATGCAAAACCTCTGGAAGGAACAAAGCCTGCAGAAAAGCCCATTTTTGAAGGCTACACCAGGTGTAGGAAGAGGAAGCCAACCTGAGCTGTAGTGTGTTCAGTTCAGCTCAACCTGTGGTAGAGCGGTCACCAGGAATAGCTTTTGATTCAACAGCAAGAACTTTCTGGCAGACCTAGCCAGATAGTGAGCTCCCCACCCCTGGAGGTATCTGAGTTGAGATTTTTGCTCTGGGGAAGGTCAGAGTTCACATTCTCAGACATGGCAAAGGGCCCTGCAGACCAACCCCCAAGGGCCAGGCCTCCCCCCCCAGCACCAGGAGCCCACCTAACGTTACCTTGAAAATGCTTCATCCAGGCCATCATCCAGCTCCTTGGGGAAAACAAAGCAGGAGATAAGAACCCTCAGAGGGGGAGCCCGTGCTCACAGCTGGGGCTTGTCCCAGCCCTGGGTAAGCTATAGGGACGTGGCACACAAGCGTAGGAGTCTGGTGGGCGCCTAGAGGAACAGGCACGGGCAGGCCTTCCACCTGGCTACTGCCACCAGCATCTCAGCACAGGGACCCAAACCTGGGATGTGGGACAGGAGAAAGGGCACCTAGGTGCCTAAAGACCTGGGGGTTCAATTCCCAGCTCTGCCACGAGTCAGCAACACCTTAGGCAAGTCACTGCTCCTCTTTGAGACTCAGCTTTTCCTTCCACAAAATGAGGGGGTTGGACCGGACGACCTCTACAGCTTTCAAATTCCAAGAGGGAGGATGGGAAGAAGGTTTTCTAGCTTTCACCCACTTTCAGAAGCTGAGCCCAAATTCCAAGCTCACAAGGGATAGCTGATGGCAGGAATGCCACAGCCTAGGTGGGAAAACAATGGGCAAGGCTCCCTCCACAGCCTCCGGGAGGACGGGCAGGTGGCAAGGCTGGTTCCCAGACTGCAGACAACAGGCTCGCGGTGCCTGCTTGGGGGACACTGGGTGGCCGCCAACAGGCAATGGGATTTGATAGGTTTTCAAGTCCATCAATGTTCCAGATTTTTAAAATTAAAGAGACGTGCATAGCACAGGGAGATCAGCTTGATGCTTTGTGACAACCTAGAGCGGTGGGATAGGGAGGGTGGGAGGGAGATGCAAGAAGGAGGGGATATGGGGATATATGTATACATGTGGCTGATTCACTTTGTTGTACAGCAGAAACTAAAACAACAGTGTAAAGCAATTATACTCTAATACAGATTAAAAAAGAAGATTTTGCAAAAACGTAAAAAAAAAAAAAAGAGACATGACATAAAGTAACATGTCATTCTGCAATAGATCCTGGACTAGAAAAAGGACATTGGAGGGACAAGTGGAGAAATGTGAATCAGGTCTGTAGATTATATAAGTGTTGCATAAATGTTAACAATTTTGATTTTTGTAACGTGGTTATGTAAGATGTTAACAATTGAGGAATCTGTATGAAGAGGAACAGGAATGCTTTGTACCATTTCTGTAATTTTTTATCAGTCTGAAATTATTTCCAAATGAAAAAAATTTCTAATTTTTTAAATTAAAAAATTATGTTCCTCTGGGAGATTCTGCAGGCAGAGGTCATCATCATCACTAAAGAAGTGAAAAAGCTGAGACAGAGAGAGGTCAGAGTGCTTGCCCCGGGTCACAGAGTGAGTCAAGGGCCAGGCTGCCTGCCTGAGTCTCAGGCTCCGCGTTCAGGGGGCCGACGGGGAGAGGCTTCAGGAGCGAAGTGCCCATGCCGAGAACAAGGGGGCCTTTGGCTGGTCCTGCAGTGGGCAGAGCCATGGATGCTCAGGCCAAGAGGCCAGGCATTGTGAGGAGACAGCTGTGCCGGGAGCCAAGGCTGTTGGGGACGCAGCCCTAGGTTCAAAGGGGACATTGTTCATCCCCTACCCTGGGTCTGGCTGCTGGGCTGGGTCAGGCCCTCCTGGAGGCCTGCAAGTCACGGGCTCCAGGGTCTGCACCTTGGAGCTGCCTTAGGCCTCATCCAGGGATCAGGCCAAGGCTCACTGGATCCTGGGGGGTCCCCAGGCCACATGACCACTCACCCAGACAACGCTGCTGCTGTTTAAGGCTTGAGGTCGCGGTGCCTCGTCCACGTTAGCGGTGTTAGCGCTGACCGTGGACAGCGGGGCCTTGGCTGTCTCTTCCAGGTCCAGCAGGTTCCCAGTGGCGACCACTATGAGGGGTCAGGTGCGTCAGGAGGAGAGGAGGTTCCTGTCTCCCAGCCCCATCCTGGAGCCTCCTGGGCTACCCTGGTCCCGACTCCCTCCTTGGGCATGGCCTTTCCAGCCCTTTCCACCCAGACCACCCAGAGCCCCACCCTTGCACCTCCCGAAGCAGCTGGACAGCTGCCCACAGGGTGGGAAGCTCTCTCCCACTCATGGTTTAGGCTGAAACCCATATTCACAACAGGTATTAAGTTTTTTAAGAGATCACACAACAAGATGTAAAGTGTATAGGGAGAGATGTATACACAGATTTATATACCTGTATAGGGACATATCTGGAGGAACATGCACCAAAACAAGTAATTTTCCCCCTTTACCTGCATTTGCTAATTTCTCTATAATAAACAAGCATTATTTATTTAACACCAAAACAAAGATAAAAACCCAGGAGCTTACCCCAGCCCAGGAGGGAGGGGGGCCCTCTGGATGAAGGGTCCCATGCCATGCAGCCCCTCCCCCGCCCAAGACTCACGGCTCTTCAGCGAAGGGGTGCTGTCTCGGCGGCCCCCCGCCAGGATGTCCCCTCCGTCTTGGCTGGTTTTCTCCCTCTTCTCCTTCTCTGTGGGACCAAGGCACAGCGCGTTGGAGCCCCCGACCCCAGCACTCCATCCCTAGCCATCACTGGGCAAGGGGTAGGCTGTGGCCAATCTCAGGGGGCAGGTGTTAGGTCTCCAGAATGGAGAAAAGGAACTCTGCATATTTCACTTAATCCTCACAAGGACCCTGGGGGAGGGAGACAGCTGCTCCCAATTCTTCAGATGGGGAAACTGAGACTCGGAGGTGAAGGGGCCTGTGCAAAGCCACAAACCAGACAGGCGGTGAAGCGGACGACCAGTCCAGGCCTGACTCCAGAGCCTTTACCATCCTCCCCGCCCCGACTGCTCTGCTGGTCGCCTTCAACGCCCCTGCACACCCCACCCACCATGTCCGCAAACAAGACTCACCTTCCTTGGATACCTGCCAAAACTCAAAAGCGACTTTGAAGGCCTGGGCTACTGTGAGGGTGACAGCCTGGGCCTGAAAAACAGGAAGTGGGGTCGGGGGAGGGGTACAGTGTTAGGCAGGTAAACGCAAGTCTCAACTGGAGGCCCAGGGACTCCAGGCCAGGCCCACCCTGGCTGTCCCAGGCTCTGGAATGCCTGATTGGTGGAGGCAGAGTCCTGGCCCCTCCCACATCACCAAAGCTGAGGTAATGAGGTCACACCTTCCCCAGGCAGCTGGGCCCCCTCTTCACTAAGTGAAGCCCAGCCAAGATTCCCACGGGTACTCCAGTCCCCACCTTGGCAATGGCCATTCACCTCTACTTTTTTCCTTCGCCTTTGAGTTCCCCTAAATGCAATTAACTGTGAGGCTTATTTCCTCCGAGAAGTCCTCTCTAATTACCTGAGGACTGCACACAGTAACTTAGTCCTTAAAATGAGAGAACAGAAAAGCCAGAGTTGGAAAGGGCCCCGCCGCTGCCTGAATGAGCCACAGCTGCAGAGGCAAAGGTTAGACTCCAGTTACTACTATGCTGGGCCAGAGGGGCTTATAACTGAATGCCAGAAAGGCAGGAGGAGGCTTCTACATTTCCTGGCAGGTGCAATATGTCAATGAGGGCCCAGGGCAGAAGACTAAAACCATCCAGTGCCATAGCCCACCTGTAAAGAAGGGCCACACCTTGTCCCTCAACCCCTGGGGGACTCCCATCTACTCCTTCAAACCCAACTCAAATGTCACCACCTCTCTCACGTCACGTCATGTCGCGTCACAGGCACTGGGCTTCCACAGCCCCGCCTACCTCTCTCTGGTGTCACGCATATGAAAGTGTCACCAGCTCACATGCCTGTGTCACCCCACCTGGGTGCTCCCTGAAGGCAAGCATCGACTCTGAACACCCCTGATTCCCAGAGCCCTCCAGGGGTGTCTAGGATGGTGGCTGAATTGCATTTGCCCAGGGGCAGGTCTCCTGAGGCCTTACACTCCAGCCAGGACCTACCCTTAGCCCACCTTCAACTCAGCCCTTTCCTCTCTGATTCCATTTCAGAGTTAATCAGCTCAGCTTCTGGGAGTGGAAGTCCCAGAGCTCGCAACTGTAGCTGGAAGCGACATGTAGCGTCTTCTGCAAGCTCGGCCTGGGGAAGAAAGCCACCAGACTCTTTCAAGTGTACGACACGTTCAGGCCTAACCCGCCTCGGCCCCACTCCCTTCGCCTCCGCCAGACAACTCAATTTAATTGAGAAATGAATCTGTGGCTACTGCCTTTAAAACTTTTTTAAAATTTAAAATCCCTAAACAAGCTGACTGATCCATGCCAATTAAATTTCACGAAGTATAAAATCTCATTTGAATGTCTCTGTCATTTACATTTTTGATGGAAGTACGGGCGCTTTATGGCAAAACTTAAATATGGTAATTAAGTATGAAACTCTTCACAGCTGTTTACAATTTAAGCTGTCACGTCTGGATCAAGTTTAATAGACCCAGTTACCATTGAGAATTGCCCATGAAATAAATATATGGGCTAATTACCAGCCAGAGTCAGATCACTATACACCCAAGCAAGGGCTGGTCACCCGGTGTGGCAGGGAGATGGGAACGCCATTATTTTTGCCTCCAGGAAATCTGAGGGCACAAGCCTGACACTGTTTTTGCATAAATCTGCTTGTTCATTTGCATACATCCCCGCCCTTTCACCCCGAAGTCCTGAGCTGCAAGTTAAACCCAATATAACTCAAGATGCAGATGCATGCAGGTGGCTGAAAGCCCAGGCTGGGCAGAGACTGGGAGGGGGTGGGCCCCGTTTTCCTGGGCGACTGCAGGAATCTAGGCACTAGCGATGGAAGGATTGCTCAGGCCTGCCCACCGAAAAGCCCTCCTTGACTCCGCAGGCCAGGAGCCTGCCCCTCCTGAGTGCCTCTGGCCTCTGGGTCTGTCTTATTACCCTGACCAGGTACTGCCTTGCCCAGTTTTTGACGTCCCTGTCTTGTTCTGGGTAACCAGGCTGTTAGCTTCTCACGGGGACCAGGTCTAGCTTAGGGCTGCAGACCTGGGCCAGGACCCCGGAATCCAGGACCCCAACCAGGTTCTCAAACCAAGTCAGGCCAGGTGCCCTGTACAGCCCTGCTGCCCAGAAGCATAAATCACTGCACAAAAGGATGACCTGAGGAATGCCAGTGGCCTGGGAGGGAGAATAGCCCTGCCGCGCCCGACCCCAGGTGGAATTAGGGAGCCCACCTGTACCGCAACCCTGGGCTCCCCACCGATGCCAGCAACAGCACCTTCACTTCAGAGCCCAGAGGCTGAAGTGCTGGCTGAGGGCTCCCAGGTGGGCAGATGGAAACACTTCTTTGTACAGAACCTTATCCTGGCCATGCCCAATAGAAGCCACGGGGAAAGAGAGGCCAGGCGGTTGGGCTGCCTGAGCTGAGCTGAACTGGTGGGTGATCCAGAAAGGGACCCATTTGCCCCTCGATCTGGGTGGGTCCTAGGCTTCTTGCTCATTCAGGCAGCCCAGCAAGGAAGGGTGGGGATGTGGAGGCTCTGGGCCCTTGGCCAGAACGACTGAGGGCTACGTCAGCGTGCAAATTCAAGGCTCCCCTGAGGCTGACTCTACCTAGCCATCCACCCAGGCTCTGGTGACATCTGAATCCCCAACCCCCAATCGTACCACTTCACTTTGCACCTCTGTGTCTTTGCACGTGCTGATTCCTGCGCTGGAGTGCACCCACCCTCTCACCACCCTGCCCCATTTTGCTTGGCCTGGCAAACTCCTACTTACTACTCATCCTTCAAAGCCCACCTCAAAATGTCTCCTCTGAGAACTCTTCATGTGCCACCTCCAGAGTGACTTAATAACCTCCGCCTGAGAACCAAGCTCCCTGTATGCCCGTTACTGAATCCCGGCTCTTCTCTCCCGTTGCCTGGTTCGCATCTTCACGGCCACCCTGGGTCCCCAGTGCCCGACACGGAGCTCAGCCTGGGACAGGCAGCAGCAAGCACGTGGAGGGACCTGCCAGCAGGCGGGATGTGGACTGAGGCGCCCATTTCACCTCCTGCCTCCTCCTCAGAGACGTCCGCTCCGCCCTGAGAGGCTCAAGGTCTCCAACGTGGCCAGACCACAAGGCCATAACACACTGGCAGCTTGGGCTCAGCTGAGGCCTTGGGAGCCACAAGGACACCACACACATCAGGTGGTCTACTGACACCGCCCTGGGCTGGGCTGTCTCTCCAAGGGACCTCCCCAGGGCTCCCTGAAACGGGGAGGCCAGGTGGGAGAGGCTGGAGATGGACAAGCCAATATCCAGCCGCTCCTGATGCAGATGAGAACGGGCCAAAAGCCAAGAGTCTGGGCCCTGGGTGTCCAGCAGGAGCCCGTCCCTCTGCCCGGTGGCTCTGCTGTCAGCACCAAGCAGGCTGGCTGTTTTCCCCAGTACCTGACCTCTTGGCCTGGGGTAGACGGGTTTTGTTCAAGCCTGTCTAAAGTCCTCTGGCCCAAGGCCAGGCTCCCTTAGCCGCTGGGCCAGCATCCACTTTCTTTTACCCCCGACCTCTCCATCCCAGAGGAAGCCTCTACATGTTGGGAGCCCCTGCACTGCAGCAATGGCTGAGGGCCAGCTGCCCCTGCCCGGTGCCTGCTCTGGTCAGTGGGGAGGAAGAGACAAACAATGGGGACATAATGAGCTTGTTCTGTGGGAACAAGGCTGTCACGGGAGAAGCCACCGCAGCTCAGGGACCTAGGGCATCATGAGGCCCCGGGTGAGTGGCTGGCGACATCGAGTCTGCAGGAAAGAAACAAGGTGCACAAAAGAAACTGAGACCTTTCAGAACAATCCTGGAGGTCATTGAGGTGACCTCCTCATTCTGCTGATGGCATGCAGCCCAAAGAAGGTCAGGGGTCTTATCCACGGTCACAGAGGATCAGGCCCCTGGTCTGTCTCCTCCTACAGTGCTCCTCCCACAAGACCTGTGGTAGGCTGAATCGTACTCCCTCCACCCCACCCCACCCCATCCCCGGTAAGATGTCCACATTCTGATCCCTAGAACCTGTGAATGTTACTATACATGTCAAAAGGAACTTTGCAGATGTGATTAAGTTAAGGACTTTGAGATGGGGGATTATCCTGGATTACCCAGCGGGCCCAATCACAAAGGACCTTATGAGAGGGAGGCAGGAGGGTGAGAGTCAGAAATAGCAATGTGATGACAGAGCAGAGAGGGAGACTGGAAGATGCTCCACTGGCTCTGAAGTTGGAGAAGAGGGCCCTGAAGGGTAGCAGAAAGCCTGGGCGGGGCGGGGGTCACTTTCAGACTGTGATGTCCTGGATATGTCCTTGATGACATGGGGAGGGGAACGGATCCTGTCTCCTTGGCTACAAGGACCACAGGGCACAGGAACTGGGGCTCTGGGCTTCGCACACAGAGGTTAACAGAGGCCAATACTAAATCAATAAATGTCGGGAACCTCCTTACAGGGCGGATGCTCAGATCTCGGGGGCCTCAGAAACAAAAACTTCAATGCCAAAGGCTGACTCCCTCCAGCTGCTTGCCACGAAGTTCAAGACAAAAGCCCAGAGACCACTGAGGTCCAGCTCGTCCCAGCTAGATGTGTCAGGGCATCCTGGAAATGGGGTGAGGGACTCCTGGCTCCTCACAGCCATGCAGGGAGAGAAGAAATGTGGGTTTAGACCCTCTGCTAGCTAACGGCACCCTCTGCTAGATGACAGTTAGCTACATCATCTTCAGCAAGAGAGCTGACCTCTGTGAGGCTGTTTCCTCATAAAAAATAAAAATAAGGGCTTCCCTGGTGGCGCAGTGGTTGAGAGTCCGCCTGCCGATGCAGGGGACACGGGTTCGTGCCCCGGTCTGGGAAGATCCCACATGCTGCGGAGTGGCTGGGCCCGTGAGCCATGGCCGCTGAGCCTGTGCATCCGGAGCCTGTGCTCCGCAGTGGGAGAGGCCACAACAGTGAGAGGCCCGCGTACCGCAAAAAAATAAAAATAAAAAAAAATTTAACAAAAAATAAAAAACAAATAAAAATAAAAACAATGAACGCAGTTACAGTGCCCACCTTGCAGAGTTGTTCCGAGGAGAAATGAGACGGTACCTTAAAGATTACCACTGAAACAGGCACAGAGTAGGTACCAAAATATGGCCATTTCCCTCCCTTCTCCGGCCACAGCGAGCCGGGTCCTCTGAGGGCCCTCGCCTTTGCCTTTCACACTGGGCACCTCTGATCACCAGTCTCTAGAGACTAATCCCTATAAGGCCCTGCACCTTATAGTGACAGGAGACCCACCCCACCCCCGCCCCAGATCTCAAATCCATCAAATCACATTATAGAGAGGAAGCGGCTCAGGGCACTCACTGGGAACGAGGGCTTGTCGCTGCCCACAGGCCAGGCGAGGGCAGCCCATCCTGACAGGTGGCCCACCCGACTGTAGCCCTACATGGTGCCCTCAGCTCTCAGCACCCACTTGAGGTTCCCAGGGACTTCAGACTTTCTTTAACTGATGTCACCTTTGGGTCCCGCCTTCCCCCCAGTCAGGGCCCCCAAGGCAGGGCTGCCAAGGCGAGGCTAGAGCCTGCGCAAGCCCAGCCTCTCCCCACTGACCATCTTCCGCTTGGTGCAGAGGAAAGCGTGGCACTCAAGATTCTCGTTGTGCTGGCTCTGTGCGATGTACGCAAACACTTTGTCATGCATCTTGTCTGCTGTGCAGTAGGAGATTCTGAAAGGCAAGTGGCAAGTGTCACCAGACTCCGGCACAGGGGCCTGACTGCATCCCGAAAGCCCCTTAGAGCATCTCCCCTGAGTTCCAGAAAGCCTGCCATCCCATTCCACTAGGGTGGGACTCTGGGCCTAGCATCCTGGGCCATCCATGGGGTGCGGGAGAGTGGGGAAACCCAGGCTAGGCAAGAAGGAGTGGTGGTAAAGACTGGAGGAAGGGCTTCCCTGGTGGCACAGTGGTTAAGAATACGCCTGTCAATGCAGGGGACACAGGTTCAAGCCCTGGTCCGGGAAGATCCCACATGCCGCGGAGCAACTAAGCCCGTGTGCCACAACAACTGAGCCCGCGCTCTACAGCCCACGAGCCACAACTACTGAGCCCGTGTGCCTAGAGCCCGTGCTCTGCAACAAGAGAAGCCACCGCAATGGGAAGCCCGCGCACCACAATGAAGAGCAGCTTCCGCTCACTGCAACTAGAGAAAGCCCACATGCAGCAATGAAGACCCAACACAGCCAAAAATAAATAAATTAAAAAAAAAAAAAAAGACTGGAGGAAGGGCACATCCCCCCTCTACTGAGCCACATCCCTAAATAGTAGTAGGTGAGCCCTTACTGTACACCAGGCAATGTTCTAGATATCACCTCACTGCCTTCTGAGATGCGTTCTAGTACTATCCCCACTTTTCAGGTGAGAATACTAAGGCTAAGAGTCTCAGACCACCAGGCTAGTTTCCGGAGGCCATAACCACTGCCATGCTCCCTCTTAAGAGTTTGTGCTAACCAGCTGGAAAGGGGGGCAGGACACTACCCTGCCCACAATGCCCTTCACCTGAGTGTCCCCCACCTGCCCTCCCTTTGATCACACCCCTGCGCACAGGTCAGATGAGTTACAGGCCCATCTCTCCCAGGGTGACTGAGACTAATGACAGCTTCTCTTGGAGCTGTGGCCAGGGGAAAAGGAGCTGGGAGTAGGGCGGGGGCGTAGGAGGGAGACACAGCAGCTCCCTCCTCTGAAACACCTTCTCCCCCCTTGTCTGATCCCTCCCCGCTGTCTCCAGTCATCCTGGGAATCCCAATCAGAAGAGGAGCTGGCAGCCCAGGGGTGGGACAGCTCAGCAGACGCCCTCACCTCATGCAGCCCCAGTTTCAATCACAGGCATTGACAAAGGGATCATCACCACTTAAAACCCCCAGATGGGCAGAAGGAGGGGGTGTCAGGTTCCCAACTGCCTCTTCTCCAACCCAGGGGATCCAGCCTCCTGTCCTCAATGCCCTGGGTCTTCGGTGTCACTCAACTAGATCCTATTTTTCAAGCCCCAGCAAGGCGCCTCCTCCCGTGAGAGGCCCTCCCAAGCTTCCCCAGGCAGGCCTCTCCTTCTCTGCCCTCTTGGGAAACACTTATACTCTATCTCCCATGTCCTCTGCTCCATCCCCTCCTAGACTGGAAGCTCCTTGAAGGCAGGGGCTGGGTCTGATTGCTCACCCGGCACAGACCTCAGCAGAGCAGGTACTTGGACACCAGCTAGAAACTCTAAAACCACGCCCTCAACACACATCCACCCTCCCACCACCACCCCCCAACCCCAGTACTGGCTTTGCTCCAGCCAGCTGAGCCACCTGCTCGGAGACAAGGCAAGAGAGTGCAGGGACGAGAGGCCTGACAGAACTCTGGCCTCGGTGTCCTGGGCGTAGCTCGGCCACTATCTCACCACGTGGCCTTGGGCAATTCCCTCTCTGGGTCTCAGCTACCCCACCTGGAAAATGGACCTGAGCTGCCTGTCTCTTCCAGCTCTGAAATTTTACAACTGACCAGCTAAGGGAGAGGCGGGGACAGCCTGAGGCTCCAAGGGCCGGGCCTGTTGCCCTGTGAACAGCGCCCACCCTCTACAGAGATCATCTACACTCTGGCCTCAGACTCTGCCTGAGACCTCCCTGGACACCTGGCCAGATGTCCAGAGCTGAGCTGCTGCATTCCCAGCGAAAAAGGCAGTGACTGTGCAGCTCTCTGCTCCAAGCCTGACTCAGCAGCACACTTGGGGGTGGGGTGGGGGGCAGGGGTGTCCCAGGCCGGCTGCAACTAGTGATAATGGCAGCAGCAACTGCCATTAGCCACACGCTCACTGTGAGCCAGGCGCGGGGCATCCAGGGCTTCATAACCGCACGCCGGGCGGGACCTGCTTCCAACCGCGCACACAGATGAGGGAACTAAGGCCCCCAGGTCACCCAGATAGGAAGTGGTAGGGTCTGGATTCAGACAAAGCACTCCATCCACTGCCCCGAGCAGCAGACTGAATGTGGGCAATGCTGAGCGTACCTGTAAATGGACACGTTCTCAATGAGCTGGTTGGTGATGTTGTCGGTCAGGATGATCCCCCGTGGCGACACCTTGAGAGTCACCTTCTGCAGCTTCTTCCCACTGGCCTTGGCCTTGGGGCAGACGTGGGTCAGAGGAGCCTACCTACCCACTTGGGACCCACCCTCGTGGGCTACACCCAGCTGCTCTAAGCCCCAGACGCGAGGCCCACGGGAGGCCTCACCTTAGGTGACCGGCAGACATGATGGGGAAGACAATTCAGCCAACACCTTCTTCTAATAAAAATAGGGACAAATGTCACTCACTGAGTACCTGCTGTCTGCCAAGCACGGGACCTCGAGTCATCCTCACAGGCGGCAGGGACTTGCCTCAGGAGAAACCAGACTCAGAGGGGTTAAGGGAGTTGCCCAAGGACACACAGCTAGGAGGGACCTCAGACTTTGAGGGCTGAACGCGCTATCACAGCCCAGCAGGATGGGGACTCCACGCTCCACCCACTGTACCTGCCAGGGCCTGAGCAGAGGGGGCCGAGACCACCAAGAGAGGCGAACTCATAGGGCACGCGCTCACTCAGAGCTGGGGAGGAAATCCAGTCCCTCAGGCCACAGGGCAGGTGGCTGGGTGCCAGCAGCCCTCCCACTATCCCTCCCTGGCACGAAGCTACCAACCCTCGGCCGGTGGCCTGAGCTGAGGGAGGGGAGGTTTAGAGAGGCCACGGCCACAGCAGCTGGAGAGGAGGACACTGGCCGGACCCTGCCAGCCCAACGGCCGCCCTCTCGACCCTCTAAGCTGGACGCGGGGGGACGCGGGGGCAGGGCAGCTGCAACACGTTCAGTCAGGGTGATATGCAGGGGATGGGTGCTCACCCCCCAAGCCCCAGAAGGCGCTACCCCTTCCTCGTGCTCCCACACCCCACCCTGACTGGGCTCACCGTGGCCACGATCCTCTTGACGGCGGCGGCCGACAGCTCCTCACCCTTGGGCTGCTCCACCAGCGTCATGCCCAGGTACTTGAGGCTGAAGAGCATGCCCTCGAGCAGCGTCTCCCGAGTGTCTGTCCAGTTCTCAGGCAGCTCTGGGCACAGGAGGACAGGCGCTCAGACCCCGCTGGGCAGGGCCCACCACAGCGGCAGCATCTGCAGCCCCCGTCTCCTAGGAAGACCCAGCAGGGACATTGGGGTCCCCCCATCTATCATTACTTTTATCTTTAATAAAGGAATAACATTTTCTAGTACGTACCAGGCACCATGGTAGGAAGCGTTACATAAAATCTTCTCATTGATCCTCATGAGGACCTATGAGGCAGACACTTTTATCATACCCATTTACAGACAAAGACACGGAGGCCCAGGGAGGCGAAATCACATGACCAAGTCCACAGAGCCAGCAAGTGCAAGAGCCAAGAATCAAACTCTCATTTTCAGATCCGAAGCCCAGACCCTTAACTTCAATGTTAACACTTGCTGAGGGCAAACCATGCCATTTTCTTATTGAATCTTCAACGCAATCCGGTGAGATGGGTATTATTCCCACTTTACGGATTAGGAAACTGAGGCTCAGAGAGGTGAAGTCGTCAGACAAAGGCCACATACAATGAGTAAAGGGTTGGAGTCACAATTCAAAACTGGGTGGTTCCCATGGCCCCAGTCTGGCCTGCTTTCCTCCATCTGCACAGCCACAGAGACCAAAAGGTAGGGAGGAGGGAGACCAGGAAAGAGACAGCAGCCCAAGGAGGGTGGGCGTGGGGTAAGGCTTAGTGGGGAAAGGGGCAGGTGACTGCTCAAAAACCATCATAGGAAGGCCACTGAATCCGGAAGACCTGGGTTCGAATCCCAGCTCTGCTTCCCCCCACCTGCATGGTCTTGGGGAAGGCCCCTCTCCTCTTTGAGACTAATAATGCCTGGGCTACAGCAACGGCACACAGCAGGACACATGGGAAGGGTCCTCTGAAAGCTCTGATCACGACTGAGGTCAGGAAGGTTGGGAAATGAGGGGATGAGCCTGGCTCACTGGGTGGTGAAACAGACCAGGAGGGAGAGTTGGAAAGAGGCCTCCATTTCACCCCACCCACATGAGAGAGGGCCCTGAGCAGGCAGAGGGACAGGAGGGGAAGTGTGGTCTTCACTGTGGGAGGGGTCATACAAGAATTCACAGGAGTACCTCGTCTCCCAAACTGAGACCCAGGTGAGGAGGAATTTGTTAACCTGTCATCCAGAGCCTGGCATGCAGCTGGCATTCCTGAGTGAAGGAACCCAGACAACCCCAAGGCTTTCAGGCCTGCAACGCCCCAACCCCATCCTCAGCTCTGGACCCTGGACCACTGCCCTCCAGCCTCTGCCCTTAGGCCTCCACCCCACATGAAGCCAACCCCCACTGAGAAGACCCCGAAGTGACCCCATCCTCTGTCCCATCAACCATGAGTCTATTTCATTTGATCCTCCAAAGACAATCAGAAAGTCCCCGAGGTGTCCCAGTCCTGGGTTTGGTGATGGGAGCCCTGGAGCAACTCAGACATGGGCCTTGCTCTCAAAGAAACCAAGAATATTGCCACCATCAGGGCAAAACAGAGCTACAGTAACAACAAAGCAGCAGCTCTTACCATTACCTCTAACACTCACAGCTACCTTGCAAGCTGGCATTCTTTCATTCCCATTTCACAGAGGAGGAAACTGAGGCTCAAAGGACAAGTAATTTGCCAAATTATTTGTCTATTTGACACTTAAAGCCCAAGTTCCTAACCATCAGGTAAACGCTATCTTGCCATGAGGCAAACTACCCTCAGTTTAGCAAAAGGTCATGGAGAAGTGCCTAGAGCCAGAGGTATTTCCCCCCATAATTCTTAATTCCTGAGGCTTCCTCTCTGTATGGAGATGCCTGGACCACCACTTTCAACTCGATATTCATCTAAGCAAGGGCGGCAGACTATGTGCTGCCACGCCTGTCGCCTGTGTCCTTGGCAGACATTGCTAATCAACTGCAGCCCTATTCCCTCTGATTTAAAGGCTTCGGACTGTTTCTCAATAAAAGGCTCCTGGCTGGCAATACCAATCCATCAGGGGTGGCCTTGTTCATCTCATTACCCATCCCTGCCCCACAGCAAACATCCTTCCTCTCCCCATTTTCATGTCTTCTCTCTCCCATTTCCGCCAGCTCAGCCCTTTCCTGGCCCCTCTCCAAATCCACTTCCGCTCCCTCCATTCCAAAAGGGCCAAAGCTTGCCAAGGTCACAGACGACCTCTTTGCTGTCAAAACATTCCCCAGTCCCCCCTGACCTCTGAAATACTCCGCATTTTTCTGCAATCCTCCTTCCCTGGCCTGATCCTTCCCCTCTTCTATGGCCTCCTGGAACAGAGCCCTGGTAGACTGGTTGCCACTCATCAGCCTCAGAGACCCTCTGCCCAACCTCCTCACTTGACAGACGATAAAACTGAGGCCCAGAGAAGGATGGGACTTGTGCAAGGTCACACAGCAATCAGAGGGACCCCAGCTCCCAAAGCACTACAGGCAACTCCCACAAGGACTGTTGCGAAATTAGAGGTTGCCCAGCCTCGTCTCCCCCCCAATAGCCCTGCACGCAAGCACACGCACACACATGCAGGCACGCACACAGCAGACGATCCAATCAGACACAGCTTCTTCCCATGACGTTACATTTACTTTCCCACTTCTGTGCCTTTGCTCAAGGAGCTCCCTCTACCAGAAATGCCCTTCCCTTTGCTTGATTGAAACCCCTCGCACCCAGCCTCCTCCAGGAAGGCCTTCTTTGAGGCAGTATAGCCTAGTGGTTAAGAGCACGGGCCTGAATCCTCGAATCCACTGAGTGAGCCTGAGCAAGTTAATTTCCCTGAGCCTCAGCTCTCTCTTCTATAAAGTGGGAGAAGCAAAAGTCTCCAGCTCACAGGGCTGTGGTGACCCTTTGATGAGATAATGAGATAATAAAATGTAATGAGATAATGAGCCAATAAAATGTAATGTGCTTAGCACAGGGCCCCACCCATGGTTTTGCCTCCTGGGGCCTGTCCCTGCTGTCAGGGGTTTCTCTGCCCCTCCTGAGTATGGATCTCCTTCTCTTCCTCCCACAGCCATATCACAACCACCAAGCCGCTGCCTGCTGTGTGTTTTCCTCTTGAAGGACTGCCACGCATGTCTGCCTCCCCCAGGAGCTAGTATGGAGAAGGGGCATCCCCGCTCAATGTTGCTGCTGTCTCATTCTACTTCTCCCTGCCCCTCCCAGGCCCAGCAGAGATCCTCCTGCCCCTCCAGGGAACCCTGCCTCCGCGCCCATACTTCTGGGCATGATTCATCTCTTCAGTGAGGTATAAGTTCTCTCACACCCCACTCCCTCCCTGAAGAAACCGGAACCAAAGAACACTCTATTAATAAAGACAGAGGTAGGGTTCACTGCCACACCGGCCCAGTCACCATCCAGCCACCTCGGATAGGCTGGAGGCCATGTGCTCCTTCCCAGGAGGAGCCCAGGGTTTCAGGAAGAGCTCCCGGAGGCCCCCAGGCAAATACAGGCCTGAGTCCACAGCGCTGTTCCGGTCCTCGTTATTTTTGGCCCGGTCGTGGGTAATGACTGCACTATTTTAACTTTACGATTTTACAGATGACCTGCTGTCAGAATTAGCTGGGGATGGATGGACCATAGGCCCAGTCTAACTTGTAGTTGCAAACATGTACTCTTTCCTTATTAAGCGGGCCCCTGCCCAGGCGTCAGAGCTCTTGTGCCCTTGTGCCCCTTCTGCTGCCCTGGGAGACCCAGCCTGGCTGGTGCCTGGAACATCAGAGCTGCAGCCAAACCCATGGGCCAGGGGGGAACCTCCAGCAGGGGTCCTGGCCTCCAGCCTCCTCCGGCCTGGTGGGGATATGGCCTCAGAAGCCACAGAGTGACACCTCAAAAGAGGACCCAAGCTCTGCTGTGACCTGGAGTGTGGCTGCTTCTCTAGGCCACAGTCTCCTTATCTGACAAATGGGCTCAGGCCTGCAGGAGCATCATCAGAAAAAGGTTCAGCATGTGAAAAGTGCTAGGCAAATTGGAGAAGTTGTTAAGACTATCAAAAGAAAATAATAATTTCAAAAAGGTAATTCCCTGCGGTCCAGTGTTTAGGACTCGGCACTTTCACTGCGGGGGTCCGGGTTCAATCCCTGGTCAGGGAAATAAGATCCTGCAAGCTGTGGGGCACGGCCAAAAAAAAAAAGAAAAAAAAAAGATAATAGCAGCAGCTACCATTCCTAAGTACCTACTTATACTGTAAGAAAAAAATATGCTGTCAAGGTTAAAATGATGAGGTCTGGAGACGGGTTGTGGGGTTCATAGTCACTCTACCTCCCTGGTCCTTGGTTTCGTCATTTAAAAATGGGGACAACAACTGTACCCACCCTATGGGGTTGCTGTGAGGATGAAATTAGTATACACAAGGTAGGCTTAGAACGGTACCTGGTAGATACCAAGTGTGAGTGTTGTGTCATTATCAAGGGTCAAGTGCAAAGGGCTTTCATGTGTACATAGCCATTTGCAGTACTTTATGAGAAGAGTCAAGGATATAGTAGGACTCCCATTTCACAGATGAAGACACTCAGAGGTGTCTGGCCATGACTCAATCCACAGTGCTGGGCCTTGAATCCATAGCTGTGCTCTCTGCCCTCTCCTGCAGCCCACCAAGCCCCTTCCCATGAGCAGGGCCAGGCTCGGGGTCATCCAAGAAGAACGGGTATCCTGTCCTGGAGGCTGCCTGAAAGGAGCGTCTGGCTCACTTTCAGTGGGCAGTGGGTGATCTGACTCCTTCAAGCCACACACCCCTCCCTCTGCCGCCAGACCTGTGAGAAGCAGCGTCCCAGCCTCCAGTTAAATGTCCCTTGCACTTGCTGTTCCCTCTGGCTGGAATGCTGTTCCCAGATTCCTCCCTCCTTGTACTGTATTCATATGTGTGTTCCACACCTTCTCCGAGAGGCCTTCCCTGACCCCCTGCACTGACACTCTCAGTGCCCCACCTTTATCTCCTCGGTGGGTACCATTTCCACACACGCCACCTGACACGCCACTCTCTGGCTGCCGGAGACTCAGATGCCCATGGGGGCTGGGGCAGTAAGAGCTCCTGTTCCCAGCAGCCCCCTCCCACCACTGACAGGAACTGCCCCTCAAATGGAGTAACTGCTCCAGAGCTCCCCACAGGTGGCATCCCAGCCGCCCACAATGGAAACTGGCTTCATGTTGTCCACTCTTTGGACTCCTTTCCCTTCTTGCTTCTCCTACAAACATTTCCTGGGATCTCTTCCCAAATAAGTGACTTTACTCAGATCCCTATCTCAGCATCTGCTTCTAGAAGAACCCAAACAAAGACACCACCCATCATTTCCTCACCCGCTTTATCTTTCTCCTCTTGGCGTCACCACTACCCACAAGCACCTCACTTATCTGCACCCTGGTCATGCTGTCTACCTCCTCCCCCAGAGGGCTGGCGCTATCCGAAGAGAGATGGACGCATTCCCCAGACTCGCCGACACCTCTAACAGTGCCCGACACACAGTCAGTGCTCAATACGTATTACGGTTTGGGCTTTATTTATATTTTTCATTATAAACATTATAAATAAGGATGAATAGATCTTCCGTCCCCCGCCTACCACCATGAACCAGCTTTGTTGAAACCAGCTTTGTTTTTACCCATTCTCATGGAGTTCTCTGACAACCCGTGGAGGAGCCCGAGAGTCAGACGGACTCCTCTTGGAAATAAGCGTACGGAGGGGCCAGGGTGAACCACCCTTCCAGGCAGCTGGATGAAAGGAAAACCCAGGGCAGGGACTGAGACAGAATATTTATGGTTTCCAAAGAGGTGGGGGGAAAAGCCACGTGTGGGAGAAGGAGAGAGCCCTCCTTCAAAGTCAGCACTAACTGGGAGACAGGGAGCCATGAGGTTCAGGGCAAAGAAAGCTGTCTGCCGCTGGCTTTGCTCTGGGACCTCAGGCAAGTCCTTCTCTGGGCTCCAGTTTCTCTGCAAATAAAACAATGATCACGCTGATCCCAGCTGAGGGCCTTGAGGGGTGAGGAGCAAGTCACAGCCAACAGCGGGTATCAAATCTAACCTTGTACACACTGATGTGTATAAAATGGGTGACTAATAAGAAAATGTAAATAAATAAAAATTAAACATTAAAAAAAAAAATCTAACCTTAACTCCAGTGGCTTCAGCCTGGCCCCAAAACTCAAGCACAGGGCTCAGACCTTCTTGAGGGTTGGGTCCAAGGCCTGGCTGGGACACCACCACAGGCCAGGCTGCCCCAGCACTTCCACCCCAGACACACCGCATGGCTTCCCTCTCTACTTGTGGCCATGTCGGGGCCAGTGACTCCACTTCCCTGAGCCTCAGCCTCCTTCATCTGAGAAATGAATCTGATAGGAATCCCTGCTCTGTCACCTCTGAGGAGCAAATGCACTAATGGAGGCAAAAACACTATGTGAAAGGTAGAGGGACAAAGCAGTAGTTACCATTTACTGAACTCTTTCTCTATGCCAGGCAAAACATGATTTCAGTTAACCTGCACCCCCCCCAAAAATCTGTGGTGGGTACTCCTGTTATTAACAGTTTATAGATCAGAAAACTGACTTAATAACCAGGGACAGGTGGGGATTCGACCTCGCTTATTCTGGGTCTAGAAGGCTCCAGGATGGCACTCTGGGCTTACTGGGGTCTGCCTAATAGGAAGGCTCTTCTTTCCTCTTCTTTCCTCCACAGACGTAGACAGCCTCTGAGCCCCCAAAACTCTTTCCACCACACTAAGTATTATGTTGAAGGTCCACATGACAGGCAGCGGGAAGGGGAATGGGGGAGAAGGAAACCACCAGTTAGGTGCCAGAAGGAAGTGTTACTGTCAACAACCTTCTCAACATCCCTACCGGGTTAGAACTGTTATGTCCATTTTGCGGATGAGGAAACTGAGGTTCAGAAAGGAAAAGTGACTTGTCCAACATCAGAGCAGGCAGGAGAAACTCTTTTCCACCATCCAAGGTGGCTAACTCTCACCCTTCCCCATATCGAGTGAAGGATACCAAGGGAAGGGGGGCTCCTGAGTTTCCTTCCCTTGCCCAGAGCCCTACCCCCCTCCCTTATCCCTAGAGAAAACTGCAGGGTTCCCCCACTGGAACAGGCCATCATTCTCAGTCCTGATCAAATCCCACAAATATTTAAAGGAGCTATTTTGGGAGTCCATAAATGTGGGAGACGGGTGCATCCCTGGCTAGTCCAGTCCTAATGGTCTCTGACCCCACCCCCACCAGTAGACACCAGCCCACGTTCCCAATGCCAGTCTTGTCTTGGTTTAGGAGGCAGGCACAGCTGGAACCACACAGCCGGGCAAGAGGCGGGGCAGGGCAGGCTCCCTAGGCCCAGACACGCTGGCACTCCTGGGCCTCTCCTGGGCCTAGCGAACTAGGGCTCCCCTGGCGGAGCCCTGGAAGGCCAAGAGGGAAGGGGGTGGGGTGTGACTGTACTGACAGCGGCTTCCTGGTGCCTGGAGAGGCCAGGGTCCCAGGCGGTTGGGGCATGGGGGGCAGTGTGCAGGAGTCCTGCCTTCGGCTCCATATCTACCAGGAAGGCTTGAGTGACCCCAGACAAGCCCCTCCGTCTCTCCTTGTGAAAAGGGCTGGGTTTCTCAGGCCTCAGGGGAGGGTGCCAGGTGACGGGTTCCCTGAGAGTAACTGGAGACAGGGAGAGGAGGGGGAGCCGGATGAGGTTCCTCTCAGGCTCCCAGACGCCCCTGGGAGAGGTGGCGGCAGAGTCTGCCCGGGCGCCCAGGGACATCGGAAGTTCAAGCGGGGAGGTGCGAGAAACAAACAGGTTTCAAAAATAGCCAGGAGGCCGGCCGTGGCACCTGGACCCAGCCAGAGGAGGGGACAACGAGGTCTAGATGGGCCGGTGTGTGGTAGGTACCTCCCGAGACCCCAGGTTGAGCCTCGCCCCCAACTTCAAGTAGGTACCTGCAAACCCGGGCTCACACTGAGTCGGCTTCTGGGCGCCCGGGAGTCAAAAGGTAACCTCGTGGTGGGGGAAGGGGGCAAGGGGGCTCCCGCCGGCCGCTGACCTCGGGGCCAGAGTGCTGGGGTGCGGGATGGGGGTATCTTCCCAAGCCCCTGCCCCCTGCTCCCTCCCCCGGGTACCGACGCTGAGCTCCTGCCTCCCCTGGCTGTCCAAAGAGGGGACGTGCTGGGGTCGCGCAAGTCTCTTCCTCTGACCTGCAACCTCCCTCCGACTGCAGCCCGCACCTGGGGACCCCGAGCTCCGGTTTCTTCCCCCAGCTTCTGCCCTTCCTCCCCAGCCACACAGAATGGGGACGGGAGTAGGAACGCAGCTTGACCCTCGGCGACCCCGAATCCCGCAGGGCCGGGTAAGGTCGCTCCGGACCGCAGGGCGCGACTCAGGCCCTGCCTCTCCCCCACGCCCGTCCCGGGACTCTGAGGAGGGGCGTCCGTGCGCCCCGACCCCCGCCCGGCCCCCGCCGGGCCCCGGTGGTCGCGCACGCACTCACTCCGGTGCCGGCCGCCGCCCCCCCAGCTCTGCTTGGCGAGGCTGGGGCTCCTGATCAGCGCCCGCCCGGCGGACTTGAGTGCGTCCATAGCCGCTCGGGCCGCCGCCGCCGCCGCCGCAGCCAAAACTCCGTCAGGGAAAACTTTCCGCCGGGGCCGGGTGGCTCACGGGCTCCGCGCTCCTCCCCTCCCCCGCGCGAGCTCCGCGCCGACGTCCGCCGGGGCGGGGCGAGGGCTGGCCAGGCTCCGCCCCCGGCCCCGCCTCGCCCGGTCTCTGCCCCAGTTGCCCAAGGCTGTCCAGACAAAGGGCGCCCCTGAGGCAGCGAGCCGAAAGCCCTCGACGCCCTCTCTTTTCCTCTATCTCTCCAAACCCCTTATTTCCCACCAGGTAGGAGGCTGAGTGTCCGAGAGCCGCTTCTCCCGCCGCGGGAGGCGCTGGCCTAGGATTTCTAGACAGCTGAAAGTTACTTGGAGACCATTTTACAGATGGGGAGACTGAGGACGGGAGAGAATGGGCTTGTACAAGAGGAAGGTGATGCCCATCGCAGTGGGAGACTTGGAAAGAGCTGACGGTGGTAGAATTTTGCTGGGAACAGGGCCGGAGTATAAAGTTTGCCTTAGCAAGACCCGTTGGGCACTTTACTTGCCCAACAGACTCAGCCTGCTCCCTGGCACCACCTGGGCACTCTGGGCTGCTCCCTGCCCACCCTACTCCCCAAGTAGCCTCAGAGGTGGTGTGGCCTTGGTGTTATGCTCTGAGGTGT
This sequence comes from Aethalodelphis obliquidens, assembly GCF_003676395.1. NCBI lineage: Eukaryota > Metazoa > Chordata > Mammalia > Artiodactyla > Delphinidae > Aethalodelphis > Aethalodelphis obliquidens. The sequence goes on from NW_020837953.1 coordinate 33,021,359, forward strand.
GGGGAAAGGAGTCTTAGTTCTAGCACTGACTTTCAGTGTGACTGACCTCAGGCAAATCCTTCCCCTCTCTGGGTCTTAATCTTTATCTGTAAAGTGAGATGAGATCCTGTCTCTGGTGATCCTTCCAATCTACCAGACCTTGACCCAGAGCCTGCCCTGCTTGACAGGAGGCACTTCAAGAGGAGTCTGGATTCTAGAATTCCTCAAGCACAGATGTTCTAAGTCCAGGATTTAGAATTCTCTGTAGAATCCTGTACCTTCTTGTCAGGCTTTACCAAAGGGGGTCAAAAGGAGAGCACATATATCCAGGCCACAGCCTGGCTTCTGGGGGCGTGGGCATGTTGCATCAGTAAGCTGACCTTCCATCATCTCTGGGATTGCTTCTGGCTCAGAAGGCAGGAGTCCTGTTCCCTTGTTGGGGGAAAAACAGGACTGTGCTGTCACCAGCGGGACAGGGAGGCTGGCATTCCTCTATAAGCTAAGTGCTTTTTCGGCCGTTCTGTCCTTTGCTTCAGCGACACTGCAGCCAGCAGTAGACCCACTTTACAGATAAGAGCCCAAGGCCTCGGAGAGAAGCACTCACTGCAGGTCTCTGCAAGTCAGAGGCCAGGATCGAACTCAAACCCAGTGCCTTAGGCTAGAGTAGAATGCCAGGAGTCTGAACTCAGCTTTCCTCCTTTTGGTGGTTGTGAATTCACCTTTCTGAGCCTCATCTGTATAAGGGGCAACAATACCTATTCCACAGCGCTGTCTGTAATAAATAACATGAGTTGGAAAGTCTGAGTCTTCTCCTTAAGAAGAACTCACCTATAAACTTGCCTCCTCCAGGAAGCTTTCCCGACTACCATCCATCAGACTTCTCCTTGTGGGATGCCACAGGCCTGAGCTTTCAGCAGTATTGCAGCTGCCCATTTCTACTCTATTTGCTTCCACCAGACTTTGTGTCCTTCAAGGGCAATAAGTTTTTCTGATTTATCTCTGAATCCCAAATGACTAGCAAGGGGTCCAAATGGAGTTGGAATACAGTCAGTGTTTCTTTCCTTCCTCCCTTCTTCCCTCCCTTCCATCCTCTCTCGAGCTTTTCACCACATCAGGCTAACTTCTCCTGTAAAGGGCTGTGGTGATGTGTAGGTAGGTCCCCAGGGCTGAGTCCCCCAGCCCTGAGCCAGCTAGGCCCTGGGGCAGAGAGAACATTCTGGAGCCTGAAGGAAAAGTAATCACCCAGGGCTGGCTGGTGAAGGGCAGCTGGTGGTGTCCGGCTGGCAGGGGGTACCATATGGGCCTGATAAGCAGGCAAGCCTGGGCACTCTGTGCTGCAGTGAAGGCTGTTTCCAGGGCCATCTCATCCTGCCGGAGGTGACCTGCTGGGAGCTATCAGCCATGCATCCCCCGCAGAGGGGCAGCCTGCTTATGCCCCGTCTGCCAGTCCCAGAAACAGAAGCAGAAACAGAAGGTCAGAGCTGCAAGGGGCCTCCTCTGAGGTCACCATGTCCAAACCCTCATTTCACAAGTGAGGAGCCTGAGGCCCAGAAAAGGGCAGAGACTTGCCCAAGGTCACACAGCAAGCCTGGACCAGAAGCCAAGTCTCTTGCCTCCTAGCTTGGATGCTTATGAAAACAGAGAGGGAGCAAAGAAATCTTGAAAGTACACCAGTATTCAAGAAAGAGTTTTAAGGTGGCTTTTCTTTTTTGTTTTCTTTTTTGTTTATCTGATCTAACTTTGTAAAAATTTTTACAGTGATCATATGTTCTTTAATAATCAGAAAGGAAAAAATAAATAAAAGGGAGGGAAAAGCTACCTATGGGATAACTGGCTTTTGTCTTTAGGAAAATTATATCAGAATTGTAATCTTACTGTTTTCTCCCCCACTGGGCCCTCATGGGACCCCAGTGAGATAGTGGGTGCCAGGGAGCTGGGAGGGCTCTCAGCTTCTCTCCAGCCATCACTTGGGCTTGCAGTGGGACCAAGACCAAAGCCTTAGACTGGGATCAGAAGCCCTGATTTCCTCAAATAATCTGTCTTCCTGAGCTAGTCTCTTCACCTGACTAGGTCTCAGTTTTTCCATCTGTAAAATGGGAGTTTTTACAGCAGAGTGTGTGTTCCACCGCCCGCCTCCCCTCGCCAACCAGCAAAGCACAGTGGTGAAACCCATGAACACTAGAGTCTGGGATCCCATCTCCCCCATTTCCCTACTTTATAACCTTAGGCAAGTCATTTAAATCCCACAGTCCTCAGTTTCCTTATCTGTAAAAATGGGTGGCTGTAAGGATTAAAAGAGTTAACATTTGGGACATCTTTAGAATTATGCTTGGCATATAATAAGTGCTATTTATGTCACATATTTTAATAAAACTAAAATCACTTTCCTCACTGGGTGAACAGTGAAGATGGAGTGGTTATTATTACCATAATTCCTGACTGGCTCCCAGGGATGGGAGCTCTCTTGGGATTGGAACCAGCCTGGCCCAGTCTGAGCTGTGGGTAGTTCAACCTCTCCTCATTGCTCCCCCCACCCCCACTCCCCTCAAACCCAGGTGGGAGACAGCCCTTTCCCAGGGAATCTGAGGGAACCTGGGTTACTGCCCTGGGATCTCTGATTAGACTTGGCTCTGACCTTTCACCCAGCCCACAGGGCCTCCTCTCCTGCCTGCTGTGTCCCACCGTCCCAGCAGCCCCAACCAATCGCCTCGGAACCCTTCCCTCCTCAGACCTTTTCCATGCTCCTTCCTCGTGCAGAAACATCCAGCCAGGTCACCTCCTCACCTTTGCCCTGAACATCTGGTTGGCCTCCTCCCCAACACCTACAGTCACAGCTACCCACACACCTGTCTTTCCTCCCCAGTAGGCGCACGCGCGCGCGCACACACACACACACACACACACTCCTAGACAACTGTTTGATCTTGGAGTTCTATACACCTGGGTTCTAAAATCAGAGGCTCCATCTATATTCACGCAACGTTAGCTAACTGGGCCTCGGTTTCCTCATCTGTACAATGAGGATATTACGTGCTTTAGGGGGCTTTGCAAGGCTGCAGTGAGATAATATATGGGAAATGCTTAGCCCCATGCCTGGCATGTGACAAGTGCTCAGCAAATGGTAACACTGGTTATCATTCATTTTTTATGGTTCTTGGTGAAACTGTTTGCTTTCCGCAGCAGCTGAGCATGCCTCAAGCACGGGGGCTGGAAACCGTCATTCACCCCCGGGTACTTGAGAGCAGCCCACTAGTGCCTGGCACAGGGGAGGTGCTCAGTACACATCCAAGGGCTTGACTTCTGTCCTCTGGTTCTTAGAGTGCACCCAGCAAGTGGGTGGCCCTCTGCAGCTGGAGAAGCAGCAGCACCTAAAGGGGCTGGGGGAGGTGCTCCTGAGGGGCCCCTACTGGCCCAGACTGCCCTCCTGGGCGGGACCAGCAGCTGTCTCCTTCTCAGCCTGGACATCCATAGGGATGTCTCTGGCTATAGAGCTGCTGAGCTAATTAAGAATAACAAAGCACCGTGTAATTGCCAGCAACTGATGCATTCCCTGCCTCTTCCTGCCTCTCATACCCCTGCCCTCCTTGGCACTGTCTGGCCTGGAGGTCATTGCACAGACATGAAGGTAGGCAGAGTGGCGAAACTGAGCACAGGCTGGTGTCAGGAGACCTGGAGGCTGGCCGCCTCTGCCACCCTCTTGCAGTGGACCCTGGGCAAGGAAGTTCCCTTCTTACCTTGACTCCATTTCCCCATCTGCAGGGCTCTTGACCTCGTGTTAAGGGGAGGGATAAGGCTAAGGGACTGGGACAAGGCTCTGCCGAGGGACTGGGCTGCACCTGCCACGTGGGTCGCGTGCAGCAAGGCAGAAAGCCCCAGGTTTGAATCCCAGGCCCGTCCCTCACCAGCTGTGTGATCTTGGGCCACCCACCTATCTTTTCTGAGCGACAGATTCCTCGTCTCCAGAATGGGATTTGTTTGAGAGTACTTAACTCTTACTAGGAGAACCTGTGTTGTCCTCAACCTGTGCCTGTAACAAAGATCCCTGGACAAGCTCATCTCTATCAAAGTGGGTGCAGAAACTAAGGGTTGAGAACTTGTAGAGCAATTTGATAGAGTCATTTTGTCTTGAATCTCATAACGAGAAAAATAGGCTTGTAGTTTTTAAATTTTATTTTTCTAGTAATTCATTTTCCTTGTATTTAACAAAAGTATTGGTCTGTGACAGATTAGAAGATTTTAAAGAACAGCCCTTCTCCACAGATGGTTGATAAGCACTGCTTCAGGGGATCTTGTAAAAACAGACATCATAGAAACCCCGCCATAATATTTCCATAGTTCTAGGAATTTTCAGCTCCTGTGGCTCCCAAAGCCTGCAGGATAAAGACCCAATCTCTCTGCCTGGCCTTCAAGGCCCTTCTCACTAAAATCCCGACCTTCCTTCCCCATCACACACTCTCATCAAAGCACCCTGTTCTCTCATCCTTCAAACTTCCTATGCCCGCTTACAACTCCATGCCTTTTCCTTCCACCTGGCATGCCTTTCTCCACTTTGCCCTAAAACTGGCAAACTCCTATTCATCCTTCAAGACCCAGACCAAATGTCCACTCCTGGGAAACCTTTTCCCATGCCACCCCTGCACCTGCCCTAGGCAGGGTTAGGTGCTCCTTGCTCTGTGCTCCAAGTGCAACGTGAAACGTGGAGGCAGGACGTTGCAGCGGTTAAGGCTACTGACAGGCTCAAGGGTCAGAACAATGAGGATTTTAGACCTGACCTTGCCAGCTGTGTGATCCTGGGCAGATGATTTCATACTATTGGGCTTCATATTTCCCATCTGTACAGTGGGGTGTACGGTGAGGAGTAGAGGTGATGTGTGAAAAGTTCCCAGCCTCATGACACATGGGAGAGACTGCTGTTAGTGTTATCCCTCTGGTCTAGAAATCCCCAGGTTGTCTTTTCTGTCTCCCTACTAGACTGCTTGCTCCCTGAGAGCAGGGATACTTGAGAGCATCTGATGTACCTGGGTGTTTCCTGGGCCCAGTGCAGGGCTTGCCCAGAGGCTATGTGTGGGACAGGCTCCCTGCCCTGAGGTGCCCATGGCTGTGGCTCCCTTGTCGGTGGAGTGCTTGATCAATCAGCTCTGCCAATGTCCATGGTGTAAATACGTCCACCGTGGCCGACCTTAAGTTACCAGAAGTTTAACAACCAGCTTGCCAATTTCCTGAATCTTTAACAGTCTGCTCCTGTGAGCCGCCCAGCTCCAGCGCCCCTCCCGGTATGACTGCTCTGAGCAGAAGGGCAGCCATCACAGGTGGCCTCCCCTGCCGGCCGCCCCGCGCCAGGCCAGCACATCAAGGGCCACCCGGGGAAGGGCTATAAGGTCAGTCATGCCCCACACAGAGGTCGTTACTCATCCCCCTCCCGCAAGCCTCCAGATCCTTTGTTCTCTGGGATAAAAGCCTGCGACCTCCCTCAGAAGGAAGAAGAGAAGCTGGGGTAGTGGGCCCAGCTGACCCATCCATCAGTGGCTCTTGGGGGCCTAAGTGAGGTGGGGGGGGCTATCTCTGAAGCCAACAGGTGCCAATTTACTATAGTCCTGTCCCCCCAGCTGTTGCAGGCTAATGAAACCAGCCCGGTCCCAGTGTCCCTTGGTCACCGTGGGATCCAAGAAAGCTTGTGTATAAGCTCCTCTCACCTCCTTCCCTTCTCTCCTTTAGTCACGCAGCCTGTGCCCAGGCAGCTCCCTCCTCTTACAATGCCCTCCCCTTCCCACCCCCAGCTCCACCCTGGGAGAGCCCTCCCCTTTCGGTGCCCAGCCCAAGCCATTGCGCTATACTTCCCAGACCAGCGGACCCGGTGGATGCGTGTCTCCCTGGGGGCCCCTTTACGGGCTGCTTGCCCACAGGCCTTGCCCCCACCCCCTACAGCTGCAGTTCCCCTGGGGTGCTTGTTAAAAATGCAAATTCCTAGGCAACACTTTCAGAGTTTCTGTATCCACAGGTGAGGCCCAGGAAATTTGGATTTAGAGGACTTGAGAGCCTGAGCTTGAACAGCCCTTGAGAACCTGAGCTTGAAAAGCCCTTGAGAACCTGAGCTTGAAAAGCCCTATCCTCACGTGCTGGGATTGTGCCTGATTTACACTGAGGCCTCATAGTGACCCTCATCAGGACCAAGGGCTCCATAGGCCTCGGTTGTATTGAATCCAGTGTCTGTTACTGAGGCCACCGTGTCTGGAGGACCCATCTTCCTGGCTCAGCTAAGGGCCCTTCTGTCCTCACCTCCTGGGGGCCTGAGCACTGACAGGTAAGTGGAAGGCGTCTCCATTCTCCGAACACTGCTGCTCCAGCTTCAGTCTCCTTACCTGTAAAATGGGCAGAGATACTATCTACCTCCTGGGTTCACTGTGACGATTAAATGAGATCATGCCCACGGGGCTGTTAGCACCATGCTTGACACATAGGAGGTGCTCAGAAATGGTCAGCGCTTAGAGGAGAATCCCAATGCCTGGCTTGCAAAGGCTGCGTGAGCTGCCTGCTCCCTGCCTCTCCCACCTCAGCCTGAAGCACTCTCCCCTGCCCCTGGCCTTCTCTTTGTCTTGCCTTGGATCGACTGAGCTTGTTTCCCAGCTCAGGGTGCTATAGACTGAACTGTGTCCCCCTCAAACTCACATGTTGAAGCCCTAACCCCCAATGTGATCTTATTTGGAGATAGGACTTTCAGGAGGAAATGAAGGTTAAATGAGGTCATAAGTGTGGGGTCCTAATCTGATAGGATTGGTAGCCTTGTAAAATGGGAAAGAGGAATTTCTCTCTCTCTTTGTGTGTACACACTTGGGAAAGGCTATGGTGGGCGTAGCAAAAAAGGTCTATAAGCCAGGAATAGAGAGCTCTCACCAGGAACTGAATTGGTGGACACCTTGATCTTGCACTTCCCAGCCTCCCAAACTGTGAGAAAAATAAACTTCTGTTGTGGAAGCCACCCAGTCTACAGTATTTTGTTATGGCAGCCTGAGCTGACTAATACACAGGGCCTTTGCACATGCTGTGCCCTCTGCTTGGAATAATTTTCCCTGATTTCACAGTGGCTCCTTTTTGTCTCTCAGATTTTGGTCTAAATGTAATGTCAGAGAAGCCCTCCTTGGCCACCCATCTGAGGAAGTATTCCAGTTACCTGATTTTAATTCTATGTAGAGCACTAACATGTCCAATATTTTTCTTGTTCTTCCTTTCTTTGCTTATCATCTGCCTGTACGTCACCAGAATCTCATCTCCATAACAGCAGGAACCTTGTCTTTCCTGCTTGGACCATAGGCAGCAGACTGGAGGCCCAATAAATATTCGTTAGATTGTTCCTCTTAAATATCCAGAATCTGCCTACTCACCCTCCAGGCTGGTCCGAGTCACCATCATCCGTCTCCTGGATTATGACAGTAGCCCTCTGCTTGCCCTCCTGACTCCCATAGTCTACTCTCAACCCAGCAGGAATCCTTGGAAGACCTACGTCTGATCGTGTCACTCCTCTACTGAAAACCCTTCCTTGGCTCCCCCCTTCTCTCAGACTAAAAGCCCAAGTCCTTAAACTGTCCCCCAGGGCCTTGCACAACCGGCCCCTCCTCCCTGCAACTCCAGTCTCATGGGCCTGCTTGGTGTCCCTTGTTCATCCCAGGCATGTACCCAACCCCGGACCTTTGCACTTGCTGTTCCCTCTGTTGTAAACATTCTTCCCTCTGAAATTTTCCCTCTGAAACATTCCCTTTCATTCTTCAAGTCTTTGCTCAAATATCACCTTCTGAATAGAACTTTCTCTGAACATTCATTTAAAATGATAACCTTTCCTCCCTCCAGGGCTGGCTTCTGGGAGCACACCAGGCCCTGTGCTCAGAAGGGCTCCACACTTGGCATTTTTTGCTCCTCCATTGCTGTTTTGAAATTCTTAATAATTTTATCTTTGAATTTGTGTTTGGTAAGAGAAGTCTGATGGGACAAGGGAGCACCAGAGCCTTGGCCTCTGCTCACATGTGTCCCAGCTCTCACTGCCTGCTCCCCCGTGTGTTAGTACCTCAGGCCCCCCTCTGCTCCCTGCAGCTGTCTTTGGTGCCTGGCAGGACCCTGTGCCCCACAGAGTCTTGGGACAGGGCATGGCATCAGCCATCCCCAACCTGGGCTGGCAGCACCACTGCACACCTTGTGGGTGACTGGCCAGAGGCCACATCTCAGTGGGGGCAAGACCCCAATCCAGGTACTAAGCACATCCTGGGATGGAAATTTAAAGACCCCAGGACATCTCCCATCTGCCAAGGGTTGGAGCCGTGGACCCGTGGGAAAGAGATGCCTGGGTTGACTTCCCCACCCCCCACCCCCATCTGGGGTGTCTGCCTCAGTCCAGCATCTGGCGGGAGGGAGGATTTGGGAGGGGGAACCGGGCAGCTGTCAGGCTCCAGAGAGAGGGTGTGTCCTCGTTGGTGGGGCAGGGCCCCTCAGTGCCTGTGAGAATCTTCACCCTGAGGGTGTTCCTGTGGCCGGCAGTGCTCCCTCAGTCTGTGGCTGGGTCATTGGTTACTTCCTCCTTCCAGTCTTCCTGTTGGCCTCTTCTGGCGGGCTTGGGGCACCCTTGGGAATGAGCCATGAAATACCAATTGTGTGATTTCCATGATTCCACGAGTGAAATGCTCTGACATTTGCATTTAAAACTGGCATTGCACAATATAAAGATGGATAGTAAAACTCATGTTAATAATTTAAATTTTTAATTTTTCTTTACTCAGAGAGACATTAAATAGCAAATAGAAACACAGTGATGAGAGAGAGACACTGACGAAGGAAGTTTCCTGTGTACCATACCTTTTCTCTTCTTTTTGAACAACAGCCTACGTTTGCATTTTGCGCTGCAAATTACATAGCCGGCCTTGCCTCCATCATTCCTGGTCTTGTTGTTTTAAATAGCTCTCGCTGCATCTCGGTGCTACATGGTTGGCTTACTTCTTACGGTTGTCTCTTATGGTCTGCTCTTCCCGCTAGAATGTGGACTCCTGGAAGATGGAGCTTCTGTCTGTCTGGTTCGCAGCTGTATCCCCCGGGTACAGAGGTGCCGAGTACATTGCAGGTGCTCAGTAAACGTTTGGGGAATGTTGAATGAATGGATGTGATTTGGGAAGGCTGGGAACCATCAGTCTTTCCACTGCCTGGCCATCTGGGCTCCAGGCCCTCCCCTGGCCCATTTTGGCTCAGACGACTCACATCGGAGCCTTGTGGTTCCGGCATTTCCTTTTCAGACCTCAGTGCTTCAGCCTTTCTGCCTCCTGCCAGTCCCAGCATTGCTGGTGTGAATGGCAGCCGCCCTGAAGGCCGCAGTAAGAGCTCCCCAGATGCCTGGGCCACAGGTTTCTCTCCTTCCTGGAATTCCTTAGGTCATTTCCATCCATTGTCTTTGGCGGCAGCTTCTCCAGTTGGTCTTTCCACCTCAGGAAGGTTCCCTTGCTGGTTTCCCCATCTGCTGCCAGGTTCAAATCCTTTTTGGCTCCAAATCCTCTCTTGGGGTTTCCTTGGCCCCTTCTGCCTCTAATGGCCAAGGTGACCTTGGGCAAGCCTGCCACTCTCTTCTGGGGAGACCCTTGTGAAATGAGGTGGGCTGCTTTTGCCCTCCTCCCAGGGAAGGGCAGCAGAGGCCTGGGTCCTTTGGAAGAACGATGCTGATACAATGAAGGTTACTTCTTTCACATCTGAGTCGCCGTCTGTCCTGCAACCTGGTGCCGCTTGACCCCACTCTCTCCCCTCCCTCTTTAGTTACACAAGAAACAGCCTGCAGCTGCCACCGCCCCCGGCCCCTCAGCCATTCCTCACCCATGGGATGGGACACAGCGCGTCGTGTGGGAGTGGTCCAGACTCTGCTCCCCCTTCTAAAGAGAATTCTGGGTTTGATATTCAGCCATTTCTCCCCCCTCCTTCTCTGTTGTTGAGGGATAAGGCTCAACTCCTGTTTCCTGAGGCAAAGAAACCCCCAAACAAAGCAGCTTAAAGAGCACAGAAGTGTATTCCTCTCTCACAAAACCTCTTCGGCGAATGTTCCAGGCCTGGGAGGCACACAAGCATGCAGAGACCCAGGTTCCTTCCACGGCATGGCTCTTGCATCTTGACAGGCTTTACTGTCACCACGTCTGGTCTCAGCCAGCAGGGAGGAAAGAGAGGGCACCCACTGACTGAAGGCCAAGGCCTGAACGTGGCCTCCATCACTGCCATTCACGTTCTAATGGCCACTGCTGCAAGGGAGGCTGGGAAATGTTGTCCAGCAGCATGGCCACCTGCCATGGAGGAAGAAGAGGATGGTTTGGGAAGACGACCAGCTGATTTACACCTGCCTTCTCTCTATGAAGAGAGTCTGGGTTTGGGACAAATTGGTTTCTAGGTTTTGTGTCACAGGACCAAGAAAATGGGTGGAGAGAGCCTGAAGGGGAAAGTGAGAGGAAAGGGACAGGGACATGGAGGGAAGCAGCTTTGAAGAGTATTAGACGCAAGTCACAGTTGGAGTTATTTTTAAATGACTTTTGGTTAATGGTCTGTGTCTTCTGAAGTGCTCTGCCCTCCTGGAGCCAAGACGGGGCCTCCTGGGGTCCCAGGATACGTGCGTTACCATGCTCGCCGCACTGTGCCTGCCGAGACTGGGCTACGAGTTCTCTGCGCTCCAGGAATTCACAGGCCAGTGGGGCACACAGACCCGGGATTAGAGGCGAATCCAAGTGGCTGAAAAGACATCAAGGAGGGAATTGCCGCTGGTGGGGGAGGGGCAGACGAGATAGGGCATACCAGGGACCCCATATTCTAGGTTTACCTCTGCCTGTGGGAAATAGCTCTCTAACGCATTTTACTAGAGTGATAAAAAGCAAAGGGAAGAAGACTGAGTAAAGAATCAAGAAACTTGAGTCCCAGCCCTGCTGCTTTGTGTCCTAGGGCAAGTACCCGCCCCTCTTTAATCCCCTTCTCTAATCCCGCCACTGCGAGCGCATTTGCGCATTTGATATCCTCGTAGGAAGTACTGAAAGGCGCCCTCACCAGTGGACAAAATGCAGAAAGTTGCCGCCTCCAGCAGGCTGACGCAGGCCCCGCGACACAGAGGGTGACACACAGAGTGGGGACAGGCTGGATTTCAGCCACACTTACCTCTTGACTCCACACCCTTTTGAAGTGCATACCACGCACAACTGTGTTTAGGCAGCCGCCTTGCCAACCAGCCTCCCTGAGACATCGTATGATCCCAAGGGGGCAACTGCTGTGAGAACGACTCAGAACCCCAATGACCCCCAGGAAATCCTTCTAACCAGCAGGGTTCTTTCCCTCATGTTCTGTGGCACTGCTGGGACTAGCATAGGGCAAGGGAGGTATCTGGGGCACGTAGGTTAAGGAAGCACTCACTTTCGGGGTGACCACTGGGAACGCACGCCGCCATAAATTGTGTGCCCTAGGCACCTGGCCAGCCTCACCTTAGTCCCGACTCTGCCCTACAGGGTGCCCACAGATCTAGGTGGTGGTGTTTTAAAGGAAGGTGCCAGAAAACCATCTGAGGGCAGCTTCCCTCAGCGGCAGAGAGCTACACCCAGGAGCCATGGAGGGGGTGAACCTGGAAGAAGAGGCACAGGGCAGGAGGGGCACGGTCCAGAGAACCGGGTGCCGGGAGAGGCTCTGTGCTGGGAATCTCAAATTCACCTGAAAAGGAAGGGAGGGAGAGGGAGGGCCAGGTAGTCAGACCCCTCGTTTGTCATCTGAGGGCGTTGTAGGAAGAGCTATGGGGGAGGGCTGGGAAGAGAGGAGGATGGTGGTTCCGGGTCCTGAGCCATAGGTGACACAGCAGCCCGGGGCCAGGCTGGCTGAGCTCACACCTGATGAGGGAGGATGCAGCACCTGAGGGAGGGTGGCCTCCACCCAGGAGCTCGTCTTCAGGGCCACCAGCACCCTCCCCAGAGCTGCTCTGGAGTCAGGGAGCCAGATGCTCTGAAGACAAGGACTCAGGCCACCGGGAGTCAGTTATGACACGTTCAGTCCAGGGTCCTTCCAGCAGGAGGATACCGGGATTAAATCGCCCCACCTCCCAGATCCCGAAACCTTGGACTGTGTTTCTCAAACCATGCAAACATTCAAAACCACTTTCATTTTTGCCTGTACTGATAGCTATTTGGTGCTTTTTGAAAAATCAACTCATCTTCACTTAAATAGTTTATTTTCAAAGGAAACTACGTAAATGGAAAACTGCATGATTGCCATAAACAGGAGCTAAGTCATGGTATGAGTATGACGTTAATCACCAGTGTTCTTAAATTCTAGCTGGACCCTGGTGCCCCCAGGGTTCTGGATTTGAGGGCCAGTCTCTGTGTTCGAAGGGAGGTCAGCGGAGGTCAGAAAGGTGTTAAACACGGAGAGCACCCATCCGAGACTCTCCTTTCTCATCAGAAATGGAATCACTTTCTCCCTCGGTGAGTCCGTATCCTGTGCGCCCACTTAGCCCATCTCATGAATGTGTCCCCTCCTTGTGAAAGACTGTCCCCTGGAGTCCTGAACTTAAGACAGCAAGAGTGACCTCTCATAGTTGGGCGGGGTGGAGCTGGGGCTCTGGGTATGGGCTGGGCCCCGAGCTGTACCCCCAGCCTCAGCCTGGCTAAGCCTGTCTCAAGTGAGTCTTGGACAGGCCGGTGTTGATGCCCTCAGCATGTGGTAGAGGAGCTGGCACACAAAAGGTGCTCAATAAATGCATGAATATAGAGCCCTTGGAAGAGGGGATGGGTCCAACCTCAGTGAGCCTGTGGGCGTGACTGCAGCGATGGCTCCCAGGGGCTGGTTCGTCTCAGGGTCCAGCCTCATCCCTGCCATGGGGGGCCCACTTCTGTGGGCCTGGAGGGGGACAGAGAGGGACATAATCCCAGAGGGACTGTTGGGAGGGAGAGGCACGTGCGAAGGGAAGCCAGAGGGTTTGCTGTTGTGGTTTTGTGGTGACAACTGTGTCCCACGACTAGAGCAATGATAAAAACAGGAAGTACGGAGCGGCTGGGACCTTCCCCGCCTGACTTCAGCCTTGCCTGACCCCAGCAGCCCTCTGTCCCCTCCACATCCTCATGCACCACTGGTCACCTGTCTGGCGGGAGGAGCTCTGAGAAGGCCCAGGAATCTCTCAGCACTCGCCCAGCCCCACTGCCTACCCTCTGACACGCCACCCCCGCAGGAGGGGCACTGGCGGGCTGTGGGGCACCTGGGGGCCTCGTCCAGCTCTGCTGCTACCTCACGGTGTGACACTGAACAAGCCCTCCCTCCCTGGGCCCGGCTTCCCTACGACTGAATGGAAGGGGCTGGACCGCTGATGGCTCTTCCCTCCCAGGCAGGCATCCCCCAGGATTCTGGGGGCAGCAGGAGAAGCGCCCGGGGAGACCAGAGAGGTGAGGCAGCGCCTGCCACGGGTGCCAGTGTACGACCAGCTCCCTGCAGGCTCCAGGACCGAGCTGTGTGCCCGCGCGCACACACACACACACACATACACACACACACACACACACACACAGCAGCGCGCACACACAGAGGAGCGCACACCCACACAGGGCGTGGGCACAGCTTTGTGAGTGAGAGTGCACAGTTTACACACCTGACCCTGCCTGCCGGGATCAGGGACCAAAAATAAGAGCAAAAATAGCCAGGCTCCACCACGGCTTTGAAGGGCTCTTGGGCCAGTGGAGACAGGCCAGTCCACAGAAATGACAGCTTAAAGACCCGGGCCCCAGTTTGGGGGGGGGGGGCAAACAACTCTGTAGGGGAAGGGAAGTATTTCTTATCCTTCCCTTATTAATTATTATCATTAGTTATTTATTTAATTTTTTATATTCTTGAGATATAATTCACATGACATAAACGTCACCATTTTCAAGTGGGTTGTAGTACAGTGACAATGTCGTACAGCCATCCCCACTATCTGATTCCAGAGCACTTCCATCAGCCCAGAATGAAACCTTGTATCCATTAGCTCCTAATTCCTTCCTCCCCCAGCCCCTGGCAGCCACTAGTCTACTTTCTGTCTCTATGCATTTGCCTATCCTGGATACTTCACATAAATAGAATCGTATACTAGAAGGCTTTTACGACTGTCTTTTTCACTTACCTAAGTGTTTTTAAGGTTCATCCGTGTTGTAACATGCATCAGTACTTCACTCCTGTTTATGGCTGAATAGCCTTCCATTGTGTGGATAGACCACGTGTGTTTATCCATTCATCTGTTGTTGAACATGTGGGTTGTTTCCACTATTTGGCTATTAAAACCCATCATTTATCAAGTTCTTTCACCATCCTGTTCTAAGAATTCCACAGGGTCATGTCAGGTAGCCCCTCACACCAATGAGGTAGGTACTGTTTTCATCCCCTTTATGCAGACTGGGAAGGGGATAGGCTCAGGGACTTGCCTCAGTGAGGTGGTGTCTGCGTCTGGACTCAAGCAGTAATGTGACTCCGTTCCAGGGCGGAACACTTCATTGCCTGAGGAAAGCCCCGAAGAGCCCTCTTTCTCTTGGCCACAGGGAAGAGCAGCGGTTGAGCTGGTGGCTGCTCCTTCAGCCCCCGTGCCTGAGTGCCTACAGGAGCAGAGTCTCAGCTGAGCCATGATGAACACACAGTGCCTGAAAGCAAGCTTTGTAGTTCTAAGCTGTGGGGGTATTTGTTACTGCAGCAGAGCCTGCCCTGCCCTGGCTGACACGGCCCTCCTGTGGGCTGGGACCCATACAGCCTCTGTGCTTGGAAGAAAGGCCCAGGCTTGCACAGGCACACATGCAGCTCGGGTATATTTTTGAAGCAATTAGCTATGCGCCCAATTGTTTAAAAACCAAGATCAAGCTGTGCTGCTTGAGTTTCCAAGGGCTCTGCGTGTACATGTTGAGAGCTGGTTTTCATGAAAGATCTGCACAGTGACTGAAACTTCACCCAGAGGAGGAGAGGCTCTCTTCTGGATTAGCCTCATCCTAGAGGTTGTTTCCAGGTGCTCCTCACGCTCCTTGAGAACAACAGCTCACCTCGGCAGATAACCAGAGCCAGCAGTAAGGATTTATTGAGAATTTACCAGATGCTGTGCTGAGCACTTTTCATATATTTTCTCCTCCTAACCTATGGAATAGGTGCTTTTATCATCCCCCTTTTCCAGCTGAGGAAACCAAGGCTCAGAGGGGTAGAGAGACTTGTCCAAGATCCCAAAACAAGCAGGTGGAAGAGGTAGAATTTGAACCCAGGTCTGCTTACCTCTAGAGCTCACATTCAACTGAGAAGTCATCTTGATAACTCATGACCGACTCAGCATCGACCAGCGCCTTGTGTTAGAGTTTACAGTCAGGTCTCCTTGTGGAAACACACCATGGCGTATAAACAGAGCTCAGGGTTAAAAGTCAGGAGCCCTGGGTTTGAGTTTCAGATCCAGCTTTAACTTACTCCATGGCTTAGGGCAAACTCCTCCCCCTCTCTGGGCCTCAGTGTCCACATCTATGAAATGGGACCTTTGGACTAGATCACTGGTTCCAGTGTTTGCTGCACATCTGAACTACCTAACAATCTGGTTAAAAATACTGATTGCTGGGCTCTTTCCCAGACCTGCATTATCAGGAACCCTGAATCCACTGGTGATTTACACCTGAAACAAGAATTGGGAACCCTGCTTCTGGGAGTTTCCATAGCTCAGCCTCTGTGAGTCTATGGAGGCAGAGAAGACCGACCCATTAACCATGCCTGGCAGTCTGAGTCAAAGACCAAAGAAAACAGTTTCTGGACAGTATGTTCTGGAAAAATCTAGAAGAGAAAGAAGTTGGTTGGACTGTGGAAGTTGGGGATATAGAAGCAGAAGCTGGCTTTGTTTCATTTTCGTGGTTTCATTTTCTCCTTGTAAGAAAATCACATTTCCAGTTAAGCCATATTTCTTGACCCCCTTGCAGTCAGGAGGGGCAGTTCTGATCAACAAAATATGTAGAAGTGATGAGCGTCAGTTCCAGGGCTGGCCATATAACTCTTGTGGGATCCTTTCTCATCTCTCCTCATTCTGCGGTGAATTTGGATGTGGAGTGTTGATGATGGTAGTATTTAAAAATGGAAGGAAAAAGAATGGAAGGAATCTGCATTCCAGGGTGAAAAGAACCTCCCCTGGACTACAGGACGAAGGGGAAATCAATTTAGATTGTGTTAAATTACTGAGATTATGGGGCTGTTTGTTATAGCAGCTAGTGGTACTTATCCTGACCAATACAACCTAGAGGAAGTGGGACCAGAGCAGGCTCTTAAAAGGTAAATAAGATTTGGAAACGCGGAGAAGAAGAAAAGGGCATCCCAGAGGGAAGGAATAGTAAGGGCAAAGGGGTGGGAGCTAGAACAGGTGTGATGTGTTTTCACCCTAGAGAGAAATTCAGTCTGCTCAGTACTGAGAGCTACACTGGTAGGAGGTGAGACCAAAAATGTTCCAAAAGTGGTGTGCTGGAGCCAGCTCATACCAGCTCATGAGAGCCAATTGTTAGCATCTTTTCCCAGCTCTGTGTTCAGTGACAGACATAGCTTTGGTAGCTTGAAATTGGCCATGGTGGGAGTATTTATACCATGGCAACCAGTAAACACTATAAGCCAGGGCTTTTTTTCTCCCGTGGCTAAACATTTATCAGCACGCTACTGGCTGCAACCCACATGCAAGTGAGTCCTGCCAACTTGGGAGGCAGTGGAAAGACCAAAGACCCTGCAGCCAATTCTAATCCTCGCCTCACCCCTTCTGAGCTGTGTGGCCTTGGGCAAGTGAATGTTACCTCTCTGAGCCTCACATTCCTCATCTGCAAAATGGGGCTAATAATAGTACCTCCCTCATAAGGCTGATGTGAGGATAACAATAAATGAGATTATGCATGTGGGACCCTGTCTGCATCCCCTCAGCATCACCATTCCTGTACACATGAAGGCCTCCTAGCTAAGTACCTGCAACCTATCTGAAGGCCTTCTCTGCCCAGAGGGCATGCTTGGCCCCCTCACAGGGCATCTGGGAGTGCTGGGAAGCAGCAAAGTGTCTTAGGGAGCAGTCCTCAACCGAAGGTGATGAGAGCTGGTGGATAATAGCCCAGCTTCTCACCTCTTGAGTAGGATGAATCTGAGGCCTGTGCTACCCTATCTCGCAGAAATCTCTAGACGGGCCGATCCTCTGTAGCCTGTTCTCTGTAGCCTGCAGAATCCCTGAACTGGATTCTTCCTTCCCTGCCTCACTTCCCCACTTCCCCACCAGGGCAATACTGCCCAAGAAGTTCCAAGGGCACCTCTCTCATCCTTGTCTCAGGGTCTGCTTCTGGGGGGACCCAACCCAGATAGCAGCCAAGATTATCAATAACCAGAATCACGTTGTATGTGGGCACGGTGATTTACAAAGGGAGAACACGTCTGCTACTGGCTCAGGCCCTACAGCAACCCCAGGAGGCAGGCAGTGGGGATTATCCACTCCATTTTGTGGATGGAGAAGCTGAGGCTTAGAGAATAGCAATGATTTGCTCAAGGCCATACCAGCATCGGGGAGAAGGGCTAAAACCAGCGTATCCGTATCCCGAGTTTTCAGCTTTGAGCTGCTCTGGGCTCCTGGAGTGCCCTGAGCTGGCTGGGAGGGTGTTTTCCACCCCTCTGACTTCTCTCCCCTGATGGATAGGCTGACTCTGGCCCCTCTGTGGGCCTGGGACAGTGGAGGGCAAATGGGCTGGTGGTAGGAATGGCTGGTTATTGAATTCATCTACCACTCAGCAGGCCTGACCCCATTCTGTCCTGGGAAAGCCAGCTTTGCCTGGGGGTGGCCGGGAGGGGAGGGTGGGGCGGGGGGCTGACCCAGCAGGAAGGGGTTAGGTGGGGGCCGTGAAGGCCAGAGAGTAGCTAGGGTGGGATGAGGTCAGAGGCAGCTTCTGGCCGTCTGTGTCCCCACAGTGTGAGGGCAGCCAGGGCCCCAGGGACAGGCAGGGCCATCGTGATGCAGTGGCCTAAAGAGGGGCCTGCTCATTCCCCCATCACTGCCTGAGCCATGGAAGTTCTGAACCCACCAGATCCGGTACCCAAGCTCCAGAAGACAGCGGTTGGAGCAATACAGTGGCTATGACACGAAACCTGGATGTGCCTGTGACTGCCCACTATTTAATGAGCACCAACTGTATGCCACACGCTACTTAATAAGCACCAACTGTTGGGTGCTCAACACACATCTCATTTCATCCTCAGGCTGTGTAGGGAGTGGTTAGGGGTTTGAGTTCAGACTCAAGAACAGACCTGGGTCAGAATCCAAGCCCCACTCCATGGGTGTTTCTGCACCTCAGTGAGTTGTCTCACCTTGCTAACCTTAGTTTCCACATCTGTAAAATGGGCTTAATAATAGCAAGCATCTCATGGGAGGAACGTGGTGAGGATTCACTGCTAGATCATGTGTAACTTGCTGAACTCAGGGCCTGGCACATCGGGCACGGCAGCAAGGATGACGTTAGCACCTACTGTGTGCAGGCGCCATGCTAAGCACTTTCCATGGGTTATCTTATTTAAACTTTACAACCGCCCCAAAGGGAAGGGACTACTGTTAGCCCCTCTCTTATAGGTAAGGAAGCCAAAGCTCAGAGGGGTGAGATCCCGGGCCCAAGGTCACGCAGCTGGTGGCAGCAGAGGTAGCATTTGAATCCAGGTGGTCTCTCTGCCTGGGAGGCCTGATTAGCAAAAGACTCCCTGGCCTTCTCCGCCACCCTCCACCCGACCTGTGAGGGTAACAGCCCACTGGCTCATTTATTTGATCTTTGAAGAGATACTGCTGGGTGAAGCGTTACCGGAGGCCCAGAGAAGACAAGGACAGCCTGGAGCTGCAGACAAGATGGTGCCAGAGCTGAGACTAAACCCAGGGCCTCTGGCTCTCCCGTCAGGCCTTGTGTGGGACCGGGATGTCATTCCCAGCTCTGCCCTGCCCCCTCCTCACCCTTTCTGGGTGCAGGAGAGCTCCAGGGCTCCCCAGGCCACTGAAGTGTGGGACTGAGGCCCCAGTATTTTCTTTTCCACTGAAAGGTAAGGTGCCTGGAACACGTTGAGCACTTTAAAAATTTGGTCACATTGCAACCGTCTGGGTTACCATGGTGACCTCATTTTGAATTTGCTTCCCAAGGGAGAGCTGGTAACAATTAATACAGCACTTAGCGCTGGCTGCCCAGAGCGAGGGTGGGAGAGGATCACAGAGTCCCCTGGGACCTACCTCCCTAGGGGAAGTGGCGCTTCCTACTCTGAGCAGGGTCCTGGGGTTCCCCAAGGAGGCAGGGGAAGGGAGAGGGTGCCCCGACCCTGCCCACCTCTTCAGCAGTCCCAGCAGCCATGTTGCTGGGGCTGAAGTAGATTGGGGTGCTCTGTTTTACAGATGGGGAATATGAGACTCAGCAGAGCTAAGCCTTATCCAAGGCCACACAACAAGGTCCAGGCAGCCTCAGCATCAAGCCAGAAGGCTGGTTTCCTGTGCTCAGGACAGGGCTCTGGTAGCTGCCACGGTTGGGGAAGCCCAGCTCCAAAACTTCTCCCCTTCTTAAGCGCCTGCAATACTACCTTTTGTGAGCCATTTTAGAGGGTTAAGCGTTGCCCTCTCTGGGCCCCAAGGAGGGGCTGATGGACCTTTGCTCATTCATTGCCCCTTGAGTGCTAAGTGGATTGACTATAAGAGGGTGTGAGGTGTTAGGGCCAGGCTCTGAAGAAATCTGTTAGAGAAGACTGGGTAGACTAGGATGGGGAGAGCCTGGAAGGGAGACTGTGAAAGAGCTAAGAGCTAGGCCTTAGCCATTTCTGGATAGGTGCCCCAAGAGGCGGAAGTGCTCCTCTTCCGTCCCATTCCTCCCCATCATTGCTTGGTCTCCACCCACTCCAGCTCTTGTAGAAAGAGAAGTAGAAAGACATATAGTAGAAAGAACAAGAAGTCTCTTGTTGAATCCAGACTCCATCCCATTTTTCAGATGGGGAATCTGAGGCTCAGAGAAGCCTTAGAGAGGTCCAGAGACCCACAACCAGTAAGTGGTCAGCAGGGATTTGAGCCCACAACAGTCCAAGTGTACCATCTGCACTCAACCATTATGCTTGGACTAGGTTCTCTCCAGATTCTCACATTCCCTTTTCAGGCTGGGCTAAGGGCTTGGGGATGTGTTAGCACAAATGTAGAGCTGGAGAGAAAATGGGCTTGAGGCTCTCCAGGCCTGGTGAAGGCCAAGAGACAGGGAGAAGGAGGAGCTGGTTGGCTTGTCTGCTGAGGAGGTGTGGCTCAGGCAAAAAGCTGGGAAATTGGGAGCATCGACTATAGAAGTTGGGTTTTAGTAAAGGGGTGGGGAGAAGAGGAATGGCGGGAATGGAGTTGATATCTCTGGTCATATCCAAAAATCGAGCTTGCAGTGTTTTGTTTATCTCAAACAAAATAAAACAAACCTGTGATTTTAGTATGCTGCCACCAGGTGGCGGTGTAATTTGGCTGCTCCTATCAGATATTGACCTCCATTAAAATAAAAATTTCACTCATTTTTTTCAAAAAAGACAAAAATCTAAAGAATTAAATTTATACATCATTCCACATAATTTTTAAAATTAAGATAATATTTTAGGAGAAACATTCCTGAGATACAAGTTGGTTCATTCTTCCCTGACCCTTAATTGTATCTATCTAGACCTGCCCTAAACCTTGGGCTCTCTGGTAGTCTAACTTCCCCTTTCTGTCTGGCTCGGGTCAACAGCTGGAGCCCATCCCAAACGTTTTCATGCCAACTCAACATACTGGCAAGAGCAGGGGACATGAAATCAATTCCATCCCTCACCTCTACGAGTCCAATTTTGGAGCTAGCGTCTCACCACCCCAGGTCACCCCACATCTATACAGTAGATTTTCCATATGCCCTGGCTTTCCTCCCACTGGGTTTTAACTCTGACTGCCTGCCACACCCGAAGGTTAATTCCTCCAGACACGACCCTGATGTATTCATCTGTATAGCTGCCCCAGATCTTAACCACAACAGTTTGTTGAACGAACAGATGAATTCCCATTTCACAGATGAGAAAACTGAGGCTCCCAGAGGGAAATGATGATGATGATAACAATAATAATTGACATTTGTTATGTACCTACTATGTGCCAGACATATATTAAATTCATTTAGTTCCCACAATAATTCTAGGAGGTAGATACTATTATTACACTCAGTAAACAGATTAGGAAGCTGAGACTAGAGATATTTGGGATGGGGGAACAACTGAAGGAGAGATAAGTCCAGTTCAGCAGCTCATTTGGGATAGGGAGCTGAGGGAAGGCATCATTCTTCATCCATCGATCATTTATTCAGGAAAAGTTTACTGCAGCTTGATGCCCCATATCTACGGGATCCCTGGTGTGTGCTAGGCCCTGTGGTCGGTGGGCGAGCATTGCCTTGTCTCCCCTCTTCACCCTGGTCAGGCTGTGAGTGAGGCTGTTCACCCAGCACCTCGTGGACAACCCGCCAACAGGCCACCTTGAATGCCACATCCTCACGCCACGTGGCAATTTGGGTGGAAGAGAAAGGAAGTGCTCTTGTGGAAGGTGGGTAATGACTCCTCACATCTTATTGGCCCTCATGTGGTTGAGTTTCCATCCCTGAACCAATCAGAGTGGTCTGAAGGATGCCATTGGTGGACTGACTCCACCTACTCGCTCCTGTCGCCTGAAGCTGAGAACCACAAATTCTCACCTCACTCAGGGAGCTGGCCCCTCCAAATCAAGGAGGCCAGCCTCCCTGCCCCCTCCTGCTCTGGTGGGCTGTGGGAACTCGGACAGGGCCTCAGTCTGCTCGCCTGCACAGAGCTGTGGTGAGGGCCTGACCCAGGCAGGGCCCAGGAAAGCAATTGCCCACTAGACCCCTCCTTGACGGTGCATGATGTTCTGACTAGGCTGAATCATTCTCTCTCTTTCTCTCTCTCTCTCTGCAAACACCACGCACAAAGCCTTTCCCTCAAGCTTCCTACACTGTTGGTGGGAATGCAAATTGGTGCAACCCCTATGGAGAACAGTATGGAGGTTTCTCAAAACACTAAAAATAGAGTTGCCATATGACCCAGCAATCCCACTCCTGGGCATATATCTGGAAAAAAACTATAAAAAGATACATGCACCCCTATGTTCATAACAGCACTATTCACAATAGCCAAGACACGGAAACAACCTAAACGTCCATTGACAGATGAATGGATAAAGATGATGTGGTACATATATACAATGGCATACTACTCAGCCATAAAGCAGAATGAAACAATGTCATTTGCGGCAACAAGGATGGACCTAGAGATTATCATACTAAGTGAAGTAAGTCAGAAAGAGAACGACAAATACCATATGATATCACTTATATGTGGAATCTAAAATATGACACAAATGAACTTATCTATGAATCAGAAACAGAGTCACAGTGACAGAGAACAGACTTGTGGTTGCCAAGGGGGAGGGGGGAGGGGGAGGGATGGATTGGGGGTTTGGGGATTAGCTGAGGCAAACTATGATGTATAGGATGGATAAATAACAAGGTCCTACTGCATAGCACAGGGAACTATATTCAATATCCTGTGATAAACCATCATGGGAGGAAAAAGCCCCTCCCTCTAACTGCCAGAGGACTCCCAGGCTGCAGGAGACATGCATCTGAGGGAGGCTGGTAATGAAGGAGGCCAGAGGCTTCACTCCCTGCCTGTGTGACCCCGCCTCTCTGAGCCTCAGTTTCCTCACCCGTGAGGACAAGGGTAACTCTACCAACCCCCTGGGGTTGTTGTGGAAGTGAATGAGGGTAGGTGGACCTAGGCCCCCAGGAGGGAAGCACTCAGAGAGATTTCCTCTTGTTTATTGGGAGGGAGTGCAGAATATGGATTGAAAGGGGATACGGAGGCTGACAGATTCTAGTGCTCATTCTTTCATCCGGCAAACATTTATGGAGCTTCCGCTATGTGCCAGGCATGATACTGGGTGCCAGGGATACAGAGGTGAGCAAAACAGACAAAAGTCCCTGTCTTCATGGAACTGACTTTTTCTGTCAGGGAAAACAGACAAACCACAAAATAAGTAAAAAATTTAAATGTGATAGATAGTAATAAATACCGAGCAGAATAAAGCAGAGAAGAGGGATAGAGACTATTTGGTTAGCTGGTCAGAGAAGGGCTCATTGAGAAGGTGACACTTGAGTAAAGACAGGAAGAAGGTAAGGAAATGAGTCAGACATTTGGAAAAGAAAGAATGGAGCTGTCATAGCCAAGAGAAGCCTAAAGAGACATGATGACTAAATGTAATGTGGTGTCCTAGATGGGGTCCTGGAACAGAAAAAGGACACTAGGGCTTCCCTGGTGGCGCAGTGGTTAGGAATCCACCTGCCAATGCAGGGGACATGGGCTCGAGCCCTGGTCCAGGAAGATCCCACATGCTGCGGAGCAACTAAGCCCGTGTGCCACAACTACTGAGCCCGCACGTCATAACTACTGAGCCCGCATGCCTAGAGCCCGTGCTCCGCAACAAGAGAAGCCACCGCAATGAGAAGCCCGCGCACCGCAACGAAGAGTAGTCCCCACTCGCCACAACTAGAGAAAGCCTGCGTGCAGTAACGAAGACCCAACGCAGCCAAAAATAAAATAAATAAATAAATTTAAAAAAAAAGAAAAAGGACACTACGTAAAAACTGAGGAAATCTGAATTAAGTATGGATTTTAGTTAATAATAATGTATCAATATTGGTTCATTAATTGTAACAAAGTTACCATGTTAATGTACGATGTTAATAACAGGGGAAGCTGGGTGGGGAGTATAGGAACTTCTGTACTATCTTATCAATTTTTCTGTATACCTAAAACTGTTCTAAAATAAAATGTTTATCCAAAAATGGGGGGAGAGAGGGCAGCAAGTGCAAAGGTCCTGAGGCAGGAGTGTGCCTGGTGGGATTAGCAAGGAGGCACTGCTTGAGGGAGATTAGGAGGAGAGGAGATCAGAGAGGTAGGTGTACAGGCTGGTGGGACAGCGTAAGGACTCCTTTCTTTGCTGCGCGGAGTATATAGAACCACCGGGAGTCTCTGACATCATCTGATTTGTGATCTAACAGCGCCTCTCTGGTTGCTTTGTTGAAACTGGACCATGGGGAGGGGGGCAAGGGCTGAAGCAGGAAGGCCAGTGAGGAGGTTCCTGCAGAAGTCTGGGCGAGAGAGGATAGTGGGTCAGACCAGGATGGTAGCAGTGGAGGAGGTGAGAACAGGTCAAATTCTGGAAATATTTTGTTTTTCCAGGGGGAGAGCTGACCGGATTTGCTGACAGATTAGATGTGCAGTGTGAGAGAAAGAGAGCAGTCGGGGAGGATCCAGGGGTAGCCTGAGCAACTGGAAGGATGGAGGAAGACAGGTTTGGGAGGAAATTAGGAACTCGGTTTAAACAGATTGAGTTAGAGGAGTTGTCAAGAGGCATCTGGAAATACAAGTCTGGAGCTGAGGAGAGAGACCTAAACTGAAGATTATGAATGATGTTGGAGTCAGCAGCAAAGAAACAAAAGTTTAAACTCTGAAACCTGGGGAGGTGGGATCACCTTGGGGCAGGGAGGGTGAATGCTCAGGCGTGGACACACACACACACACACACACACACACACACATGAGTGTGCTTGCAACCATTTAAGCTTAGAGACTCACCCATTTAAGCTTAGAGACTTCCATGCCTTCGCTCATATCATCCTTGCAACAAACTCCCCAGCCTACTTCTCTTATGTTCTTCCTAAAACAGCCAGGAGGACTAGTGACGTGATGGGTGAGGTGAAGTGCGAACCAGCCCAGTGCCCGGCAGGTACCTATTCATTGAATTCTCACAGCAACAGTGTGACCTGGGGACCATTTTCATCACCCCCATTTGACAGATGAGGAAAGTGAGGCACAGAGAGTTCAGGTGACTTGGTCCAAGCTCTGTCCAACCGAAAGCATCCTAGCAGGTGGGTGTCACATCACCCTCTGCTGCTCTCACAAGGAATTCAGTTTATTCAGAGTCAGGGCTCATCAGTGGGCAGACAGCCTTATGCACAGGGCTTCCCCCACAAAGGCCCTGGTATCTGCTGAACCGCCTGCCACGCTGCCTGCACTGCCCCCGCTGGGCTCATTCCTTCGGTTCTCAGGACATTTTTGGCTTCCAGTGTGGCGGCCGGGATGGAGTGAACAGGGAGCACAGTAAGCTGTCAGTTCCCACCCCCGGGGCCCAGCTATATAGAGGCCTGGGAAGTTGTAACATGCTCTCCCAAAGCTATTTGTGATAGTTCAAAAAGGCTGCACAGGTGACTTGAAAGGTAGAATTCTCTTGCTTTTCAGCTCCACTGGCCCCTGCGGTGGATCAGAAGTCCTATGAGCAGTTACCTCCTAGACTAATACAGTATTGGTAGTAATCAATAATACACATAGTTACTTTTGTTTTTTGGTAAAATCCTTATACGTGGAGCTCATGGGAGAGGAAGATAATGAAAGGGGCCTGGTGGCGGGAAGGCTAGGACCCGCTGCCTGGGGCTTCGTCTACTAGAACTATAGGTGTGGTGACTGCGGGCTTCTTGGTCCCCCAGCCCAGCAGCACCTTGGCTTCTTTTTTGTAACAACCTCTCTATTTTTGTGTGTAGCTTGGGGCAGGGGACACATGCTCTGGCCCCCACCGTGAAGCTGAGGGGGCCCAGGCTCCTGCTCTCCACCCCAAGGTTCAGCCCAGGGGAGGGCAGAAGACTCAAGCTTGCACAATTGCTCTCCATCAGTCAGCTTTTGCTGTGGTAACAAACAGCCCCCAACTCTCAGCGGCTTACGCCAATAACTCCTCTTTGTGTTCACGGGCCTGAGGGTTGGTTTGGCTCGGCTCAGCTCCCAGCCAGGTACGGCCCCTCTCTGGGAAATACTGTTCTCCTGGCAGAGAGGGCCAGAGGCTAGCCTGAGCCACTCAGGCTCACTTAAAGCTTCTGCGCAGCTCTGGCACAGGTGCTGTCCACTCACATTCCAGAAACCAGCTGGCACCCAGGAGGGTGGATGCATAATCCTCTCAGTGGGGCTGGAGTGGACGGCTGGGAACCATCATACACATCTACCACAGACTCTTACTCGAGAGAGGCTGGGTCACGGACTCATTTACCCCAGGAGCAGGGCCCGGGCCCCACTGAGCACTTCCTGCCTGCGAGAGCCCACACTGGCTGACTCTTGTCTTTCCCAGCTGGCTTCTCAGCTTCCAGACAACACTGTACGGGCTTGCCCTGTACCTTTCCATTCAATTCCCTTTTGGATTTATTGTCCATGTCTATGGCTTGCAATATAAAAACTTCAGATAAGAAGAGAACACATAGTAACAACAAATTTAAGGTGATGCTAACAGAATTTCTTTTTGGAAACTGGAGGGCTAACAATTTAAACGGGTAAAATCACTTGTGATAATGTGGTTGGCAAGGGGAGTCCAGGACAAGGGCCAGAAGGGAAGCCCAGGGGCCGGACAGCAGAAGAGAGCCGACCAGGGTCTCTGCAGGGAAGGTGGGCAGACAGACCAGCTTCCCGGACAGCTCAGTTTGGCCAGCTAAAAACACCTTCGGTCCTGGCCCGGCCCCAGGCCTGCCAATGCCCGTAACACCTGTCTGAGGCTCCAGACCCCGGCCAGGACTGAGGCTTCCTCTCGTTATCCTCTAGTTCCACTTCTCAACCCTGACTGTACATTAGAACCCCCTGCAGAGTTTAAACAAAACAAAACAAAGCCCAGGTTCCTCCCAGCCTGGTTAAATCAGGCTCTTTGGGGGTGGGCCCTGGGGAATGGGCATTTTTAAGAGCGCCCCAGGTGGTTCTAACGAGCGACCAGGGTTGAGACCTGAGGCCTACTTCTCCTCCAGATTCTGCAGTGCGTGGAGAGGGATGCCAGCCCCGGGATGCCAAGACATGTAGATTTTTCAGCAGAAAACAAACAAACAAACAAAAATCTGGATGTGAAATCCCCAATTTTCAAATGTTGAGTTGTTGTTTTGGCTTTTAATTACATTTAAAGTGTGTTTTAAAAACCATTATTTTTTATTATAAACATAATATTCGGTTTATGGTGGAAAATTTGGAATATACAGTGAAATGCAGAGAAGAAAATGAAAGTCACCTATAATCTTAACTGCCCCTTGGGTTCTGAATACGGAATGATTCCAGGACGTTCTGAAAGAAAGTTCCCACTTCAATGCGCTGGGGGAGAGGGGCCCCCCGGAGTCTTTTCCTGCAGAAACAGAGTTCCAATTCTTGAAAGCCTGGACGTTCAACACCTTTAAAAGGCTGGTCCCTTAGACCTTTGATGCTTGTCAGAGACAGACTTTGAGAACCCACCTTATTTTTTAGATCAATATTTCTTCTTCCTAATACATAATAACAAAATTACAATCAGAAAGAAAGGAATCTTTAGGGAAGAACCTCTGCTGTCCAGTGGAGACAGCGCTGGAGGTGAAAAGAAGACCTCTGGCTAAGATCGCATGTGCCCTCTGGTGGCAGCTGGAGGGGATGGCTTCACAGGGCCATCAAGTCAGTGGTTCTCAAAGTGGGGTCCCAGGACCCAGCCTCACCTGGACACTTGTCAGAAACAACTTTTCAGGCCCTACCTCAGTTCTTTTGAATCAGAAACTCTGAGTGTGGGACCCAGCAATTTGTGTTTTAACAAGCCATTTAGGTACTTCCGATAAGCCCTAAAGTTTGAGAACCATTGTTCTAGATAAGTACAGGCCTGGTACCAGATAATGTGTCAAAACAGCACAAGCTCTGAGGACAAAAGGGAAGGAAATGGTGAAGGCGCTGGTGCTGGACAAACACCTCCTCAAGGTCCCTGCCCACACTCGGCCCCATCTCCCTCTCAGCCCTGAGGTATCTGGAGGCTGCAGAGTTGGGGAACAGGGGCAGAATGGACCACTGCCCAGAGTAAACCCATCCAGGCTCCTTGGACGGGGCTTAAAAGGCCACACCACATTGTGTGAAACTAAGCCTTGGATTCTTAGGACAGAGATCAGAGGTATAAGGGCAGGGTGATTCCAGAACCCTAGCAAGCCCATCCTGAGGGGATGCAAGACTTGAACTTCAGGTAGAGGCAGAGGAATGAAAAGCAAACACTTCGGTAGGAATAAAGCAGGAGCAAAGTAAGCCCCAGGAAGGAGGGGGCCGAGAAAAGAAGTGTGCTCCCCTTGGGCAGATGGATCAGTCTTTAACCAGATACCTTCCTGGAGGAAATGCTTTATAATTCGATTACTGTCAGAATGAAAAAGCCCCACGTTGACTCAAGATGCAGCAGTGCTGGCACTCGGGGAAATTGGGTCTGAGGCTCCAACTGGATAGAAAACGCCTAGGCCCCCAGCAGGTTCCCTGCAGCGAGGCTTCCCTGACAGAGGAGTGATGGTTTTCAGGGCATCCAGCTGTTTAGGAAATCTCTGCACCTGGCAAAGTCAAGCAGGAGTTTGTAGAGAAAATCTGACAAGAAAAACAAGGTTTCGGCAGAAACCAGAGACAGGCAGATGGAAGCTGTCATGGTAAATATGCCACTTCAAATTTTCTCCTCCCCTAGAAACAGTTCTGTTTATACTGTCATTCTAACAGTAGTATTAAAGAGATGCTCTGATTCAGTTAAGACACTGTGTTTCAGGTTACATGTCCAATCTATTAATTAACTTTATTCATTCAGTAAGTATTCACTGAGTACCTACTGTGTGGCAGTCATTGTTCTAGGTTCTGGGGTTAAGCGGTAAACAGACGAAAATCTCTGCCCTCGAAGAGTTTACATTCTAATGGCGGGGAGGGGAGAGATAATAAACAAAATAAGCAAAATGTGTAACACTTTGAGTTCTTCATCTCCAGCTTGCCCCTCAAAAATTAAGCTCTTGTTCTGAATTTTCAAAGCTGAACTAGGAGAGTGACAGTGTTGAGAGTCTTCGGGTTAGAAAAGTCAGCTCAGGCAAGGCTTCTAAACAAGTCATGTGCAACTGAATCACCCGGAGACATTGTTAAAGTGCAGATTTAGATGGGGGCCTGGGGAAGAGCTCCCAGTGCTGATGCTGCAGGCCCACAGTGCGCACTAAACTGCTGAGGACCCCACTTGGGGGGTCAGGCTGCGGGGATAGAGCTGGCCCGGAATGCAGACTCCCAGCCAGACAGGCCTCACGGCCGCTCCCTGCTGCAGCTCCAGCTCCTAACCTCAGCAGAGGCCCTAGCTAGTTCACAGAGCACTCCTCTCCCTGATTTCCACAGCAACTCCTTCCGGCAGGCTGGGCAGCCAGGAACAATACACCTTCTTAAAGGGGAGGAAACAGCACCTACCCCAGGGAAGTTGTGCTGGTGGCAAAGCTGGGAGCAAACTCCCATCTCTGTCTAGAGGGCTTTGCCTGGCCTAGAACAGACTAGGGCCTTATAAAGAGAGGAGATGCTGCAGGCTTGTGAAGAAGCCAGCACAGCGGCAAACATCACTGAGAGTCACAGAAAACCAGGCATTTACGGGGCTCAAAGGGCCTTTAACCTAAACAGGTCTAGTTGCTGTGGTCCACCTGAAAACAGTTTACTAGTTGGCCTTCACTGAATTGGCTTTGGGGTGGGTTTCCAGTTTACCTGTCTGTCTCCCTCTGGCGTGATGTGAATTTCACAGGAAGCAATCTGATAGCAGCTGTTAGAGACGTTCAGCCCTTCCAGGTGGCTTGCCATAGCCTGACTGATGCAGCCAGGTGAGCCTGGGGACCTGGGATGGCAGGAGAAAGGACTATTCCCTTTCTTTAGGCTGGGAGCCATGAGGAATTACTCATTCTCATTTTATAGGATGTCTTGGAAAGATTATCACAGAGGGAATGGGCACACAACAGCTATTTCCTTATGTCAAGTTGGGAGACATCAACAGAGGTTATTCGGCCAGTCAAAGCACTCAGCCCACGCTTTCTGTAACTATTTAACCATCCAGAATGGCAAACACTGCTTTATGGCCTGTCATAAATGATACTGTACTAAGACGTAACCATTTCATGATGGGCCTAGAGTAACAAAGACAACAACTGGAGATCTCCTTGGTGGAAAAGAACATGACAATGAGAACGCTTTGGGCAGACACATTCCTTCAGGGAGGGCCAAGGCGTTTCCCCTGGGGAACTCTGCTCG
The DNA here is from genome assembly GCF_003676395.1 of Aethalodelphis obliquidens. Taxonomy (NCBI): domain Eukaryota; kingdom Metazoa; phylum Chordata; class Mammalia; order Artiodactyla; family Delphinidae; genus Aethalodelphis; species Aethalodelphis obliquidens. The sequence goes on from NW_020837953.1 coordinate 33,051,473, forward strand.
CGGTATTAAGTGTGGTATGTCTGCAAGAGCCTAAATGGCTGCGACTCAGGAAGGCTGTCCTGCAATAGGGACGGGGCTGAGGTGCCAAGAGCAGAATTTTCCGAAACTGGAGCCAAGATCAATTGTAACAATGGCCAAGAGAGGAAAACAGAGGCTGAGAGGGGCAGCTGGCTTCTCAGAGGAAGAAAACAGACAAAGCCTCTAGAAACAAGGGAGGACTACAGAAGCGGTTACCTTGGAGATCAGTTCAGGATCTGCAGCAGATAGGAAACCCAATAGGGTATTGGTCACAAACTGGCCTGACAAGATTCTGGAAAATGGAAATTTGCTCTCAAAAATTTCTCACCAACTACCTTCCAACCCCACCCCTAAACTTTTTTTTTTTTTTTTTTTTTTCCGGTACGCAGGCCTCTCACCGTTGCGGAGATGCCCAGGCTCGGCGGCCATGGCTCATGGACCCAGCCGCTCCGCGGCATGTGGGATCTTCCTGGACCGGGGCACGAACCCGTGTCCCCTGCATTGGCAGGCGGACTCTCAACTACTGCTTTTTTAGGAAAGGAGGATTGTACCAGAAAACAAGGCAGCCTTGGTTCTACTCAGATGACAGAGAGAAAGGAAAAGGGAGGGAGGGAGAAAAAGGGAAGGAAAGAGGGAGGGAGGAAGGAGGGAAGAGGAGGGACAGGGAGGAAGAGGGAGGGAGAGAGAATGAGAATGGATACATCCGAAGTAAGACTAGAACGAAAACTACTTGAGAGCCTGGATGGATTCACCCCAAATCCTGTAACCTGCGCCCCGCGGCACCCGTTGCCCGAGACACTGCCACTGTCAGGGTTCGGAAATGAGGACAGAACAGGAGTGAAAAATCTAAGTCCCATTCAGAACAATCTACCTTGTTGTCCCCTCCTGAAAAGTTAAAAAGGCAGAAAACTAGTTTTATCTGTAAGAAAATGTTTATTCTTTTGAACCCCACAGGAAAAAAAAAAAAAAGGAATGCAGCCAAGACCAAGTATTTAACCAAAATAGTGTCCCAAAAGGCAGCAAAATGGGGGAAACCTCAACACAAAGTCAGTGACAATTTTCCATGTTTTTGCACAAAGATGAAAAAAATCTGTGACAATTCTGAGTAACACTTCCATGGTGACAATTACACAAGATGATTCAAAAATGCAAAGTGGCAGCAACATGCATACCTGGCTAAAGCTAGAAGGTTTTAATCCCAAAATAAGATCAGTGATTAAAAAGGAAGATTCTTTTTAACACTTCTATCTTGCTGACTTGCTTGTCCTACTTAATTTGCTTTAAATGAGACATACATGCCAATTAACAGGAAATTTTAGAACTATGTCCTTCCAGAATCCATGGCAAGGAAGTCAAACCATTCTATTTGGTTTCTTAATTTTCCTAGGTTCCAAATACAGTTTTGCTTTGCCCCTCCCTCTCCCAGCCCCTCCCTCCACCCCCTCCCTGATTCTTAAACACTTCCAAAGGTTGCCAGTGCAAACACTTTTCTACCAATGTATAATATACACTTGAGACTGAAATCTTTGTGCAGAGTTTTGAGTTTTAAACTTTTTTAAACAAAACAAAACAACAAACCTTCCTTGGCACAAGAGCTGAGGAATTGTCAAGTTTCTTTTAAATCGTCAAACACAAGATGACGAAAAGTGGAAAGCACAGTTAAAGGAAATTAAAAAAAATAAAACAAAACAAAACCTAGAACTGCAGCTTTTATTAGCCGGCATTGCAGTCTCTCGAACACAAACACCGCCCAGCTCCCCTTCCCAGGGTGCTTGCCTCGAGACAAGTCCAGAACACCGTGGTGCTTTCAATGAAAGGAAACAGAAGGTGTGGCTGAAGTGGTACCGAACAGCCCAGCTACCCACCAGTTCTATAGCAGGATCCGTAGTGAGCTTGACACAGAGAGAAGGTAGATGATGGTAAAGGGGGAAATTGTTTAAAATCAAGTTTCCTCTTGAAATGTCTTTTCCCAAGGCACTGTGAACAAGACTGCTGCTAGCAATTTTCTAGGACTAAACACACCGATGGGAAGATACACATTTCAGACACAACCCCTGTTACGTTCTCACAGCTGGTCTCATCACCTGAGTCTCTCCCCTCGGCTGAAATGACACTCCTTGAATTTGTTTGGTCCTTGGAGGGGTAATCAATTTTTGTTTTCTGTAATTTTAGTAATCATTTTCTTTAATGCAGCTATAGCATCACAGCTGTGTTAGGTTATTTAAACCTTTCACACTAAAGACTAAGTTTTCATGGTCATCCCCTGTGAATCCAATGTGCAGGTTTTGCTTGCTGATTTAAGAATAAAACAAAACAAAAATAAAGGGTTGAGAAGGAAAAACTCTGCTTTTTTTTTTTTTCTTCAAGAGGAAACTGTAAGAATACATAAAAGGCAAAATTGGCTACTTGAAATCCAAGAATGGTTTTAATGTAATGGCCGAGAAAAATAAACTGCAAAGTTCTGTGAGGTCTTCTAAAAACTTACAAGAAAAACTGGTGGGCAGTTCTAATCAGACTTGGATGTTATCTTTCCCCCCCTTTTTAAAAACGACAACATATACAGTCCCACAAAATACAATATAAACTTTTTTTAATCTTGACTGCCAGAGACGCTCCTTTGTGATGCTTTCTGATAACCAAAGCCTGGAAAAAACACACTGCTGGCCTTCATTTCTTCAGGGGCTGGTAAACAGAGGCATTGGGATCGAGTCCAGAGGGGCTGGTCTCCACAAATTTGGAAGAGTAGTGTGGGGAAACGGGGCTCAAGGGGCTGGTGGCAGCACTGTATGTTATGCTGGGCATGACGGCCATGACTTCGGCTATCTTCTGTTTTAGGTCCTTGATTTCCTGGTCTTTCTGAAGAATTTGTCCTGGAAGATCAAAGACCCACCATTAGTGAGAAGGGAGCGTTCACCCACCAGAGTGCCCTCTTGGGCCCACTGATCCCAAATGGATTCGACTCCAGCTTTGATGGTTTGTAAGGGGAGATACATTTTTCCTGTAATGTGCCAAACAGTAAATATTTAAACACTGTGAGCCACATACTGTCCTTGTCGTTTTTTGTTTTTTTTTATTTTAAACCGTAGAAAACTGCAAAAACCATTCTTAGCCCACGGGTGGTACAAGAAAAGGTGGCAGGCCACATGTGGCCTACGGGTCATGGTGTCAAGAGGAACCGCGTTTAGGTAGGTGTGACGAAGCAAAGGGCTCAACCTCCAGGAGCCACGTTTTGAGCTCGGCAGTCACCAGGGCAGCCGAAGAGGGTGCTTCTTTTGAACTAGGGCTCTACGTCTTGCGCGGAAACATTTTTCTGGGAGGATGGACTATCTCGGAGTATGAGACCAAGGAATCCAACCAGCTCCTGCCTGCCACAGGGCTGCTTCCCTTTCTGTGCTTCTCCAATGCTCTCTGTGTTAACTCGTGAGGTTTCTGTTTCTACTCCCTCACAAAGCTTTCCCTGCTCCTTCCATCTAAATCAGACCCTACCCCCAGCCCCCGACTCCTCGATTCTCAACACACCTGAAACTTTCCTTTCTGTCACTTTATTCTTTGTAATAATGATAATAATTACAATAGCTAACACGTATGTGCCAGGCACTGTTCCAAGTGCTTACGTAGACTAACTCATTTATTTATCCCAACAACCCTATCAGATGGGAATTATCATCATCGTCATCCATTTTATAGGTGAGGAAACCAGGGCACAGAGAGGTTGAGGGACAAGAGCTGGGATTCGAGATGATGCAGTTTGGCTCTGGAGTCTGCACTCCTGCCGACTGCATTTTTCTGTCTCCGGTGAGTGTTCATTTGGGTGATGATTTGTGTCCATCATCTCTCCACTGGCCCATGAGCTCCATGAGGGCTGAGACTGTCTCCCCATTTTTGTCCTTGCCAAATCCCTAGTGCCCAGCCCAGTGGAAAGCTGAGGCCCTGCAAGGTATGTGTCTTGCCCAAAGTCATTCAGTTATTAATGACTAAGCAGGATTTAAACCCAGGACCACTTTGTTCCAAAGCCCATGCAATTTCCATCATGCTTTGATGCTTCCTGGTCTACTAGGGGAAGAACACTTAGGAGTAGCCCTTCAGAAATTTACATGCTGAAAAAAGGAAGAGATTGTATTTGAGTTGCACTCACTTTGAGTCCTACAGAATACAGTAATATATTTAAAATGTAAGAGAGCATGGTGGCGTATTTTAAAAAATGATATAGTAGATGAAAGCCATTTTGGAACCAAGATGAATCAAATGATACAGAAAGTAGGAAGGAGAAACCCAGCAAGGGGCTTGATTTAAATTATGAAGTTGGGTTCTTATTAGAATATTCCAAGCATGAGCATGACAGTGGAGGGGAGTAGTGGGAAAGACGGCAGCAAAGAGCCGCCCCGCTCTGGCTTCCTTCATGTCCCCTCAGCTTCAAGTAAGCATCAAATAGCCTCCTTCCCTTTGAACGAAGTAAGCCTCAGACGAATAAAATACCTCACAGCATCTGATATATAAGCCACTGTATCTTTTTTCCATGAAGATTTAAGTTTGATTTCTTTAATCAGTAACATACAAACATTCCCAGAGTTTTGGAAAAGACAGTTCTCTTTGCTTTACGAGAATTTCTGGGCCAACAAGGAAGCATAATCTGTGCTGGGAAGCCAAGCTCCCCTCGGCTACTCTGAGACCCAGGTGCTGCTTCACTCCAGCAGACAACCTCTTTCAAGTCTGCAAATCCAAGTAAAAGGGATGAGGCAGGGAGAGGGTAGCCACTTCTCAGGGAGCTGAGCCAGGCAGGCAAAACACCACCGTATGGTCAGAAGTTTAGCAGGATTCCCAGGAACCTTCTTCTTTTTTTTTTTTTTTTTTTTTTGTGATACGCGGGGGGCCTCTCACTGTTGCGGCCCCTCCCGCTGCGGAGCACAGGCTCCGGACGCGCAGGCCCAATGGCCACGGCCCACGGGCCCAGCCGCTCCGCGGCATGCGGGACCCTCCCGGACCGGGGTACGAACCCGCGCCCCCCGCATCGGCAGGCGGACTCCCAACCACCGGCCAGCAGGGAAGCCCCCCAGGAACCTTCTTTTTAAATGCCTTTCCCTGAGTCCACAGATTCATAAGCCCGATTCTCAACCCCTTCTCTTCTTGCTCTGCCACTGCCATCCCAAGCCACTCCTATGGCTTCACTGACTTCTCACAACTTCTACATCCCACCCCCAACCCCGGGGTTCTGGCCTTTTCCCTGGGGTTTAGGCCCCAAATTCCCACTGACTGATGAAGATCTTTAGGCCGAGTGTCCGGTAGGCAACTCCAGATCAAAGCATCCCAAACCAAACTCATTCTCTCTTCTCATTCCTTCATCTGTTTTGTTCTTCTTCCATGGTTCCAGCAACCCTGTTGGAACATGTCACCTGCTTCCTCCTCAAAATCTAGGGGATACATCCTCTAGTACAGCTTCATTCACGGTCCTACTAATCTACTCTCTTCTTCCATGTCCCCCAGCTAGAGGCCACTGGACTGCTTACGTGGACATTCTCAACACTGTCCTTCCTTTGCTTAAATGCCATTCCCTCAGGTAACAATGTTCTTCCCTGCCATTCTCTGCTCTCAGAATTCATCCTTCGAAGTCCACTCAATGGTCCCTCCCTTATGAAGCCACCCTGATCTCTCCTCTGTCCTTTCAAGCCATCTGCCTCTACCTAGTGGCAGCAGGCCTCGTGCATGGCTTTCCCTAGTGCAGCACTTCTCACAGCGTCCATGTTGTCCTCATGCTAATACTAAGATATTTATCCGCCTTCTTCACGTGCATTCCCTCATGAGCCTAAGTGGAGTCTTCCAGGAGCAACATGGCAAGTGAAATAACAACAGACTGAATGTAGAAACAGAGACGAGAATTGAAATATCTTCTATTAAGCCAGAAATTAAAGAGATTTGCGAAATGTAAAACAATACTGCTTTTCTCACTAACTTTTTTTTGTTTTGAGAAATAGTTATTTTCATAAAATGTTATGTTAACACGTAATATGTTTATTACATTATTTTTTTAATGAATTAATAAATGTTTTAGGTTTTAATTTCTAATACATCAATATTGGTAGACATAATTCACTGGAAAAACACCTCCCTTGGGGTACTCAATAATTTTAAGAGTGTAAAGGGGTCCCTAAGACCAAAAAGTTTGAGCACAACTACCTTAGCGGATCCCCAGCTAGACTATGTCTTGTTCGTCTTTGTCTCCCCTTCACCTTCTAGTAAAATGCTTTATGCAGAGCAAGTGTGAACGCTCTGTAAGTACCTGCTGAAATATTCTTTTCCTTCATTAAGTCAACTGTTTGAAAATTTTTTTCAGTAATCTATTGGTGGCTTATCAATTTCTTGAACAAAATCTAAACTTCTTTTCATCAGGTCATGTCAGGCCTCTGTTCAGAAGCTTTCCAGTTTCCCAGGTCACGCAGAGTAAAGGCCAAAGTTCTTTCCATAGGCTGCAAAGTTGGGCAGATTGTGGCTCCTGCTACTTTTGACCCTAAAAACTCTCCCCATCACTCAGGCTGCAGCCCCAGTGGCCACGACACATGTGCCTTTCCCCTAGAGACTTATATGGCTCACTCACTCTCTTCCTCTCAGTCTCTGTTCAAATGCTACCTATTCAAAGGCTCTTCCATGTCCTCCATGTCAAAGCAGCAGCCCTACACACACACACAGCCTGCGTCACCACTGCTTTATTTTCTTCACTGCACCCATCAGATATTATATATTTGCTTGTTACTGTCTGTCCCCTTAGGGGTTTGCACAGTGCCTGGCATGTAGTAAGTCTCAGTAATATCTGCCGAGGGAATACCCTGCTCTCCAGACTTTCCTCCCTCCACTCCCTCATCTGCAGCCTTCGCTCCAGCAAAGCAGAGCCAGCTGCCGCTCTGAACACATCAGGCCCTCCTAGCTTCCCTGGCCTTGCTCGAGCTGTTTCTTCTGTTCAGATGCCTCTCTACCCCTCACTGCCACTACACCGCTTCTTCACTGGGCTAACCCCTTCTCATCATTCAAGACCCAGCTCAGACATCAGCTCCCCTGAGAAAAAGCCCTCTCTAACTCTCCAGACTGGCTGAGTCCCTGGCTCTCTATGTTCCCACAGGCCCTGTACATCCTGTTACATCAGCATCTTTTGGTAACTCTGCAGTTCTCTATTTCTTCTACAACACTCTGAGCTCCTTGAGCAGAGAAACTCACTCTTCCCTGTGTGCCCTGCACTTGGTATGTTCTCATCTCAAAATATGTCTGCAGAATGAATTAATGTGATGATTCCTAGATGTCCATGGTGGGTACTTATCAAACCACTTGAAGAGGAAATGGAAATGCCTTTGGTTCGAGCTCTAAGCGAGCTCTGCTCTCCGTGTCCCCAGGCATTCTCAGCCGTGCTGCGTGACCTGGGCTGTTCTCCTACCTTGGGCAATCTCGAGCTGTCGCTTTGCATCCCCCAGTGCGGAGAACAGGTCCAGCTTGATTCTTGTCTCTGCGCTCAGGCTGTTCTCCAGGTGCTGCGTTTTATCTTGCATGGCTGAGAGGGCTGACATTAACACCTCAGTGTCCTTCTCATTTTCCTTATACTTCCGAAGCTCCTATCAATATCATCAAAGCAGCAATGTTACAAGATAGTTTTGGCATCGATGTCTACAAATTAGCCTGAAATCACAAATAAAATCCCACTATTATTGACCTGGCCCCTAGAACACAGAATCCTGGTGTTTCATGGGTTTAGACCTCGCCCCTTAGAGGGAGTGCAAAATGTATTTATACAGTGATGTGCATATACAAAACGATAATTGTATTGGGCTTTTTGAGATAACTGTGGACTCTGTCTCCAAATAAAACACTTTCGGGCTTCCCTGGTAGTGCAGTGGTTAAGAATCCGCCTGGCAATGCAGGGGACACAGGTTTGAGTCCTGGCCTGGGAAGATCCCACATGCCACGGAGCAACTAAGCCTGTGCACCACAGCTACTGAGGCTATGCTCTAGAGCCCGTGTGCCACAACTACTGAAACCCGTGCACCTAGAGCCCATGCTCCGCAAGAAGAGAAGCCACCATAAGGAGAAGCCCGTGCGCTACAACGAAGAGTAGCCACAACAAAGACCCAACACAGCCAAAAATAAATAAATTAAAAAAATAAATTAAAAAAATATATAAAACACTTTCTTACAATCCTAATTCAGAACCACAAAGAACTGTTTCCCTGCTGCCAGCTGCAAATGTTGCTGTAATGCTGTAGTCAAACGTGCGAAAACTCTACTCTCAACCTACACTAAAAATTGTAAAAATGTTAATTATTTTGACAGCGTATACTGAAAAATAGGCCCACTTAAAACACCAGATAATGTAGCCTATATGTATGTGTGTGTGTGTGCGCGCGCGCGCGTGTGTGTGTATATATATATATATATATATATATATGCTGATATTTTTTTCATTTTAAGAGAGAAATCAAAACTTATTATAGTCAATTAAAAAATACTTAAAAGTTCAAAGAAGAAAATAAAAATAACCCAAAATCCCAACGCTGCAAAAAATTTGATCTATTTTCTTTTAGTCTTTTTTAAGTATACGTGTATCTTTCAGCATAATTGAAATCAAACTATACATACAATTTTTTAAAAACATATAATCTCAACTGTTCTTTGAAAATGCAATTTTTATTGGCTGTTTAATTTAATATTCCTACATGTATATGTACCATAATTTATTAAACAAATCTCCCATTGTTAAGATTATTTCCAATTTTTTTGCATTTATATACCACTATGATGAACATCTCTGTATATCAATCATCGGTGAGACTTTTAAATATTTACCTCAAGGCCGGAGTCTGAGGAAAATATTTTTTAAAAATACGTGACCTTTCCAGAAAGTTACACTTCCACCAGCAACATACGAGGCCTATTTCATTGTATCCTCACCCAGGTTGATATTAGCATTTAAAAATTCTTTGCTGATTTCACAAGAGATAAGTGATATCCAATTTTAATCTATCTGTCTTTGGTGACAGATGAGGATATATTCTTACATTGTTATCAGTCATTTATATTTCTTCTGTGAATTATCTGTTCATATAATTTGCCTACTTTCTGTGTATTTGAGCTTTTCTTAGCAATCTTTATGAGCTATTTACATATTGAGGATATTAATTCTTTTTTTTTTTTTTTTTGCGGTATGCAGGCCTCTCACTGTTGTGGCCTCTCCCGTTGCCGAGCACAGGCTCCGGACGCGCAGGCTCAGCGGCCATGGCTCACGGGCCCAGCCGCTCCGCGGCATGTGGGATCTTCCCGGACCGGGATACGAACCCATGTCCCCTGCATCGGCAGGCGGACTCTCAACCACTGAGCCACCAGGGAAGCCCCCTAATTCTTTTTTTTATAATATTTGTTGCAATATCTGTACCCACCCCAATTGATTTTTTCATTTTTTTTTTTAATTTGTGATTTAAAACAAAATGGTTTTTTTCCCTGGATTCAACTATTCCTCTGGAATTTATTTTTGTGTGATGTGAGATGAGCATCTCATTTTATTTTTTCCCGTTGTCTAGCTGTTCCTCAGCCTTTCACTGACCAACCCTTGCTGTTCCATCCATTTCTTCTTTTTTTTGTTTTTAATAAATTTATTTATTTATGGCTGCATTGTTGCTGCGCGCGGGCTTTCTCTAGTTGTGGTGAGTGGCGGCTACTCTTCATTGTGGTGTGCGGGCTTCTCACTGCGGTGGCTTCTCTTGTTGCAGAGCATGGGCTCTAGGCATGCAGGCTTCAGTAGTTGTGGCACATGGGCTTAAGTTGCTCCGCAGCATGTGGGATCTTCCTGGACCAGGGCTCGAACCCGTGTCCCCTGCGTTGGCAGGCGGATTCTTAACCACTGTGCCACCAGGGAAGCCCTCCATCCATTTCTGATGCCACCTTCACTGAACACTAATTTAGGCTTTGTCTCTGGGTCACCTATTCTACCCCACTGACCTGCTACTAATTTCTCATGGGCTCCATGTGACTCAAAATTACTGTAACTTTACAACTTATAACATTAGCCTTAAACATCCCTTTGAAGACCCAACGCCACCAAATACTTGGCTAAGGTACACACAGCCCCAAAACTGGCTATGTCCACAGCACTGGCAGCTTTCCTCCCCATGCATTGCCTAGAGTGGCCATCTGTGAAGCTGAGAGCCATCCAAAATGGTCCATTCCCTGGCGATGGACAGAGAATTAGGGCTAAGAAGAGGTGCATACGTTCCAAAGCACACTAATCTGGCCTATAACCTGAAAAAGTGTAATGAATCTCCCGTAAGTCAAGTTCTGGTATAAAACACGTCAAGGACCATTAACATTTCTGGCTTGTCTTAGAATCCAGATAAACTAAATATGACTTGAATGAGCCGGACAGGTGAGAGCTTCTTTTGGTCATACAGAGATTTTCAGATGCAATGGGGTTTGGTCTGTATCAGAAGGCACCATCTCTACACGGAAGCACAGAGCACAAACCTAACACGGAAGAGGAATTCAAGCGTGATGAAGTCTGTTTTTCCTCCTTTACCTGAACTTTCAGTTCTAGTTCTCTGATCTGGTCTTCTTTCACCTTCATGTCCATTGTGAGCTTCTTGCCCTCTGCTTCTAATTCTCTGATCCGATTCCGTAAGGTTTCGGTGCACTCTCCCCTTATGAAAAAGAAGAGAAGGGAAAAAGAGGATTTAAAAGACTATAGGTTTAACTATACTGCAGGATTGATATTTTTCTTATACTCCACAGAGTCAGATTGTAGCTTTTGGCTCAGTCTGCTCATTCTCTCTGTTCTTTATAATTTCAAAAATGATCTAAAATAATTATTAATTGGGTGTCTAATATGAGCCAGGTGCCAAGCTAGGTACTTTACCCACACTTCCTTCTTTACTGGGGTAGGGTTTATTATCCTATTTTCCAGAGAAGAAAACTGAAGCTACTCAGATATAATACTAGTTCAAGGTCACCCAGCTTGCAGGTCACAGAACTGGGATAAGAACTGAGGTTTTTCCACCTTGCCAATCCAGCAAGCTTCCCATCAGGCCATATGAGTTGAGACAAGGCACACAAGCTGAGCAAGAGAAAACCAGACATGTGCTGTCTCCAGCAGAGGGCAGTGAGTTAACAAACATTTTCACTTTTGAGGGACTGTGCGCTGGGAAGGTCACCTTTCTTTAGTCATGAAGTTTTGACAAGATTGGAGTAAAAAGAAAAAGAAGGGAGCAGCATTAGGTTCCTTCTCAGGGCTATAATAAGGACAAACTTAAAAAGATGATGGCAATGGCCAGTCCAAAGCTGGTGAACTGTTTAGGTTTCAGAAACAGCCTGGTGGAGAAGGTAGGTGTCCTTTGCCTACAAAAAGGAAGGCCCAGTGAGAGACTAAAGCCTTGCGATACACTTAAGAATAAAAACAGCCTCTACATAAATGATGGCAAACAAGGACCATCCAAGGATAAGACCAAAGGCAATAAGCTTAACCAAAAGCAAAAGAAATTAAGGGTAGAGACTGAAATCAATGTACTGATTCTCAAGCATAAGAGACACTAAACAATATGGTTAAGAAACTGTCATATCCTCCTCAGGGATATTTTGAGAAAGAGTAACTGCTGGATGAATTAAGGAGAGCACAAGCCACACCAGATGACTGTTCAGGAAAATCTCCTGCAAGTGTAAGTGCTTCAGGAACGCTCACAAATCTTTAAATGAGTGAACAAACAACCCCCCCCACCCCCCCGACATCCTAAGCAGGTTAGTAAATGGTCTCGTGAATCCGTATAGATGCTAACGGGCCAAGTTAGCTCAGCCATCTGCAGTACAGAGTCTGCTGGGGGAAGGCAGGATCACGCAGGAGAAAGAGTTCTCTCTCCCGCTGCTATTTCCTAAAAGATGAAATGATGGTTCACCAATTGTTCTACAAATGACAGAACCCAAAAGAAGGCTATTAACATGACAAATACAAAAAAGCAAAAAGTAGAATTATATTACATAGACACAAATTTAGGGATAGAAACTTAAATAAATAATAATTTACCCTCCCCTACATCTGTAAACCCATAACTGACCCCCACCATGCAGATGAACTTCACCAGTCAAAAAAACAAAGAAAAAAGAAAAAGTGAAGTAGAAGCCAAAAAGAGAGAGAGACAGAAGGGAAGAAAAAGAGGCTCTTAACTCTCTTCCCCATCTTTTCCAGGTCATTTGACAGTCTGCTGATGTCCAACAAAGACATGAGCAGTCAGTACACAGTGCTTGGGGGACCAAGATTTTATCTTTCTTCCAGTTTAAGATTAAAAACACCAGAAACACACAACTAAGAGTAGAGCATAATGATAGTTCTACAAAGGGAACAAAAGTCCAGATTGGTTCCCTCAAAGCATTTAGTAATTATCGGTCTTACAGAAAGTGGCTGGAAATCCCTTTTTGAGCAGAATTTTGCCTCCCAGGTGTGGGAGGCATGGAGATTCCCTCATCCCACTTTAGACAGCAGGTCACTGAGGGATGAAGTTGTCATGACAGCATAAGCTTGCACAGATGGGGTTTAAACCAGCTAATAAAACAGTACTTAAAAGCAATCCATCCGCGCATGATTGTGTGTTTCCAGCCCTGCCCAAGGCATCAAGCTCCCATTCTCAGTCCAAGGAAAGCCAACCTTGGATTGAGCGCTCAGGTGGCACCAACATACCTAGACGCCGCAGCAAATGCAACAGCCCGGGCAGCAGTAGCTTCTTCTAACTTCTTCCTTTTTTTTTCCTCCATTAACTGCTTTTCTACAAAACTTCGGGCTTCCTGCTCAGCTTTTAGCTTTTTCTCCAACTGGCTGATATTCTGCTTATCTTTTTGCTTCATTTGCACAGCATTATGTAACCTATATGGAAATGATTGTCATACAAAGTTTTACAATTAGAAACGTCCAATATAAACCCTGGAGAAACATGGCTCCTCTTTATCATTTTGAGGCCAAAGCAAACAGGAGATTTGAACAGCAAATCATAAATGTCAATTCCCGGAGTGTCCAAGGAAAATACATTGTATTATTATTTAACAATTCCTAAACGCCAATAAACAAGCTGCCTTACAAGATACAGAATTGGACCTAGCCTCTGCTTTATTAATGTAAGTGATCTACGGAAGATAATCCAGAAAATAGGATAAAACAAGTTTCTATCAGAGGAAAAGATAACTGTAGAACTAATTCTACTGCCCCAAAGCACCTTGAAAGAACTTCAGTCTGAGACCAAGGAAGAGCTGAACCAGATCCATTGAAACTGAGGAAAAGGGTAGGAGGGGAAGGTCTTTCTCTGCCTGAATACAATATGCTGCAGCCTACTGCAGCCTTTCCTTTCCAGCTGGGAGATGTTTTCTCAGAGTATCCCAAAATAGATCTTGTAGTTAGAATCACAGGATGCTTAATTTCAGATAAAAATTTCAGCCACATTCCCTTCCCTGCTACTACCACCCCCAACTTTACATATCAATATAAGGTGAGTTTCTCTCAATATATCAATGTAAGGTAAGATGTTCTCTATGTAATAATGCTAGAGCCATCACATACATACGTGAGTCAGAAGCAATGGAGAGGTTATTTGCCTATAATGCTCTAGCTTTTGAGCTACATTCCCTGAAAATGATGAAGAACTGCTCTTTCAAGGAAAAGCCCAGAAAGCTCAGCACCTGTAACAGTTATCACTACCCCGGACACACACTGTTTAGAGATGAAAAAAAAAGACAGACCCACATTGAGTCAAGAAGTAATTCCAGAATGAATTAATGGAAAGCATAAAAGAATTCATGCAGAAGAGCTAGCTTTTTGTCTGCCTCTTCAAATAAAATCAAGTTCAACATCATCTTTTAGTTCCAGAAAACAAGGAGATAGAGTCTAATCCTCTGGAAATGTTCACTCAAGGGAACAAGAGTTTCAAATTGTGGCAGAAATACTTCTTGTCAATTTTACTCATATTGTCACAAAAGCTCAATAACTATTTTAAACTAAGAGAAGAAGTTATTAAATGAGAGAAGACAGAATAGTAATATTAATAAACTGGCTGCAATGAAATAAGTTTTTATAGATTTTATAACATGTTGAATATCTGGTCCTACATTAAATATTTTAAACATTTTGTTTAAAAAAAAAACCCTCTGCTAGATCCCTTTGTCGTCATGAGCCTTGTGCTCCAATCCCTGGAAACAAGAGCAATGCGAGGCTGCTTGACTCACGGCCAGAGGCCCACAAGGCGCACATACTTGTTCTGCAGCAGCTCATTCTCTTGCCGGAGCTGGCCCATTTCTGAGCGGATCCCTCGCTCGGTGCTCGAGAGGGAGCTGATCTGACTGCGGAGCTCCTGTTCCACTTGCCTGCTGGCCTGCAGGTCGGCCTTTAACTTTTTAATGTCTTGTTCCAGCCTAGGAGAAGGAGAAACACAGCATCTTCATCACTGACAGGCCAACCCAGGGGCTCTGTGGCAGACCCTGGCTGAAGTCCCTGACTGCTGGGTGGCTGGTGGAGCACCCTGCCAGCAGCTCCTGACATCAACGCGACTCCCGTCTGCAATCAGCCTTTGAATCAGCGCTTCTGCCTGGGTCTCCCCCTTCCCACCAGAGGGTAACTTTTGATTCCCCCCAAATATTTGTGAACGCTGACAGGTGAAGATGGTGCTTGTGAGTATCTGAGCTGCTAATAAAGGAGGAGGGGAAGGCAGAGGGAGGGTGCCTGAAGGGCATGGTCCCCTCTCCACTGGTGAATTCCCCATGCCCCTCAGCAAGGGAGATATGCTAATAACAACCAGCTCAGGACCCACATGCTTTGAGATATCCTGATAGATCAGAGTCTACTGTCTGAGATTCCCTCCCACCATGGGCCTAGAAGAAAACAGTGTCTGAGGCAGCCTCCTGAAACTGCTAGCATCCTTGCTAAATGATGTTCACACTTGTGGTGACTGTGACAGAAGAGCTCACTAGACTCAGCAACAATGAAAAAAGGTACAAATTACGTGATCTACGAATCATGAGAAAACTCAATCTGTGAAATGAAGCTTATCTTTTCAATTCCTTACTCCTGTTCCATCTATTTTCTTTAATGCAGTAATAGTTTCACTTTAAGTGATATGTATTGGGGAGCTATTATATGCACATGTAGGACTGAAAAGGGTCAACAAAGAATATAAAGTTAAGCCCCCTTCTTCATGAGAGGACTTTACAATTTCACTAGAGGCCAATAAACAGACATTTAAAATGATTAAACCATAATACAGGAAGGCCATGGTTAAAAACATGCTAAAGGGAGTAACTAATATTTAATGAGAACTTACATGCCAGGCACTGTTCCATAGGTTTTAATGGTATGAACGCATTTAATCTGTACAACTATGAGCTAAATTGAATAACCTTGGCAATTATTAGTCCCATTTTTACAGATGAAGAAATTTAGATTCAGGAAAGGTTCCAGCCCAAGGTCACACAGGCAGCCTAGCTCTAGACTCCACTCTCTTCTCCAGCAGGCCAAACTGTGGCTCTATCAGCCACAGCATGGCATGGGGAGAAGTGTCGCATGAGTTCTGAGGAGAGAAGATGGGAAATGAGTTGGGCCTCGAAAGTTGGGCAGGATTTGGAGAAGTAGGAGGGGAGGAGAAGACATTCCAAACAAGGGGAAAACATGCTCAAAAGCTCAAAGGTAGCAACAGCCACAGGCATTTGGAGGCAGAGCAATCAGTCTGGCCTCTGAGGAAGGCTTGTACTCTGGGAACAGGGTGAGAAAGGATAGAAGGGACCTGGCAGATTAGACCATGGAGAACGGCACTCAAGTTCAGGCCAAGGATGACTGCCAGGTGAGACTCAGAAGACACCTTTTCCTACAAACTTACAGCAGGCAAAAGTCAGTTAGCTCTGAAGAGACTTGCGCATTTCACTAATCCAACACACCAACAGCACCAAGAATTCTGGAGGGCAATGGTGATCTCTCCTTGGAACTGCCAGGTCCATAGACTAGGTCCTTACAGATATGTTTTATGAAGCACTAAATCCCCAGGGCCCATCAATCACAGTGATCAACACTTACTAAATACATGTATCGGTTGCCTGGCATTCCTGAGAAAACCAAAGAGCAGCTTTATTTACCTGTCTTACCTTTAGCCAATTGAAACAAAGTCTCAAAACCAAAAAGTCATGAAACATCAACAGTTAGCTCCCAGGCCCAGTAGCCAGTCCCCCTGTCCAGTGCCTGGGAACACGGACTAGAGACTCTGTTCCAGAAGAGCTGCCGGGTCTCCTGACACAGCTCGCTCCCCAGGGAAGCGTCACAAATGGACATCATGCCACACTTTCCCTATTGCCAGGGTTATTCCAGTTGAATGTACTCCCGGAACTGCTCTAAACAATTACCGACTGGCATTTATACCATCCCCACACCGTCACTCATTCACCCGAAGTTACCCAAGGGATATTTTCTAAAACAGGTCGATGCTGTCAGGTTATCCTCATTAAGAAGTTTGGCTGAAAAATGTGTTAGGTAATTTATCTTTTTTGAGAAGTTGGTTTCACAGCCCGAGGGCTGCCTTTTTAGTAAAAAGGATGAGCTTTAAGAAGAGACTAGGGACTTAGCAAGGTTTAGAAACGGGGTATAGGATCAGGATTCTCGACTCAGCTCTGGAGCCAGCTCTGAGACCCTGGACAAGGCATATAACCTTTCAGGACTCAGTTTCCCCATCTGAGGCAAACGATCTCTAAAGTTCCTCCCAGCTTGGTCTAGGATTTCTAGGCCTGACACACTTACCACTGGCTGTTGATCTGCTCCTTCAGATTAGCAACCTAAGCTGTATCATATGCAGAGGCCCAGGAATCAAGTTCCACACAACCAGCCACTGGGGCAAAGCATGTGCCGCAGTTGGGAATGAAAGAAAAATTAAATCTGCGAAGTCTGGATGTCAAGAATTTTGAAGTTATTACTTTTTTAGAGTTTTTAACCTATAAAAGCCAAATTTCCTACCATGAACTAAGAATAACAATTTCTGAATGAAACTTTAGAGTTCTTCGAAAAATGTAAAAAAACCAAGGAGTTAGTGCAGTTAGGAGAGCAAAGTGTGCAAGAATATCTAGAGTGTAACTTCTGGAGGTCGCAGAACACTAAACAATATTTTTCGTGTGTAGAACTATGAAAATTTTATCAAAGACATATAGCAGCACAATACAAGAAAAATACAGTGACGTGGTTACAAGGGTGTGTTCACTTTTTGAAAATTCGTAAGTTGTACACTTAGGATTTGAGCACTTTTGTGGATATGTGTTATACTTCAATAAAAAGCTTATTTTCAAAAATTAAATAACTTAAGTTCACAAGGCACAGAATTAAAATGCTTCAGGATTTTCATAACTGTTGCCATTGGTTCTGTAAAACTCTGAATGACTGTTTTCCAAACAGTTGCAGCAAACCTGTTAGTTAACACAGCATTCCTCAGTTTAAGGAACACTGGTCTATAGGAAACTGCATAACAACATGTAAGATAACTTAATGTGCTAAATGGTAAATTCTCAGTAACTTTTAAAATTTATTAGGGGAAACTTTTCATTGTCTCTCTGCAGAAAGCATTAATTTAATGTTGAACGTTCACTATATTTTAAATCTTAACTGAGGTAGGTGGTAAAATGATTTACAAACCCTTATTGGATTTATGTTTTTATTGCAAAAGTGATACCCAGTCAAAATAAAAAACTGCATACAACAGAAAAGTATAAAGAATAAACATGTAAATAACTCATAATCCTTTCATCCAGACAGAACCACTATTTGCATTTGGTTTACTTCATTTCTGTATGTCTTTTTCTTTCTCTTTCTTAACACATGTAAACATTTTTCATATTGCTGAGAGGGTATCACATGTATAGTTTACATATCTTAAGCACCTTTCCACGCTATTAGAAACTTTTCACAAACAACTTAATTGCTGCATAATATTACACTGCACAGATGTACTGTACTACCAATCTCTGCATATGCTCAATAAAAAAATGTATACATGAGTTTTTAAAGAATTACATGAATTAGTAAGTCGAACTGAATCGAGCCAGTCAAGTGCCAGGGGCATTTATTAGACAGATAACTACTACTTGTCATAATGGTAAACTTAACCCTTTTGTGCTGAAGGTCAATACTTACTAGGTAAAATGCAGATATATAATTTACTGCTGTGAAACACCAAGAAGTACTGATTAAATGGTGTTAAGAGGTTAATGCAAAATCTTCAAATGTGTTCATGGGATTTTACTAAAATGTCGATAGCTGCAACCTAAATTTGAAGCACGTGGCCAGGAAGAAAATGAGGCAGAAGTAATAGTTTATAACCCTTAAAACTAATTTCAGTAAATAGGAATCAAAAGAAAGCAGGAAAAAATTTCATCTCCAAGCTCAAATCCATTTATCAGAGCTAAATCCTATTCTCCTCCCTACACAATAGAAGATTAAGGGATAAAAGAGAACTTTCCTCCAGCAGAACTATAAACTCATCCAAAAAAGAGAAATAATGGGTCAGACAGATCTTAACCAAACCGAACCAAGGCTTCGGCAGGAAATAAACATACTCCCTCCTTGCCCAACTCCCGTGGCGCTAGTCACCCTTACGAAGGCTGTCCAGTAGCGCTGCCACTTGGGATACAGACAGGGCCCACAGCAAAGCTGGAGTCTATGTGTCCAATAAATATGTCTATCTGGGCCCAATCAGACAAACCAGGGGTCTAATCAACTCAGAATGTTACCTGTTAGGTCCAGGCACCTTTCCGAGCCACTTTACTCCACTTTACTGATAAAATTTTAAATCAACTTCTAAACTTGTAAGCTACCTCTAAACTCCAGCAGAGCACCTAACTCACAAGCAAGAGGTGGGGCCCCTGGAGCAGCCCTTCCTCAGGGCTCCACTCGCCGGCCCAGCTGACTTCAGAGCAAAACTGCCAAGCTGAGGAACGCTCTCACCCACTCCAAACCTCAACTCTACCTCATCTCCTCCCTCATTCCACCCAGCTAAGGTACGCTATAATGTAAATGGTTGCTAATTATTTAATTTTAAGGGAAAAAGTTACATGTTAATAAGGGGTAATTTCCTAGCTGACCAAAAGAATGAAGCTCAGACCTGCGTCTTTCAAGGCAGGCTAAGTAACAAAAATATCTTTGAGCATCTTGAAGCACACCTGGTAGTAAAACAAAGTACAGTATTCAAGTGTCAGCTTTTAGTTGAAAGAGGTATTGTTAAGCATCTGAAAAGGTAGGGAGATATTTATGTCTAAGTGTTTGTAATCCTTATCTTTGTGAATTACTTGAATTACAGCCACAGTGCTATGACTTCATTGAAAGTTTAAAAGTCTCCAATGTGTAGAGCCAGTACCTTCATGTTTTTATAAAGCCTGAGGCTTTATGAGGCCTGACTGAGAACACAGAAGAACTTTAAGACTTCGGGGCAGGAAACTGCCCCAGGAAGCAAGTCCTGCGAAAAAGAGGGAGACCTTTTCTCAGCCAGGACTTCACCTACGGATGACTCCATACCCATTCCAGAAGAGGACCTAAGTGTATATTTCTATGGGTTGCCAGCTTGACCCCATGAGGCCCTCAGGAAGATAAGGAGCCTCGGCTCTGCTGGTTATCTCTGAGCTCTAAGAAGCTGTGACAGAGATGCTGTAGGCCTTGCATGACAACACAGAACTTAAGAGTGCTGCTTACCACGTAAGAAAAGGGGCTTCAGAAGGTCACCTTCAAACGATACAGCCAAGTGACTGAAAGATTAGTTTTTTTCACAAACCCATCATACCAGCCAAAATGACCCACTCCTTGTTTCCAGACATCTTCTGCCTTTAATTATACCACCCCTCCCTCCTGGAGGAATGGCCTCCAATTTTCAAGTCTCACTCATTCGAGACCCACTTAAAAAATAAAAACAAAAACCAAACTCTCCACCATGAGGTGCTGATTTCCCTCTCCTTCTGAAATCTGAAAGCCCTTACTGTTGGTGTTTCTGGTTTGGCACTAAACCATTTCCCTGTGCTGTTTTTACATTGTTTTGGTTTTTAATATTTTCCTGTGTATATATCTTATTTCTAAAGAGTCTAAAAGTTCTCTGAAGCCAGGGACTGGCGGTGCTCTAAAATTAGAAGCTGGAAGTGTATTTCTAAAGTTTCTTCCAACCCTTCCAAGACCATGTCTCTAACCCTCGCTCTGTGTCCATTTCCTCAGTGCTTAGATTAGAACAGGGTTAGCGTTATGATATATGAGGCTCTGGAAACAACCTATCTACAGCAGGCCGCCAGATTTTTAGTTTCAGTAGTGGCTGAAGGAGACAGGGGTAAAGGGGCATTTGCTTATCAGGAAGGCAGGTGCACATGAAAAGACTGAATGAAGACGGGAATAAAGACACAGACCTACTAGAGCATGGACTTGAGGATATGGGGAGGGGGAAGGGTAAGCTGGGACAAAGTGAGAGAGTGGCATGGACATATATACACTACCAAACGTAAAATAGATAGCTAGTGGGAAGCAGCTGCATGGCACAGGGAGATCAGCTATGTGGTTTATGACCACCTAGAGGGGTGGGATAGGGAGGGTGGGAGGGAGGGAGATGCAAGAGGGAAGAGATGTGGGAATATATGTGTATGTATAACTGATTCACTTTGTTATAAAGCAGAAACTAACACACCATTGTAAAGCAATTATACTCCAATAAAGATGTTTAAAAAAAAAAAAAGACTGAACGAAGAGCAACTGCTTTATCTCGCTACGTACCTAATTCCATTAGGAGATCCCCTGGCATACGTTAATCATACAAGACAAAACTTGTTTAGGGACCACACGGCTGTCTATGCAGGAAACTGAGCTCATAAATCAAAGCTCTGTCCCCAGAAGAAATACTGTTCACCTTCTCCACCAACTCCTTCCCTTCCCCCCTTTCCAGGTCATTCACCCTGACAGGCTGGGTAGCATGGGTCATTCACATAAAAACATGAATGTCTTTCGTCTTAAGTGAGCCTACACTGACTTGAAGCTGCTCTAGTATATCCTATAAACCACAGCTTTGGAAATAAGGAAATGAAGCTGCCTCAGGTCTCACTGTGGTTACTACAATTGCTTACCAGGCACATGTATCCAAAAATAAGCAACAGCCTGATTATCTGATTGCTAGGTGAAACCATAATACAAAGTACCTTATGTCTCTGCTCCCTAATCTGTCAAACACATTCATTTTCATTAAGGAACACAGAGGAGGAAAGGAAATCTAGAGGATTTCACTGGCCATTCACGGAATAGAAAACTGACTTCTTGAAGCCCTTTAAGAATAAAGCTATGGGTGCCATGAACTAGTATTTTTAATAAGGTCCTTAAAAGATGTGGTCAGATATGATACTTTGTATCAAAAAAGTATTTAAAATGTTCATATCTGTTAATACATCATCCCTCTCCCACACTGGAGATACACACAAAGATTTGTGTAAAAGTGTGTTTGTTGCAGCATTATTTATAATAAGAAAAAAAAAAGCAGGAACACAAATATTCAACAGAAGAGTGGCTAAATAAATTGTATATTCATGTGTCTGACTGACATGCCACCATTAAAAAACCATTGGGGTCTTCCCTGGTGGCACAGTGGTTAAGAATCCGCCTGCCAAGGCAGGGGACATGGGTTCAAGCCCTGGCCTGGGAAGATCCTACATGGTGCGGAGCACTAAGCCCGTGTGCCACAATTACTGAGCCTGCGAGCCACAACTACTGAGCCCACGTGCCACAACTACTGAAGCCCACGCGCCTAGAGCCCACGCTCTGCAACAAGAGAAGCCACCGCGATGAGAAGCCCGTGCACCGTAACGAAGAGTAGCCCCCGCTCGCTGCAACTAGAGAAAGCCCACATGCAGCAACAAACTCAACACAGCCAAAAAAATAATAAACAAATTAATTTTTAAAAAAACCACTGAGGAAGAATATTCAATGACATGGGAGAATGCTCATGATATAGTCAGTGAAAAAGACAATTACAAAACATTATATGTAGTATGAGCTTCGTTTTGTGAAAATATGTATGTATGCAAGAGAAAAAAAGACTGAGAGGATATACATTAAGATAGTGGGGCTTCCCTGGTGGCGCAGTGGTTGAGAGTCCATCTGCTGATGCAGGGGACACGGGTTTGTGCCCCAGTCCGGGAGGATCCCACATGCCGCGGAGCGGCTGGGCCTGTGAGCCATGGCCGCTGAGCCTGTGCGTCCGGAGCCTGTGCTCCACAGCGGGAGAGGCCACAGCAGTGAGAGGCCTACATACCGCAAAAAAAAAAAAAAAAAAGATAGTGGCCACCTCTTCTTTATTTTCAAAATTGGAAGTAATCAACAGCTTATTTTTAACATTTTAATTATCATTTTATGATTGGGAGAAAAGTTATTTCAAAATAGGAAGCTGTTAATTTGCTTTCCATGGCTTTTCAACATTCACTGTTACTCTTAGATTTGCCCATGTCACAGGCCAGTTTCAGAAATAATCTGAAAGCCTTAGGGAAAACCCAACTCTTTTACTTCCTAAACTTTTTAGGTCACTCCAAGGAAGGCGAACTTAATTTTCTGAAGTAGAAGACACCTCAGTTCCTGAATCTGCATCAGCTACCTGTGCTTCCCATTCATCAGTTCCTATCAAAGCAACAGTTTGTCTAAATCTAGATTCTAGAGCTGCAGTTTATGGCCCTGCCCGGGCTCCCTGTAAAAGAAGAGAGCAGGCATCGCTCTGACATCAGCCTTGACAGTATACACACGTTACAGGGGATGGTGCTGGGAGGTCCAGATTCTAAACTGGCTGGTCTGTGAAATCTGCAAATAACCACTGTCCATGTCCCCTGTTTCGGTGTATTTTATGCTCCAAGAACACGGCAGAAAAACACCTTGGTGTGGAGTAAGTCACCTGCCTTAGACACAGGAGGCCTCTATACCGTATGGTTTGAGGAACACCAGAGACCCAAACTACCCTTCTTACCATAAGGCTGTCCCCTCTCCTTCTAAGTGGTCTGAAGGCCTCACGGTCAGGTGTGAGGATGCAACAAAAAAGATGGCAGTCTTTGACTCTGGAGGGGCACTGTCAACAGGTGCATGTTTTCCAGGAGCACACGGAACTCAAGGACAGGAGAAGGCAAAAAGTTCCCATCAATACATGGCAGATCCGTGCATGGGAATTACCAGATTGCCCCTAACTACAAGTCCTTCCTGCAGGAGTCCAGTTTTTGACTGGTGGGGTCAGTGGGGGATGGAACAAAATACAAGAGTAACAGAAGGGTCAGGTGCAGAGGTTACAGACTGGTGAGCCAATCCGGCCCATGAACATGTTTGTTTCACTCTCCTCCACATGATGCAAAAATAAATGTTGTGGAACTGTGAGATTTCACATAAAGACACCTATTTTGGCATCTCCTCTGAATATCAGAAGATTTAGCAACACTGGGCCTGCAACCCCACAGCAACACCTGGCTGGGCCGTCTGGAAGGGCATGTGCTTCCCAACTCCCACGTGCCGGGTGCAGTACTGAGTACGAACGATGCCAACCCCGGCCCCCTGCTCACACCTGTGCCCTGCCTCGCTCCTGTACGTGCCGGAGTCCGCAACACCCTCTCTAGAGCCAGGGGGACAGTAAGGGCAGTGGTCCTTTCCAGTTCATTACACTGTTTCTGTTTCAAATCTGTTACAACACTCTACCAAGAAAGGTGAAACGTACCTTACGAGAGAGAGGAGTTGTCATTCTTTCCATAAAAAAGAAACTAAAACTTGCTTTAATTCTGAGAGTCCCAGCTGACTAGAAAAGAGGTCTAAGAGATCCCAGAGAGATTTGCACAGACTGAAGTATACCCACACTGGCGGTCAAAGTACTCAAATAGCCAGTTTCTAAATGGTAGTGTGAGTAACATTTAAAGAATACAGTTCCTTTTCCTTGGAGCTCCGCCTCTTCAGGGAATCCACCTCTAATTCCCTTAGCTGGAAATCTCAGTTCGTTATGTGCCAGCAGGGGTACTGACTCAGAATTTAACACAACATTTTATAGTAGTTCCTTCTGAATTCTAGGGAGGTAACTTTCTAGCTGGCTAATCAGAAATCCCTGTTTTAGAATAAACTCTCAGTACTCAACATAAAAATGTTTCTAATGTGGATTCCCCCCACCAAATAATTTGTGTTATTTCATAATTTATCCATACAACATAGATAATGATCTTTTTTGATCACCTGGATACGCAGACTAAGTAAGCTGCTGGCTTGCATTCATTGATGCCTCGCTCCTCAAGTGCTGCTGGTTTTCAAGTCACAAAATAGGCCTGCTTAAGTGTAAAATGATCATGCTTCTATTACCACATTTATATCCCAGAATATTATAGTTTTAAATCACTGCAATGGTTAAAATAAATTCAAACTATATTATGAATTAATATAATAAACAAAGCTAACCAAATAAAACCTACAGGTACCTTAAATATTATGAGCATGGAAGAAAATGAAAATAAATCAGGTCCAACAATGTATATCTGCTCAGAAACAATGCTAGACTAATATAAATCAAAAACATGTTTCCACAGAGACACTGAACTTACTAATAAATAGAAATATGGCTCTACTACTTTTTTTCACTTAATAATTTCCAAAGAATTTATTTTCACTTAATAATTTCCAAAAAATTTAGTAGCAGCTATATCCAACATATTTAATCTAATTCTTTCTGAAATGTCACGTATTTTTACTAAATTTACCTCTCAGCTAGAAATGATACTGTTACAAGTAAATGGTCAAATGCACCTGTGGAAGCGGAAAGGCCTACTTTGGCAGCCACCACTCACGAGGAGAGTGTCACGCAAGTCACTGTGCAGCACAGGTTGTCAATGCAGGTGACAGGTAGCACACGTAGGGAAAGCAGCCAGGGTAAAGCCCCAAAGCCCCAATCACTGTCTCCCAAGGTCATATTTTCTTCCACAAACTATTCCTGACACACAGCAAAATGTATTCAAATGCAAAAGAAAACAAACAAATATACCATCTTCTCTTTGGCACCAGAGATGACATACAAGCAGTCAACGCATTTTCTAACCAGGGGGATTTCCTTGGAGGGAAGTTTGGAAACATGGAATCCAAGCTCTCTCTCCAGCTACCACAAAGACAAAGACAATGGTAGAGCTAAGGGGGAAGAGAGAAGGCAAGACCCTCCAGGAAAGATGAATAAGACAAGGCAAACTGAGATTTCCTCCGAGTTCTTGGCTGACGTGTGGCTTGTGCCTGGATTCCTTGGCCCTGAGGAACAACCAACCCACTGGCAGAGTAAATGGCTTTTTCAAAAGTCCCTTGGAGGAGTTTTCTCCCCTTGCCCTGTAACTTCCAGAAATTCTTAAACCTCCTCACAGCCTGGAAAAAAGTCCTGACAGAGTACTTAATTTTAAAACTTTCTGGGAAATACCAAGGAAAAGGGCTTAGAGTGGAAAGTCCTTCTATTTTTTAGAAATAAAATCAGTAACAACTTACTCAAGAACAACAAATAGTTTGACACTGGATGGCAGGTCCTTGGCCTGGTCTAATGTAATAGTTAGGTTTTCCACCCTCAAAATCCTTTGAGTTGCACTGCACTGCATCTTTCCTCCCCCTGCCCCCATCTAGTATTTTCCCTGCACAAAGGTAATATTCATTCAACAAGTATTTACTGAGCATCTACCCTGTGGCAATCACTGTGTACTGTGGCAGACAAGAAAAAAGGAGGTCCCTGCCCTGGT
This sequence comes from Aethalodelphis obliquidens, assembly GCF_003676395.1. Taxonomy (NCBI): domain Eukaryota; kingdom Metazoa; phylum Chordata; class Mammalia; order Artiodactyla; family Delphinidae; genus Aethalodelphis; species Aethalodelphis obliquidens. The sequence continues at coordinate 33,077,234 of NW_020837953.1, forward strand.
CGAGCTTACATTCTTTTATGGGCATAATAAGCCCGTGTAAAAATTCAAAGTATGTAGAAATGGACAATGTAGAAAGTAAACATCTCCTATAATCAGCTGCAATTGACCATTTGGTGTATACTATTTCAAATAATTTTCTGTGTATATAAGAATGATACCTAACCATATTTTGTTAATGGTTCATACCATATGATCTGTTTTGCTATTTCCGCCCCTTTAACAATCAATATTGGGGTGTTTCCATTACCTTCTTTTAAGATGAGTTTCCGCCTTTCAAGAGACTCCTTTGTAACCTTCCCCACTTAAACTACTGTGATTTCCCACGTAGGACTCTTTAGGGACTTGGGAGAGGGCTGGAAAGGTCCATAAAAGGCCACCTCCCCCTGGAGTATCTGTCTCAGAGAATGCTCGTGGGCTCTTCCTCTGGAATTGACTGCTCTGTCTTGTTTCTTTCCCATAGTCAGGTCTCAACTTTGGATTCTACCCTCGCTTTGTGCCTACAATCTCTAAGATGACAAAACAGGGGCTTCTTGGATTATCTTTACTCTGCTCTTTTGCACAGCTATTCACACCAAAATCATACTGAACCCACTGATTATTAAAAATCAGTATCTAAAAATATGGCCATTTCCTTTCAATGGATACATAATTTTTAATTGTGTGTAGACACCTTAAAATGTGGGAAATGAAAAATAGGAAGTAGTGTAAACTGTCTGTTGTTTTTCTCCCAACAGCAAGACCACACTAAGTAGCCTTCTATAAGGCAGAGGTTACATGACAATCTCAAATGCTGGTGTCTGGAGACAAGATTAAATGCAGAAGTACAAAGACTGAGAACTGCTATTCAAACCACCTGAGCAATCTGTGGCATCAGCAAATCCTGTCAAAGAAGAAAGTTGGCTGTTGTTAGCTTTTGCTATCTTCGTCCCCCTTAAGAAAAACATAAAATCATAAAACATAAACACAAAGTTTATATGGGCTAGAAAGTGGAATGAAGACCAGTGACATTTTGCTCACCTACCAGCTTAACCTAGAAAGAGATGAGTCACAAATACTCATATCACAGCTACTAAAAACACAATCAATATACTCACGGATGGATCAGAACACTATTTATGAAGTATGTTGTCATTAATCTATATGATCCCAAAATATTTCCCTAAGACCCAGATCTAGTAATATAAGTTAGTTCCTGGGTATGAGTGTAAGTTAAACACTCCTCAGTGTCAGTGAATGAGTTAAAATGTCTTAAAGTGCTTCTCTATCCCTCCTCTCCTCCTCCCTCCCCTCTGAGTCAGGGCTATCACACTTGCTTAGTGATTACTGGAAAAATCCTGATTACTGGAAAAATCCTCCTTTTCTCCCAAGGCTCTCAAGTCTCCAAATAAGCAGAACTGTATGAACAAACTAACTTATAAGTAATAACATTTTGGTGTGCTTAAAATAACCAAATGAATTCAGAGAGGAAAAAAGAGTGACTTTTCAATATATGAAAACATATCCCAGATTTCCACTTTCCCCTGAAGAAAACCCACCCCCACCCTCACCCTCAGAACTTACCACCATGGCCACGCCCACACCCCAGCACCTCAGGACTTCAAAGCAGTCACTGGTGGCCTTTCCTCAGGGTAAGTTGATGGTTACATCCCCAATCCTAAATTTTCCAATTCAAGGCTCTTCGCTCTGCTGCTGTCAAGCTAGGCCTACCCCAGATTTATTGCTAAAGGGCAAATTTCCTGCTGGGTGGCTCTAGGCTATCTGAACCAGACTAACTTCCACGTAGCACTAACCAGAACTGAATTCTCAGAGACCCTGTAAGCTTTCAAGGGTACGACTGGATGGCCCCCTTCTGTTCAGAAATAAGTACACCCCTGTGTCTTTGGCAAGAGCAAGAATTTTTAAAACACTTAAAAGAGCATATCTCTAGAAAAATGTAAAATTAAGTGAGTTCTGAAATCCTAAGCATTTCTTCTGTAGATTTTAGCCACGAGAGCATAAAACTTAGCTCTGGTGCCCATCCTTATGTCAGCTTTAGCTGTGTGTGCATTTAAAACAAAAACACAAAAACACAAAATGTTTTTAAAAAACAGAGAAATAAAGCAGGTTGATAAAACTTTTTTTTTTAAGCAGCATGGTATAACAGCAAAGGCAGAAGTCAAGAAATTTCGGTTCCGGTCCTGGTAACTACCACTCTAGCTGGGTTACTTGGACTAGCCATTTACTCTTGTAAGGCTTGTTTACTTCTCTGCTAAAAAGACAGGGTTGGGGAGGCTGGTCTGTCTCTTAGAACTCTTGCAGTTCCAAAAAAAACACGCATCATTCTAAATTCTACTCAGTTTTGTAAAATGCATCTCTACTAGGCAAACTGTGGACTCTTTTCCTTCATGACCCTTCACACCAAACATTATTCACCTATGTTAAAGAGTTGATATCTTATTAAGAATAAGCACTAGAAACAAGAAAGGTTAATCTTCTGTCTTGAACACAAAAAACAAAGAAAGAAAAGGCGGGATGGAAATAAACCAAGAAGACTTTTGCTTCCACATTTCTACAGAATATGATCACTTTACATTTTGTACTCAGTTTTAAATTCTCTCCCTTAACCAGGAAATTGAAACAAGTAACAAACCCCAACAAGAAACCCCACAGTCTTGGGCTGTATTTGAGAGGGAGCTTTGTGCCAAGTACAAACAAAAGTGTTGGCTCTTCTGCTTGTAGGCCCTGAAACTACAGGAAAGCAGCTCAGGTGTCGCACCCTGACCTGCCGGATCTTAGAGTGACCACTGAATGATCACACAGACCTGCCATGGAATATTCCACATCAAGTGAAAACCAGTGTTAGGCTAAATTGGGAAAATGATTTCAATATAATTTAGGTGAAAAAAGCAGGACATGAAAACTACACAAACACAGCGAACAAACTTATGGATATCGATGGGGGAAGGAGGGGGTGGGATGAATTGGGAGATTGGGGTTGACATATATACACTACTATGTATAAAAAAGACAACTAATGAGAACCTACTGTACAGCACAGGGAACTCTTACTCAATGCTCTGTGATGACCTAAATAGGAAGGCAATCTAAAAGAGGGGATATATGTACACATATAACTGATTCACTTTGCTGTACAGCAGAAACTAACACAACACTGTAAAGCAACTATACTCCAATACAAATTAATAAAAAAAAAACTACACAAACACTATGGCCACAACTATATAAATTTAGTTGGTGAAATACAACAAAAATTTAACAGTGATTTGTGTCATATATTTCCTCCTTTTTCCACCTAAATCTTCTATAATTTTTTCACACTTAAAATATTTTAAAATTGACCACTGAAGAAAAAAATTGAGCAAACCTCACTCTAATTTACAGGATTCCTTTCTAACCCAGCACTTACTTAAAATAACTGATCTTCCTTTCAGAATTAAAAATATTTTTCGCTACCAATATTATAAGTCTGTTTCTAAATAACTTGGGTAAAGAATTCAGAAATCAAGCTGGCAGAAATTGGGTCATTTTGTAAGATATGTATTTCTCAAACCAAAAGAGGACTTTGGAGTGGCTTTAGCAAGTTCCCAAACTTTTCCTGGGAAGGAGCCTACAGGCAACACTTACTGCCAAGTTCCCCACCTTCCCCCACCTTAGTGGATCTATCAGCATACTTTTTTTTTTTTTAACATCTTTATTGGAGTATAATTGCTTTACAATGGTGTGTTAGCTTCTGCTTTATAACAAAGTGAATCAGTTATACATATACATATGTTCCCATATCTCTTCCCTCTTGCGTCTCCCTCCTTCCCACCCTCCCTATCCCACCCCTCTAGGTGGTCACAAAGCACCGAGCTGATCTCCCTGTGCTATGCGGCTGCTTCCCACTAGCTATCTATTTTATGTTTGGTAGTGTATATATGTCCATGCCACTCTCTCACTTTGTCACAGCTTACCCTTCCTCCCCCCATATCTTCAAGTCCATTCTCTAGTAGGTCTATGTCTTTATTCCCGTCTTACCCCTAGGTTCTTCATGACTTTTTTTTTTTCTTAAATTCCATATATATGTGTTAGCGTATGGTATTTGTTTTTCTCTTTCTGACTTACTTCACTCTGTATAACAGACTCTAGGTCCATCCACCTCACTACAAATAACTCAATTTCGTTTCCTTTTATGGCTGAGTAATATTCCAAAACTACAAATAGAACTACCATATGACCGAGCAATCCCACTACTGGGCATATACCCTGAGAAAACCATAATTCAAAAAGAGTCATGTACCAAAATGTTCATTGCAGCTCTATTTACAATAGCCAGGACATGGAAGCAATCTAAGTGTCCATCAACAGATGAATGGATAAAGAAGATGTGGCACATATATCAGCATACTTTTTCTGTTACGGGCTAGGAGTAAACATCTTTGGCTTTGCAGGCCATAGAGTCTCTGTCGCAGTTACTCAACTCTGCCACAATAAAGCAGCCATAGACACTATGTAAATGAATGAGCGTGGCTATGTTCCAATAAAACTTTTTTTTACAAAAACAGGCGGTGGGCCAAGTTTGGCCTGTGTGCAGTGGTCTGCCAGCCTGTGGTGTTCGGCACACTAGAGAACATCCTTGGAGCTTGGAGAGACGGTGAGAAGACCTGAAGGACTGCTTGCTCCTTCACAGGGAACGACCATCGAACCTTATTTTGACAGCCACACCGATCTCCAAGAATTCTTTGAAGGTGGTGTACTAATGAATATTCCCCCCAAAATCAATGAACTGGTTCCTCAAATACAGTAGTTTTCAACATGATACTGAGACAGACATAGCTATGTAGAATGTGCTGCAATTAATTTACTATTAATAATACAGTACTGGTTTTCAAACGATTTTTAGAAAAAGCTTTATAAAAGGGATGATCAGTCTTATCCTTATAGCCAGCCTGGAACTATACACAGCCTTGGGTGTACCTGCAGGAGCAAAGGACTCATGTACATACTGTCAGCCCATGTACGTTTGCATCAGAAGCAGCCTTAGAGACCACTGAGCCCAGCCCTTTCCATCTAAAGATAACAAATCCACTCTGTGACTAACAGCTCAAACATGTCAGGTTTGGATCCGTTACAGTCTTACTAATATTCATCAAAACATACATGAAGTCAAGGAAGAAGAAACAGGAGATAGCCAAGAAGGGCGAGGGACAGTGTGATAATTCGCTAGGATAGATGTCCTTTTCCTTTTATAAACTTTCATTGTTGTTCATCATAGAAAAACTTGAAAATGCATGAGAGAAGAAAAATTAAAAGCCCCCATACTATCATGGAGCAATTAACTATTGTTATCATTTTGGTTCCTTTCCCTTCAAATCCCTTCTCTGTGTATATTAGAAAAACAAAATGTTTTTAATAAGATTGCTTTCTACTTTCTTCATGAAATATTATGTCATAAGCACTTCCCTATATTATTTAATATGGCTCAAAAATATGATTTTGTAATTTCTGTATTAAACATCTATGGAATAGATGGACCATAATTATTTAAATTTCTCCCCTATTGTTGGATATTTATATCATCTCTTTATTTTTTATAATATTATATTAAAAGTTGAAAATAATCCTATGGAAGCTTATAAAATTATTTAAATATAACGTTTTATATTTAGGTATTTGACAGCAGGTATTGCCTAAAGCAGAGTAATATTCTGGGGCCCTTCAGATCAAGGCACATCAGAGGACACATTAGAGACCACAGGAAGAGGTATATACCCCAGGAGCAGGCACAGGAGCACTGGACCCACGACTGGAAAATGGGCCATCTGAGACCTTGAAATTCTTTACTAAAGGCAGATCAGGTAGTAGAGTCAACCAACATAACAAGTGGGGCCCAAGTGAGGTGGTATCACAAGACTGAGCCTTGACTGCTCTCTCTCTGCAACACCCTACAGAGGAAAACTGTTTTGACTTGACTGCTATTATTAAAATTGTGTAGGAGAAAGGATGTTAAAAAGATGGTGGCAGATGTTTCATTTATAGCATATAGTAAATTTGTGGGATATTCCCTTTGACATAGAAGGTCAACTAATTGGTCTTTCTCCCATGGGCAAATGGAAGAGAGTTCTCTGCTGAGTGTTTTCTCTGCAGGGTATGATGGGGCAGAATATCAAAACAAACAGATGTGGATGCCAGCCTGGCATCAGCAACAGCATGTATGCTTCCAGAAGTGGCAGAGGGCTCTGAAACCTCTAGCGACTTCAGCAGTAGAACCCACATATATTTCCCTTCATCTAGCTGCCAATAAGAAAACTAAAACAAATTAATAATCTAATTCATAACACTAGAAAAACCTTCCCTCATAAATTGTCTGTTCTGAAGCAAGCCAAAGGAAGAGGAATAAAGATAACTTAGTGGAGGAAAGAAGTTACAAGTGCCCTCTTGAGTTATGTATTTTTAAAAAGCTCCTTGAAATAATGACATTTACAGCAACATGGATGGACCTAGAGATTATTCTACTAAGTGAAGTAAGCCAGAGAAAGACAAATACCGTATGGTATCACTTATATGTGGAATCGAAAATATGATACAAATGAACTTATTTACAAAACAGAAAGAGACACACAGACATAGAAAACAAACTTATGGTTACCAAAGGGGAAAGGGAGTGGGGAGGGATAAATTAGGAGTTTAGGATTAGTAGATACAAACTACTATATATAAAATAAACAACAAGGTCCTACTGTATTGCACAGGGGACTATATTCAATATCCTGTAATAAACCATAATGGATAAGAATATGAAAAAGAATATATATATATAAAACTAAATCACTTTGCTGTACACCAAAAAGTAACACAACACTGTAAATCAACTATACTTCAATTTTAAAACATAAGGAGAAAAAAATAAAAAAGCTCCAATTCAGATCTCAGTTTCCAAATGGAAAGATATGAAGTAAAATGAACATATGTGTATTTTATAAAATACATAAAATACAGCAAAATTAAGTCTGAGCCAGTCAAGGTAATACGACGTTACTCTTTAACTTAAAGATGGGGAAAGGAACATTTCTGATTAAAATCCATGTCTAACACTGTGCAGTCGACCCTTGAACAACATGGGGGTCAATCCCAGTGTAATTTACAGTTGGCCCTCCATATCCATGGTTCTTCCACATCCGCAAATTCAACCAACCAAGGACTATGTAGTGCTGTAGTATTTACTATTGAAAAATAAACACATATAAGTGGTCCCATGCAGTTCAAACCCGCGTTGTTCAAGGATCAACTGTATTTACTTATGGAATTTTTAGAAAGAGATTATTTTTCAAACCTAACCTTCCCAGAATTATTTGGGGGATAATTCATATTTTAAGTGGACAATCAAGAACAAGTCCAAAGTGGTAAAGGACAACCTTCTCCACCCCCACCCTCATTTTTCTATCTATCTGACAAAGATTTGCATGAACAGGACACACACTCTTCTTTTTGTGTCTATGCCACAAGAACTTTGGATACGCAAACAGAAGAGGTCAAGGACTAAAGATATGCCTCTCAAAACCATGAGAAGAATCAAGTTACATGTAAATTTGTCAAATGTGGAAAGTAATCACTGTCACCACTCACTCAGAACACTGGAAAGAGCTGGAGTCAATGCTTCTGGAAAACGGCACAATTGACCAACAAACCCATGTGAAATAAACACTGAATGTCAAACACCACAAAGTTAGTTGTCACGGTATCTGATCACAAACAATTCCTACAGGCATACTTGGAAGTGTGTTTTTCAAGACCTAAGTCAAGTTTATGGAAAGCGTTGGTAAGGTCACAGCACACACACTTACCTTACCAGTGCATCTGGTTTGCTTAGCTGGTTATTAGGAATACAGTTTTCCATTAAGTCCTTGTGTGCACTCGGGCTCTTGCTAGGGCATTTCTGCTTCTTCTCGTTTTTACTAGATGAGGAAGGAATGCTCCCATTTGTGGCGCTGTGACTTCGAGGTGAGGAGTTCACAACTCCACTGGCATTTTTGTAGTTTTTTGAGGAAGCAGTGCATGAGTCTTCTTTCAAGAGATTTTCTGTACTTCCCACGAGATCATTATTTAATCTTTTACTATTGATATGGTTTTCCATATACTCAATTTCTTGTATTTTAGAGTCTACAGGTTGTAGAATATTGTTGTTATTTATTCCAAGGTTGTGTTTTTTGGCATCTTTGTCTTTTTCTTTCCCTTTTTCTCGGTATTCTATCTCTGGCAAAGTTGTGGAGAGTTTTTTATTGGCTGGGATACCTCCGTTGTGGTGTATGAGGATTGAGGAATCCATATCAGGTAATCCTTTGGCTGCTACAATACCAAAAACAAACCAACAAGCAAAAAAAACCCACACTGGAATATTTAGTTGTAAAAAAACACAATGGATTGATTCAATAAACTGCATCATCTACACTTAGAAACTCACTATATTCAGTTGCAAACTCATTCAGAAGCAATAACCACACCACATTATGCTAACTTCAAGAAGCAAATCCAAGTAAATTTGAGAAGCTGCACATTTAGAAAATCGCCATCACTTATGAACACCAAGCCATTAAAGTTTTGGCCTTGAAAATAATATGAGGATTTTACAATTAAGTCATACTTATCAGTCAAATCAAACTTGTCTATCACGGGGGTGATAGGGCACAGGCACATCATACTCTTAAAAGGTCACATTTTAAAAGATGCTTAGATTAAACAAAAAGGTGTGATGTTAGGATACAGGGCATCTATCCTCTGTCTGGACTTTCTCATTAAAGTAATAAGAAGTCTATTATCATTTACTAGGCCACTTACAAAGAATTTTCTGTATCAGGTCTACATATTCCGACTTGTCAAAGTCTACTTGAAGAGATAATTTTGCACCACACCAGATAATAAGATTTTGTCATGTATCAACTAAAAACATGACCCTCTCAAACCAAAGAAAACTGGTATTGCTATCAATTCATCTGTTGAACTGGTTATATATTCATGAGAGAGGTTGTATTAGAAAAAGGTCAATCTGAGATCCATGTTGCATTATACAAACCATTTAAAGTGAGACCTAGCCATCTTTGCTCTATTCAGAAGAATTTTGACTTATAAAACAATTCTATATGTTTACATCTCTATCTTGCTTATACTTTGGTTCTTGGTTTGCTTCAATTACAAATGCACATAGTTATATACACTATTTTGTTACTGAGAATAAATATTTTAAACAAATAAAATATTAAAATAGAAAATAAGCTATAAAAATGAAATATATAAAAATAATAAAATAAACGTATTTAAAAGCACATGGCCTTCAGACACTAGGTAGAAAACATCATGCACATTCTGTATTTCATGACCAAACAAAGCAACAGCCCTGAAGAGGCACACCAGAAGACAGGAAAAGCCTTGGTAATTTTCCAGAGCCCTAGCAACTTTTCTGAAAAAAAAAAAAAAAAAAAACTACTGACAGACAAAATAATGACTAACCTATTGAGTCAATAGCTTTAGAGTAAAGACCTACCTTCCTCAGCCTCTTTTTCTTGCTTTTGTAGCATTTGTTGCTCTGCGGGGAGGGCTTGTTGAAGAAGCTGCATGTAAAATTCGTTCTCTTTTTGCACTTCCTTCTGCTTCCTCAACCGCATTTTGTAGCTTACATAACTTTTGAAGCCAAAGCCCAAAGTCACCACAGGGTACCCAATACTAGAAAGAAGACAATCCCGCCAGTAATTGTAAGTTAAAAACAAACAACATGTGCATCAAGTACATGAGGACACCTATGACTGAAATTAAGAAATTCTAGATGATGATGATAGTTGAGCATTCAGTAAACACACACGTAGTGTGTAATGCATGCTGTGGAAATCAGAGGCAGCTGGCACGTAGAACAAACCCCCAGGGAACAGCAGGACTGCTGGACCATAAAAGGCTGCCCATCAGACTTTGGCATTCTTCAAATGAACTCAAGGAGTTACCGTAGGGACTGTTGGATACAGTGGCTAATGTCTTTGATGAACATTGAACTGCCTTATGCATGATTAGAACTTAGGCATCTGTATGCTTTTAAGAACTAACAGGGTAGAGATTTTATGAGTGGTCATAAGTGAACATTACAAGTGTTAAAAAAATCAAAAGGACATCATTTGGTTTTTAATACTAGAAGGCAGGGTCAAATTCAGGTGACTAATCTTCTTGCTGCCTGAGGGGTACTGTCACCAGTTATTCCTGGAAAATTAGTTCATACATAAACACTCTATCAAACATAAATTCAAGAATCATTTAACTAAGTGTCTGATGTTAACAGTGCCAACAATTGGTTTGCACCAACAAATTAAACCACCTGTACTTACAACTCTAATCTCTGGGATAAAAAGTTGAAATATTTTCATTCAACTCATCAGTCTGTCTAATATCATTTCAAAGTCTCTGAAAACACTGTTGAAACTCATATTAAGCTTCATTAACATGAAAACAACAATTATAATTAGTCTAAACGTGATCACACCACAAATTTAAAGTGACAAGTTTTACTGACCAGGTTTATTTAATTCACTTGCTTGTGAAAAGACTTTAAACATATTGGAAACTATTTTTTTGTTGTTGATTCCTATTTGTTTTGGTTTCTGCCATAAATATTAGCAAAAATTGGTGTATTTAAAAGAAATATACATTACATGGTTATTTCCACAATAGATATAAACAAGAATCAAGCTCATTTTAAAACATGTTTCATTGTTTAAGGTTAAAAATAATATTCCTTAAAAAATTATTAATAATATTCTCTTACTTTTGTAAATAGGCAAAGGAAATTGTAAGTTCATTTAAGCTCCATGAAATAGCCATATATTTCACTAAGACTTTTTGGAATCATTATCTGATTACAATAAAAATAGATAACATATATCAGACACCTATGTGCTTGGCATTAAGTTAAACACTTTACATATACCACCTTATTTCATCTTTCCCATGACACCCCATGAGACAGATTCCCAACATATAGGTAAGAGAACTCAGGCTTAGAGAGGGTGACGTGTCCGAGGCAACAAAGCTGTTAGGGGGCAGAGTTGGGATTCAAACACCCATCTGCCTGACTACAGGGCTCATGTTCTTTACCACACCATGTTATGTTATCTTCTGGATTCATGTAATACCTCTGAGAAAAAATTTATAATTGAAATTACCATTCTACATTGAAAACACTGAATTAGATTACAGATTAAGAATACACATAATACTCACCAGTGAGCAGCAAATGGACGACAAAGGTCTACATGAAAATTTTTGAGATCTTTAAATCTAATTGCTGCTTCAATATAAACAAAGAGTATCCAGAGGGATACTGTGGGCAAACACACTCCCCTTTCTGTGGGAAAGCAGCAGAGAGACAAGTATCAATGAAACATTAACTAATATAACAGATGGGTTGTTTGGGAGACTGGTTCAACTACAGTAACTTTAAGACTTTCAAACTCGCGACTTCCCTGGTGGCACAGTGATTAAGACTCCGCGCTCCCGATGCAGGGGGCCTGCGTTTGATCCCTGGTCAGGGAACTAGATCCCACATGCATGCCGCAACTAAGAGTTCGCATGCCACAACTAAGGAGCCCGTGAGCCACAACTAAAGAGCCCACCTGCTGCAACTAAGACCCAGCACAAGCAAATAAATAAATTTTAAAAAAAGACTTCCAAACTAATTAAAAAGCAATATGATCCAAACCGAAAGCTTTTATATGACAAAAGATGCCTGGAATCATAGACAAAAATAAAAACAAGCATTCTGGCAGAAAATATTTACAATATATGTAAAACAAAGAAGTCATACCCCTAGCATACAAAGAGCTCCTACAAATCAATAGAAAGTCAACTGAAGAAAAAAATTTGAAAGTCATAAAAGAAAAAATATAGACGGCTAAAAAACATGTGAAAAGATGCCAACTTCATTACTGATTAGGGAGATAAAAATTTTTTAAATGAGATTCTATTATTTTAGCCTATCAGATAAAGCAAAAATGTTAAAGATGGGTAATAGTATAGGGAAGATATGTGAAACACTTCCTTCTCATACTCAGCAATAATATAAATTGGGGCAACTTTCTTAGAAGGCAATTTGGCAGTATAGTTAAAAATACTTATACCTTTGACCCAGAAATTCCAATTCCAGGAATTTACCCTACAGAAATACAAAAGAGCCCTGGGAAAAATGTATAAGAATATTCAATGTATTATTTGCAATAGCAAAAATTAGGACTTAGAATGAACTTAAATGCCCTTCAACAGGAAATGTTTAATTATGATAAATCTATATAATGAAATATGATGCAGCTTTTCAAAAGGATGAAGATCTGTACTAGCACAAAATATGTTAAAAACACAAATTCTTAAGTAAGAATGAGTTACACAGCACTAAGAAATGTTTCTGACATTTAAGTATTACTCAAAAAATTTTTTTTCTTAACTACAAGCTCATATTCCTTTTGTAATTAAAAACAATTTTCAATGTAGGAAAAAGCAACTTGCAATAGAATAAATAAAACTCAAATAATGAGATAATTTTCACTGGGCTTTAGAATCAAAGTCTGTAGGCTATGTCCATCTATGTCAGGACATGACTAATAATGGGATATTTCATGAAAGACAGACCACAAAGGCATGAGATCCACTAACTCTGGAAAGATCTCCTTTGAGACCATATAAAGCTAGCAAGTTACAGAAGACAGAACTGGAGGGAAAACTCAGTGACCTGAAGAACTAAATTGCTTTTTTCTAAGACTCTTTAGGATGAAACACAAGAAAAATTATAGCATCTTGGTACTAGAAAGATGATCACTTAGTCCAACTTTCATTTTATGGAAGAGTAAAGTGAGGCCCAGAGTTTATACAAATTGGGTCCAAATCACAGAGGTAACAATGAATCTGCTTCTAAGGAGAACCTAAATCCCCATAGACCTAGTCCATAAGGTAAGAAGACACTCGAAGCTCCGTGAAGACAGCTAATGGTCTCAACCATTCTTACAGATTTAATGTGCTGGAAAAAGGGTATTTTCACAATGCAGGAAGACAAACAGCAACCCTTAGGATAATGCATTTTCAATTTCATTTCAAAATGCATTTTAAAAAATTTATATTCTGCACTCCCTATATTAATTTCTAAAGTTATCATAAACAAAATAAGCACATTACAGAAAAAATAGAAAAATTTGGATAAACTACCCATATTTCTACACCTATAAAATAAATAAAATCAAACCACGTTGAAAATATTTTTGAACTAGTATAATAGTCATGTTGTATATACAGGTGGTTTTTAGGTATTCTTTTGGCTTCTGTTATGTATGTATGTATGTATTTAGGCCATGCTGTGCAGCATGTGGGCTCTTAGTTCCCCAACCAGGGATCGAACCCGTGTCCTCTGCAGTGGAAGCGTGGAGTCTTAACCACTGGACCTCCAGGGTAGTCCCGTACATACAGTTTTATATCCTGTTTTCTCCCTCTTAATAGCAAGGAGAAAAATTAATGATATAATATTTTCATTCTTTTGTGGCAATATATAATTTCATCAACCATTCGTAACATTCTTAAGAAAAATTTAAAATTTTAACAACTGAAAGAGAAATTAATCCCAAGCTATAAAAATTGCACTCATTTATTGGGCCTAATAAGAACACAAAGTTAGTTTTGTTTGTTCACTAATCATTCCAAATTAAAACATACTTCATAACGTAGGTATTCCAACATGCATTTCTGAGCCTAGAGCTAAAGAGAGGCCAATAACATTTATAACATTAGCTTCATTGCTGCCCTGTGGGTCACCCACTGAACTCCAATAGGTTCTATTAACAGTTATATGAGTAGTTTTTTCTCATCTATTAAGACATTATTAAAGTAATTTAGGGAATCATTATAGTTCATCAGAGTCAGAGATTATCTGAGCTCGAAGGCTCCCTTAAACACTGTCTAGATTACTCTACCCTCACATGACAGAGAAGAAGCTGAGACCTAGAGAGAATGACAAGTATAAATGGCAACTCACTCGAAACTGAGGGCTAGGACAAGGAAATAGAAGTAAAAACTGGTATATAGGAAAATCACTTTAACTAGAGGAAAGCAGACTAAGGAACCAGCATGCTAGCTTATAAATTCAGTCAGATATGAGAGAGCGCTAAAGATGGAGAAAACAATGCTCAAAGTGGATACTTTAAATAAGAGCTGAACTGTGTCTTCTACCATGGGACAACATCATCCTTATAGCATTTAGAGAAGAGAATGACTGTTGCTCCAGACAGCTTTTATTAGTTGGTGTTCCAACAGCAGTCAAAATTCTACAGGTTGCAGCTGGGCCTAGGAATCAAGTTTCATGCAGCTTTGCAGAGAAATGTGATGATCTGAGAGCCAATCATCATATCCCCACGCGTCCCTTGTGCAGGCTTCATAGTGGACTGGAGCTATCAAAACATCTCAGGTCATCTTAGTTTGTAATAGCAAAAGAATAGCTCTAAGAAGAAGGGAGGTGGCTACGTAGCTCCACTCAAGTCAGAACATACCTGAAATAGTACATTTTGGTTTAGAGAGCCACTAAGAACTAGGGAGATCAGAATGGTGCAAGTGCTTAAAATAACATACAAGGAAAAGCTGATGAAATCAGAAATGCTTTGGTCTACAGAAAAGAAGATGAGAGGATATGACAGTGTCTTTAAGGCTCTAAAGAAATGTTAACATGGATGGAAGATTACGCTCATTCAGTGTGGCTCTAATGCAGGGGTCCCATGTTTGGACTAGAGGGGTGGTCTGTAAGCCCTTTAAAATTAAAAAAAAAAAATTTTTCTGTATATTCCCATGTGTTTTTCTGGGGAAAGCCCTTTATATCCCCTAAGTGATCAGTGAGTCCCAAGACAGTCAAGACATGCTGGGTCAAAAGTGTAAGGAGGAAAATTCTGGCTCAGTAGGAGGAAGAATTTTCTATTCCAGTTGCCCCAAAACAACAGTAGTAAGTTCCTTGTCACTAGATTTTCAATCAGACATTAAACCACCATGTGCCAGGGATGCTGTGGGGACTCTTACGCCAAATAAGGGTTCAACTAAATGACTTCTGACATTCCTTTCAATACTGAAGCTGAAGGAACATCTTTCCTATTTGGCACATGGCTGTCTTCAAGTCCACCTAAATAAAACCTGCTTCAACTTTTTTTTAAAAAATGGATATCGGATATCTTCATAATGAGAGTTGGTAACTGAAATGTCTACAATCAAAATATCAAATCATAAAGGCTTAAAGTTTTGATTCAATAATAAAAAAATAAATTTTAAAGGTATATTATAATCTATTATGAAAAGGGATCTTTAAAATGTCCACATTTATACACTACCAAATGTAAAACAGATAGCAAGTAGGAAGCAGCGGCACAGCACAGGGAGATCAGCTTGGTGCTTTGTGACCACCTAGAGGGGCGGGATAGGGAGGGTGGGAGGGAGATGCAAGAGGGAGGGGATATGGGGATATTCGTATACATATAGCTGATTCACTTTGTTATACAGCAGAAACTAACACAACATTGTAAAGCAATTATACTCCAATAAAGATGTTAAAAAAAATGTTCACATTAAACTCAACTCTAAATAATTTATTCAAGGAAATCACATTTAAAAAGTTTGAATCTAAGATTTCTATCTAAGAAACCATTAAAACTTACCTGTGTGCCATACGTACTGAACCCACACATATGTACTAGCAGCAAAAAAAAGCCATTGTATGGGAATGAACAGCAGACATATTATATTTGACGTGAATGCTACACAAACAAAAAATACTGAGAAGGCCTAAAGGGAAAAACAAAATAAAAAGCATATCTTAGAACATGTTAATTTCAAACAGAGATTATTAAAAGCACGTTGGACAAAATCTCTGAAACTGCTATGCAATAACTACAGAACAAGTTACAACAGGAAATTTTAAATAGTTAAAATCACCCATATAAAAAGTAGTCGTTAATTTAGCATTAAAGAGTAATCCTATTTATGGCCTCAAATCATGAAGAACTGGACCAGAACAAACAGGTTGATTCACAGTGAGTTTACTTGGACTCCACAGGTGGGTTACCTAAAAGAAACAGAATTTTAACACAGAAAAGCCTCCTCTCTCCTCACAAAATATTACTAAAGAGACTCATTCTTAAAGGATAGGCTGTTGGAGGCTGTTGTGGCAAGAATTACACTGATGTTCGTAATTTTAACAATGCAGCTTCCTCTGGACACATCATTAGCTATTACTAACAGGACATGAGCTCAAAACCATCTTTTCAAGGCATGGATTTGCTCTGACCAAAGCACCAGGCCTGGGTAGAAGAGGTACAGGTTTAAGATGTGGCTCTGGAACACAACAGAACTGCAGGTCAACCAAGGGAGCAAGCCCAGGCCTATGCTCTTGCTCTAATCCAGTAGTTCTCAAAACATGATCTGGGGATCCCTGGGGATCTCTGAGATCCTTCCAGGGAGTCTCCCAGGTAAAATAATTTCATAATAATACTAAGGCGTTATCTGCCTCTTTCATGCTCATTTACTCAGGAGTATGGTGGTGTCTTCTAGAAGTTACACGGTAAGTGATATTGTAATCACCTGAGTTCACAAGCAGATATGGAAATCCAGCTGTCTTCTATTAAGCCAGTCATTAGAGAGATTTTCAAAAATGTAGTCAATCTTCTAATTATTTTGTTTTGGAAAATACAGTTATTTTTCATTTTAAAATGTAATGTGTATTAACATGTAATGGGTTTATTATTTCTTTTTTTAAGTGAATTAAGTATTCAATTTTTATTTTAAATTTTATTTTATTTTAAATAAAAATTTAAATTTTTTATTTTTATTTAAATTAAATAAGTATTAAAATTTTTTCCAGTTTTAATTTCTAATATAGTAAAAATAGATAGATGTAACCTACATAAATAAAAGCTTTCTAGAGTCCTCAATAGTTGTTAAGAGTGTAAAGGATCTGGAGACCAAAACGTCTGAGAACCACTGCTCTAACTCGAACCCAGTCACAAAGCCAGTGATAGGGGCTCCAGAGGTACTTCAGAGTAGACCTGGGCAATTACTGCTTTATCCACTACTCTGTCTTCCTCCTGAAATCCTCCCTCCCTCCCCTTCTTTTCACTGGAATGGTAGAGGAGGGAGTAAAATGATTTGATCAGTGGGTTTAGACAAAATAGCCTCAAAGGCTAGTTTCAGTCCATAGACCCTGTTACTCAGTACAGTCACCTAAGTATTGCTAATAAAATCTACTTTAAACAGTTTCACTATCAGTTATTGAAGACTTTCTTAGAAGGGTAAATAAATCTTTCACACTTGAAAAATATATATATTAATAAACTTACCAGTCCCTGGTATCTGAAGGAATCATAGACGCTTCTGATGAAAAGCCAAAATGGCCACAGGTATTCAAATCTGAACTCCAGGACAAAATCTGCCAGGAGGACAAGTGCCCACACTACCAGGAATTTCAGGTATAAAAACGTACTGCAAAATATAAAAGAATTCAAGGTCATTTGTGAAGAGCTAGAAAAAGAAAATTCACTGCTTTATTTAAAGAGACAAAAAATATCTTCCTATACTATGAAAACAGTGGAGATAAAGGACAAAAAGAGATGCTGCCATGGCCCACCTAAATTTTAAAAGCTCTGGTGTTCATTCTGAGACCCACAACTACCAAAATAAGATGACCCAAAATGCTTAATTCCATTTAAGATGGAAAAGGCCCACTTAAATCTCACCACTATTTTAAAATGTGCTAAGTATATGACTTCACAATACTGCAACACTCTCAAAATTACAGCTTTCAAGCTGTTCTTCATTAGAAGAAATGTCATGGTTGAGTGGCTTGAAATTTGCTGTTTCCCCACCCCTCAACATCTGTTTGAAGAGTCTTTGAAATTCTTGATGCACATCCCTACACGCTTGAAGAATTCTGTCTTTTTCCCCCCGTTTCTCCTCTTGCCTCTCTCTATAGTATTCATGTGAATTAACCAAACAACAACCAAATGACTTCCCAAAACAGACAGAAATTAACTTAGGGAGCAGATGCCAATCACTTCCAAGGGCTGTGAGGGTACCAAAATGTACATTAAAGAAAAAAACCCTGAAAGATCCCAGCCTTGCTCTAGCTGAGATGTTAATGTGTGCTCCCACTTCCCTCTGGACTTACGTTAAATAGAAACACACCTTGATAAGCCAGTCAGAACACATATCTAACCACTGTGATATCTGAAAGCAAGGTAAGGACCTGGATTAAAAAATATATTTTTCATATAATCTAAAAGGCCATTCTTCCAATTCATTAGTTGTATCATAGATAACAGAAGCTTTCAGACTCTACCTATTAATAAGCCCCTAATTCTAGGTCTTTAATCTGGTCATTTCTGGAGCAGGTTCAATTTAGGTATTTTTTTTTAAAGGTTTTCTAAGATATACAGATGGGAAGTACCTAAAATTCACTTTGACTCGGGCAACAGCCTTGCATGGTGTTTTGCAATACAAACATTCCAATATTGCTGATTAAATTAGCTGTCTGAATATACAACATGAACAATAAAATCAAAACTTTTAATAAATAATTTTGAAATATGTTAAAATAAGGTACGAAAAGACTTATATTCTTGGGGTAAAATTAACAAAAGCAGGATCCAGCACTGAGGCCTCTTTCTATGCCCTATAAAGCCACACAGGTAAAAGATGTCAAGAACAGACACATATGACCCTTAATGTTACAGTATCATAATGATACATAATTTGCAACTAGGGTCAATTTCTAATACTAATTCTTGGTAGAACTTCTTTGGGCACAACAGTAAGTTTTGATTAAGAGGTTTGCTGTAGAATCAAGGAACCCAAGGCAAACCACAACACAAGCTTGAATCTTTTTTTTCTCCCATATATTTATTTATTTATTTAGAGGCTGCATTTGATCTTCATTGATGCGCGCGGGCTTTCGCTAGCTGCAGCGAGCGGGGGCTACTCTTTGTTGCAGTGCACAGGCTTCTCACTGCAGTGGCTTCTCTTGTTGCGAAGCACGGATTCTAGGCGCGTGGGCTTCAGTAGTTGTGGCACGTCGGCTCAGTAATTGTGGCTCGCAGGCTCTAGAGCGCAGGCTCAGTAGTTGTGGCGCACAGGCTTAGTTGCTCCGTGGCCATGTGGGATCTTCCCGGACCAGGGCTTGAACCCATGTCCCCTGCATTGGCAGGCGGATTCTTAACCACTGAGCCACCAGGGAAGTCCACAAGCTTGAATCTTAAGTCCCACCTTTTAGTTTCATTAGAGTCATGTTAGCCAGATGAGGACAGAGCTCTCATCCTCATTCATTAAATCCATCACTGATCCAGTGGAGAGTAAGGCATAGTTTGTTAGAAAGAACAACTGAGACACGCAGGCATTCAGGAGCACAAATCTAGTTTGAAACTAGATTTCCAAGCTTGGCTTTAAAAGTAAAAGGTTTTGGGGCTTCCCTGGTGGCGCAGTGGTTGAGAGTCCGCCTGCCGATGCAGGGGACATGGGTTGGTGCCCCGGTCCGGGAGGATCCCACATGCCGTGGAGCGGCTGGGCCCGTGAGCCATGGCCGCTGAGCCTGTGTACCCGGAGCCTGTGCTCCGCAACGGGAGAGGCCACAACAGTAAGAGGCCCGCGTACAGCAATAAATAAATAAATAAAAGTAAAAGGTTTTTTCCTTGTTTCTAGAATTGTTTCTAGGTTTTAAAGAAGAAATAATAGCCTTTCATCCATATTCCTAAGGCATTTAAGAAATGTCATGGAAATGTATTTACTTCTCTGATGAATCCTTTTCTCATGGGGCTGTGTGTGGAATGTAGCCGAATAAGACATGGTGGGTGCCTCATCATGTCTAGTTGTCACTATTCCCCAAGTGGAGAAGACAGAGTTCTACCGACTGCTCTCTGCCCCAAGTGCTCCCAGGCATGGCAGGATCCTAGTCTAGCTGGCAACAAACCATTTCACTGTATAGAAAGCATTATCCTAAGAATGGCAGCCTGTTGAATACTTTTTAATAACTCAATCATTTAAACCTAAGGCATTACAAAAACGATCATCTTTGTTACAGTGACTACTCATTTTCAATTCTGTAACTTCAAGGGGGTTCCTTTTTATATATTTAATTTCTTTTCAAACAGCTGCTTTCATACCTCTGATGTTCCTGGACACCCAGTTCTTATGGAGTCACAGTTTGGAAGTACAGATATCTAAGGAAACTTGATCTTTCACAAACATGTGCTATACCCTCAGCTTTCCTCAGGCTCCCCTTCTAGGTGGGCCTGCCTCTAAAATCAAGAGGCAATCTTAATTAACAGTTGATTCTACTCTAGGACTAGTTTTAAACTTTATAGATTCATTTCAATCTAATAAGAGTTTTAGAAAGTTTAAGACAGTTGCCTGATTCACTGAGCCTTCTATATCAGTAAATTATGCCTATCATCCTTCTATAGGTACATGTACAAAATTTAAAAGACAAGTAAACTAAAATGACTGCTCATCAGTGTAGAAAACCTGACTAATTCCTTTCCTTCCATATTCTGAAGGTCATAAGATTTTGCCAAATCCAAAGAGATGACATTCTAAAGGGGGAGAAAATTTTAGACAGGTTTTTTTTTAATATAAATTTATTTATTTTATTTTTGGCTGCATTGGGTCTTCGTTGCTGCACGTGGGCTTTCTCTACTTGCGGTGAGCGGGGGCTACTCTTCATTGCAGTGCGCGGGCTTATCATCGTGGTGGATTCTCTTGTTGTGGAGCACGGGCTCTAGACACACAGGCTTCAGTAGTTGTGGCATGCGGGCTTCAGTAGTTGTGGCTCACGGGCTCTAGAGCGCAGGCTCAGTAGTTGTGGCGCATGGGCTTAGTTGCTCCACAGCATGTGGGATCTTCCCAGACCAGGGCTTGAACCCATGTCTCCTGCGTTGGCAGGTGGATTCTTAACCACTGTGCCACCAGTGAAGCCCCTAGACAGGGTTTTAAACCCTTAACATTCCAAAATATTTCTTTTAAACCATGAAAAAAATATGATTAAATATAAAATATTTTTATATATATAGTTCATAATATGACTTATGGCTAACTTGCTGTTACTTTAATTCTCTGATCCAAATAAGTTTACTAATTACTATAAAATATCTTGAACAAAAATTTAAAGCAGAATTGCAACAAAAAGATACTTTCCATAATAATATATTGAAACAAGGGCAGACCAATAATGTCTTCTGATGGTCTGATTAGCTTCTACTCTGGGTGCCAGTGAAATACAGAAGAGATATGCAAACATTAGGCTTAATGGTGGTGACTCTTTCACAGTGAATATTAACTATAAGATTCTTTTTTCCCATTCCATTCCCAATAGAATTCCCCATTCTACTCCTACCCTTGCCATTTTTTTAAAATTGAATCTATTTAGCAATACCCTCCATCTATGGATTAATCACCTATGATTAATGAGAAGTAGTATTGAACATTCTTCTTTTTCCATGTAAAGTGCACCTTCTCTCTAGTATCTCTAGCTGCTTGTCACTTAGATCATTTTCTGGAGCTCATATAATTACCACAGGGTGGCTATCAATCCTCAGTACCTGACCTTTTCCCTAGGCAGACTAATGGTCATTTAGTTCACTTGGGCCTCACCACAGAAATGAGTCTGTGGAATATTTCACTGGCTGTGCTGGTAGTCATCTATCACAATCCCAAGCTTTCCTGTTCTCTCCGTAACAGCAACTGTGAATCCCTTTTACTTTTCAGTATGTAGCATGATACCTCTTGAAACAAACTGCTTTGTCTCTACTGTTATTGAATACTTCTCCCTATTGGACATCACTTCCAGAATGTTTGCCCAGCCTCTTGTCCAGCTGGTATCCTGCTAAAGTCTTATTATATGTAGTTACAGTTTTGCTACTCAAAGTGTGGTCCATGGACCAGCAGAATCAGCATCATGTATGAGCTTTTTAGGAAAGCAGTATTTCAGGGACCACCCCAGGCCTATTTAATCCAAGGCTGTGTATTAACCAGATCCCTAGACCCTTTGTGCATACATTAAAATTTGAGAAGTATTGGTTTATTGTATAAACTTCTCATACTCATAGAACTTCCACTGAATTCCACAATTTCTCAAAAAGAAGACAACGATCTACTCAGATCATCAGTACTTATCTCCAAACTGTTAGCTATCCATCCCTCAACTGGGAACATTCAAACTGTCCAGGGTTAATTCTTCCATTTTTCTACATTTCTTTCTGAGTCACAGACAAGATCCTTACCTAAATACAACTTTAACTAAATGAAGCACTTCCATTACTACTTATCCTTCAGCACGCAGCATGAACATCATTTCTTCAAAAAAGGCCTCCCTGACCCCACAGTAAAGACTGTTACCCCATTATATGTTCATATAGCATCCTGTACCACAAGAATCATGTTATAATTAAATAACATTTTGTATAACTAATTGTTTAAATGTAAAGTCCACAAGAAGAACAAAGGAGCTGCCCATTTTGTTCCCTGCTTTATTCTCGATGCCCAGCACAGAACCTTGCACACCAGAGAAACTTAACAAATAGTTGTTGAATGAATGACCTGCTATGCATAAGAATGTTTAGGACCAACAGTAGGGCTTTTATCAAAGCACACACTTACAAAGTGAAGGTAGAGGGAAAGATAATGCACAGGTGACTAAGAAGGGTGTCTGAACAAAGCAACACCAACGAAGATAACAAATACAGTTGCTGCCTGAAGGATTACCATGCACCTGCTCCCAATCTGTTCTCACTATTTTTCCCCTAGGAAGAAAGAAATCTTATCAGCCTTGCTCTGGATGCCAGACTATCACTCCATTTAGCCTACCTGCCACTGGTTCTGACTACTGTGGGGGTCCTCAAAGTATCTTCTATTAAGCCTAACATTAAAGAAATCTGCAAAAATGTAAAACCACACCACTCTTCTCATGCATTTATTATTGTTATTTTTATATGAACTAGTAATTATTTAAAATTTTTGTCTTAATTTCTAATCCAGTAAAATTTTTAGATATAATCCATACAAACCAAAGCTCTTTGGGATTCTCAATCACTTTTAAGAGTATAAAGAGGTTCCAAGACAAAAAATCTGAGGAATGGTGGTCTACAGAAAGTAGTGCATGAGCCTCAAGACTAGAACCACTGCTACGTTCTGCAACCACATCCTTGTGTAAAATCCAGAAAAGGGGAGCAGGCTGAGAAGACCTAAGCTGTTCTGTATTTTTCTTTTGTATTCTGGGCCTCCTGTAGACTGCAAAGAAAACCATTCTAGAGTCAATCACTCACACACACACACACACACACTCATGCTTATACACATACACAGCCACTGGAATGACAAATCTAACAGTGTGAAATATGTCCAATTTAAAAAGAAAAAAACCCTAGAATGGAAATCACTAAAAAAGCTTTTAAGAATTGTGTTGTATAGTATTTTTCTAAAGTACTATATGACTATTAAGATATCAGGAACAAGTACTGTAACCTAATGTAACTGGAAAGTTTAGAGCTTTAGAATTTCTGCTTCAAAAACACTTTTAATAGTGTGGACTCTATGGGGTTTGGGATTAAAAGAGGTAAAGAAGACAACAGGAGAAAGAAGACAACCCACAGGCCCTAAAAAATTGTGTTAACATTGTACAAACATTAGAAATTCATTTTATAAACGAATCAAGTATTATGCTTCATATCTTTAATAGTAATAATCATCTACCTAATCATACCTTATGTTTACATCGCACTTGTGTAACTCTTCCAAAAGCTTTCATATTATCTCATTTTATCCTTACAACTATGACATAAGCAAGGCAGTTATTATCATTTTATAGGAAAGAAAACTGAGGAACAGGGAACTAATAAGCTGCAGGACACTGTTGAAAGAGCACAGGAATGGGAGTCAGGAGACCGCAGAGATCAGAGTGAATTCTACATGCACTGCTGTGTTGCTGCTAAAAAATTATAAATAAATTTCTATGTAAAGAAATGGACATGATTAAATAAGGAGAAAAACCAAGAAACTTTTGTGTAAAACAGAATTCTATTTTTGTTAAGAAAGAACTATATATGTTTGTTTATATGGATCAAGGAAGAAACCATACTTATGAATTATATAACAGTGCTCATTCCAGGGCAAGAGGACTAAGCTCTTTTCTGTTACACTTAACACATTGTCATACTGCTTTAATTTTTTATAACAAGCATGTATTGCTTTTATTTTCTTAACTCCTCATTTTGAAATCGTTTTAGACTTACAGAAAAGCTGCCAAAATAATACAAAGAACTCCCTTATATCTTTCCACCCAGATTTCACAAAAGGTAAAACATTTTATCAAGTTTCTATCATTCTCCCCCTATATATGTATACGTAGTTTTTTCCTGAACTATTTGAAAATAATTTGCAGACATAATGTTCCCTTACTCCTGAAATTCTTGAAAACAAGAAAATTTTCTTATATAACCACAACACAATTATCAAAATCAGGAAATTAACACTGATACAGTACTATTATCTGATCTACAGAAGTTATTCAAATTTCAGTAATGAACTGACTAATGTCCTTTATAGCAACAGATAGATAGATAGACCCATTGATCAATCAATTCCAGTCCAGGATCACATTTTGCACTGTTGTCACATCTATATTGGATTATTTAATGGAAAAGAGATTCTCATTTTGAGAAGGAAAAAAGATTAATGGCCTTGCACAAGACACTCCTGGTACCTGTTGCTTCACCTGAAAAATGAAGATAATGACACCTGTCCTTCACGTAGTAGAGAGTTTGAGAGCACCATAAGAGTTATTACACATAAACACCATTCAGAAAGGGTGAAGTAGCACAAAAAGTAAAACAAAAAGAGGACAGACTTTGGGGTAAGGCAGATAGAGGTCTCTATCAAGTGGTGAAACCTGTGTCGGGGACATTAATCGAACACAAGTTCATATGATGTTAAAGCCCATATGCTTATCCATCACATTGGACTTTCTCATCTCTTACTAAATGTTTGATAAATATTATTTCCCTTCTTTATATCCCTTTGTGTATACATATTCAAGTTACATAATTCTTTTTTTTAACTAAATTTATTTATTTATTTATTTTTGGCTGCGTTGGGTCCTTGTTGCTGCGCGCGGGCTTTCTCTAGTTGCAGCGAGCGGGGGCTACTCTTCATTGCGGTGCGTGTGCTTCTCACTGCAGTGGCTTCTCTTGCTGTGGAGCACGTGCTCTAGGCGTGTGGGCTTCAGTAGTTGGGGCACGCGGGCTCTAGAGCACAGGCTCAGTAGTTGTGGTGCTCCGGCTTAGTTGCTCCGCGGGATGTCGGATCTTCCCGGACCAGGCATCGAACCCGTGTCCCCTGCATTGGCAGGCGGATTCTTAACCACTGCACCACCAGGGAAGCCCCCAAGTTACATAATTCTTTAATTCTCCAAGAGAACCAAGTTTTAAAAAAATGAGCAGATGTGCTTTATGAAAGAATAAACACTCAGTACCTTAATTCATAAACTATGAATTTGTAAACACACTATGAAGCTCTGCAGAAAAAGATGTTAAAGTCAAATGCTCTTTACAGAAATAGCTATGGCACAAAAGATGGGACAATTCAAGACTGCTCTCCAACAATATTCACACTCATAGAATGGTCATTGTAAAAGAGAAACATGTAATTTAAAAATAAAAAGACAACTCATTTTTTAAAAAGCCAGAAACACAATGAACCATGAGGTATAGTTTGTCAAGTCTAGAAAAACACAAGAAAATAATACTTATTACATCTGAGACAGAAGACTCCAGCCTTAGTATCTCTCTCATCTGAGACAGGAGTTTTTGTTTGACCATGAACATGGCCCCCATTTTCTCCAGAGCTCCTGACCTCACTACAAGATGGCAAAGTACTGACTTTAGTACTGAGCAGCTTATTTGGTTTTTAAAAGTGTTTTGAAGATGAGCAAAGTAATAATATAATTTAAAAACAGAACGAGATTATTTCTAGTCACCTCCCCTGTGCTGGGTAGGAAACAGATCCCAAACAGCCTTAATAAGTCAGTGATCTCTATGGATACACCTGAAGTGGACTAGATGCACCATTTTAATCCACTAAATGCAAAACCTCTAAAACAGAAATGGCAACAGAGGAGATGGGGCGAGGGATAAATTACTTCTGATGTTATAACCCCATGAGTCAATGTGAGCATATCATCCTTAAGGGCAGCAGAGGGAAAAATACAAAGGAATGAAAGCCAGTGCTATGAAGGGGCTTCAAAGTCTGGGGGTGACAGGCATCTTAGAAGGTTGATGAGCTGAGGCCAATTTGATGTCAGTTAAATTAAATGCCAAAATAAAGATTAAAAGCCTCAAAGAATATACTTTAACAGCTGATGACATTTTTTAAAGTTTCCATTACCGGAGTGCATTTGCCTGAAGGTGAGAGATCTTGAGGAAGTAGTCACTCCTCAGGTATTTGAAGAAATCCACGATGGGGAAAAAAAAAGTCCCGCAGAGGCTATGTGTTTCTACCGTTGGTAAGCACCGTTCTACTCATGCAGCTTGTTGAGCAGAGAACTTGTTTTTCTTCTGGACCTATTTCTTGAAAACTATCCAAGTAAAATAATTACACCCAAATCTGGGAAGCCTAGAGAATAAAGTAAAAACTATATTTGAAGAGCACACTAAATTTAACGAAGAAAAGTAATCCAATTATAGTATTTCACTTTGATCTCAACTAAGTTTATAAAATTTCTATCTGACCCTCCAGACTCCACAAGATACATGTTATATCTCGTTATAGCCCCCTAAGTATATCACCTAGATGGTAGCCTAGAAAATGACAAAACAAAACACACATACATACACATAAAACCCCAAAGGGTTAATATGGAGGAAATCTGGGAGAAATGGCCAAAGAAAAAGACTCTGGAAATAAAAGTGCTTATAGAACATGGATTGGGTCCACAATATATAGGTATATAACAAGAAAGTGAAAATAATAAGCTATTAAGTCTACCATTAAAATCAGTCTCCAAATCTAGTGAGGTTCAAGAAAAGCCACGAGGTATCAATGTGAAGAAAAAGGAAGAGTATCATTAACAAAACAGGAAGCTTTTAAGCCAATAATCTGGAATAGATCACATTCCCTCCTTTCCCTGCCTCAATACATAGCAGCAACTTAAAGGGATTTTCAAAATGTCTAATGAAATGAAACTGCCAAGAATGCTCAGACGAGAAGAATCATAAATGAAAACTGGAGGAAAGTACTTTTTTTTTAAGGTAGTATACTACTAGCAAAAATTAAGTACAAAATTCAGTGTGGCAGATTTGTTTCAATGTATTTCACAGAAACTGCAAATACAAGGGTTTAGCTCAACACCTCACTAGAGGTGGGTGAAAACATTTCAATTTCTAATTTCTCTATTGTACTTACCCCCCTACCCAATACCCCTCTAAAACAATACCGCATTTATCACTTTTATGTCAAGTCCAGCATAGTTGAAGTTAAGGCCTACCAAGATTACCAAAATGCTTTTAGGCTGTGAGGTTGCAACACTGGTATCTGGGGTTTCAGTTGCAGAACACATGTACACTCAAGGCAGCCAAGGGTCATGCCAGCCTCCCGTGGCTTTAGTAAGCACAGCCCAAAGGAGTCTAAAACCAGGCTTAGGAAACATCATTAAGGTGGGCAGGAAAAGCAGAGAAGTGAAATCTCTGGAGATCAGATTATTTAGACAAGGGTCTGAAAAAGGAAATTAGGAAGCTGAGAAGTATGTAAACTTTGACCATTTAGAAAGTCAAAGGCCAGAAAACTCTTCTCTGAAGTAAGGATGGGAAAAGGTACTGTATAGACCAGGGAAGTCTCGAGTCCTAAAATGTAAAAGTCAGGTACAGTACTACACCGCTTAAGCTTCAGGCAACATACTACAAGGAGAACCCAGCACACCATGACAGGAAGTATCCACAAATCCACCAGTGAAGGAATGCTTCCTTCAACCACCAGTAACAAAGCTATAAAATAATTTCCTGAAGCTTAAAACACCTGCCTTACTTAAAATTCTTATATTACTTACTTGGGTAAGGAACAATTTTAACTGCAGAGACTTTAAACATAAATGTTTCTGCCTCTGTCTTCTACTCACCACACCTTATCTCCTCATCTTCCTATTATAAAATCATTAATTCTCAGAGAGGAGTAGGGAGCCTGGCAAGATGAAAGGTGAATGAACCACCCGGAATTCCCTTAAGCCTTTTAAAATCTACATAGCACTCCAACCCCACTCCACCTGGAGAATCACTGCATGGAGTAATTAGATATTACTTTTGGGAGCGTCTGGTGCATGTGTGAAGGCAGACACAGGGAGAGAGTCACTGCCCTAAAACCCGAGGACCTCTGAAATGTTATAGTTATGTAGAGTTATTCATTTTACTTTCTCTTATTAATAACTTTTTTTCATAATTTCCAAAGTACTTTCACATCTATTTCATTTGAGTTAGAAAATACATATTCCCTCACATAGTGGCAACTGTGTACTGCATCATAAAATAGTACAGGGCAAAATTGTTAATGCATCAGGTGAACCACTAAAACAGCAAGCGAAAATTTAATTCAACTAAAATATTCTTACTTGAACAGAACTCAAAGTTCTTTGGAACCTCAAAACCACTGTACAAATTTAAGAGGGCATTATTACGGCCTCCTAGACTGTAAACTCCTGGAAGACAAGGAACCATGTCTTATCCTGTAACCTCCATAATTACCAAAACAACGCAGGTTCTTAAATGAATAGAATGGATTGGTTTATATTCATTTATTTACTAATTCACTTGCTCAACATTTACTGAGGACTGAATTCCTATTCTCTGTCAGGCTCTATACTGGCTCAGATTTTTTGAAAATGACATTGATTTTAGCTCATAATAATATAAAAGAAAATAATCACCATTCCTATTTCCTTTCTCTTATTTTTGATTACTAACTTGACCGGAATAACATATTTCTATACATTTCAGTTTTCAAATGATGGGCATATATATAAATGTAGGTAATACTAACATAATGTTAAAATCCATTTTCCATCTACCTTACCCCTGAAACAGAATTCTACCACAGCCATTATAATGACAATAATGATATCATTTGACAATCACCTCAGTCACAGTTGCTGGATTGGAGCCCATGATTAAAAGCATCTCAGCAACAGGATTTTTTTCCAGCAAGACCAAGCAGAAACTGACCCCTTGTTTTGACTACTCAACTTTTGTTTGATAGTTGTACCAAACCTTATGGTCTTTCCTGACTCCTTAAAAATAAAACAAATATGGTAAACTGCGATAACTACATGCTAAATAATGTTTGTATTAAGCATGCTAGAATTTACAGAGTTTCACAAACTGTACGTTATTTCCTCTCAGTCCTCAAAACTCACTTGACAGGTGAGAGAACTGGGGCTCAAAGCGGTGGATGCCCTGCCCATCCCACACAGCAGAGCTGGGACACTGAGTCTGAACCTAGGTCTCCTGACACTCCCAGTCTAGTGCTCTCTTCACCACAGCTGCCTCCTTGCTACGCCAAGCTCAGAGAGCTGTGCAGACTGAGAACATGAAAATAATAAGTCCATGAAAAGTTATGCTGTGAAACAGTAGATAGTGGTTATCAAAACTGTCAACGGAGCCTGAGAAAAAAACAAAGCTCTCTATTTAATGAGATAAAAATTGGCCAGACACTGAGAAACAAAATGGGCAATGGTGTGAAAAACAATTTAGTGTAGACTTAAATGTGATGATTAACAGAAATTTGATACTCACAAATCCTCAAACACCTAATTTGTAAGTAGCCCACTCATTCTGTCTGCTTTAGAAATAACTGGAAATTTTCTAAATCTTTTTAAAAACAAAATTGTAAAAAAAAAAAAAACCCCAACACTATGGTCTTGTTCTTCAGACAATAATATTCCATAATATAATACTCCATAATATACACTAAGAAACAGATAAGTGAATTGAAACATTCATTTGATATATGATGCTCCAAGAGAAAAGAATGTAGAAATATATGTAAGTTTTTTATTAACGTTTAACCTAAAGAATGTGAAATAGAGAAGAGTAAGGATATTTGAGAGCTGAAGTACTGTTGGTTTTTTAAACTTTTACAGATGAAACTCTGAATAACTTGCATAGAGCATTTACTATTAACCTTTAGGGTAAGAAAATTCAAATTCCAAAAGTTCATCAGTAAAATAATAGACCTTAATTAGACAATAAATTCACTTCTTCACATTGATGCACACTGACTGAGTGGTTACTATGGGGCAGGTACTAAACTGGGCATATTTGTTCAAATACCAGAGAAGTTGAAATACAACAGAAAACATGTAAACAATATGGGATTCCCAATCTTCTCACTAAAAACAGAAGTACATCATCATATGTTACTGTAAATAGCAGCCATTCAAATGGCACGGTTGTCCTTGCTTTACCAACTCTGTTTAATACGCTTTTTCTATTCTTGTGTCACTATTAATATTAAATTGTTCAAATCTTTTTCAATAGGCAGGGGGGAAAACCCTTCCTTTATTCAAGAATTATAGTCTGTGTAACTTGAAGAGAACTTTCCCCCACCCATTAAATCTGTAGGAAAAATGGTTTTTGCTTTTACAGTTTTAGTTTAAATGGGCAGGTTTGATTGATTCAGCATGGATTTTGGCCTGTTTTACTCACTGCTGCACCCTTACTAGCTAGAACAGGGCCTGGCACATAGTACATGTATTTGTCTAATGAATGAACTCTTCCTATGATCTGCGGCTCATTACATAAGGATATAGCTAAAAACTTTTTATTTCAACTGACTTCTTAACCCTTTTAAGCTTGAAATTTAAAAAAACACCCAATGTTTACATCGGTCAGCTGCTTGTGGAAAGGAATCATTTTAAATGTGTAAACAGGAGCATGTGCAAGGTGTACAGCTATGCTAAGGCAACTTGGGTGTTATCAGCTACCTCACATATTTCTCTAAGTCCCACAGCTAGAAGAGCTAAACTGTAAAACACCAATCAAGCTTATATGCACATCCTGAGAATTCTCCTTTGTAAACTAATTACTTCTCCTCTGAAATCATTTCTTTATCAAGGCAGGTACCATTCAGAATTAACATTGTGAGAACCAGAAAATAACAGTCCTACACAAATTTTGCTTAGGGAAGCTGGGATTCTCACTAAGTTGCCCCATGAACCTGTTGTCCTTCTACCCCTCAGTCCTGAATTCAATTTCTATTTAAAGGGACACTGCTTTGTTTTTGGAGAATTAAAACAAACTAAAAACAACAACAACAAACCACGCGAGTTTGAAGAAAATCCTTTTTAAAGGGATCGAATAAAACTATCTGCTTGGAATTGTCAAAATAATGCTGCTGAGAAAATGATCATCACTCCTTCTGAGTCTGGAGCGGGGCCACAGGCCTTGATTTGGGGGTATCGGCTTCAGCCCTCGGTGCCAAGTTTGAGATTCCATAAAAGAAGTAAAAGGCGAAAGGGGGCAACGTGGCCACCTGCCCAGTCCGCAGAGGGACCGCGGGGCCACTGTCTGCTCCCAACTTTGTCAGCCTTCCCCCGCACCAGTGCATATGGTCCACGCGCCTCCCGACTCAGGCCGGCGACTCCCGGGCCGGAGCGGGCTGGGGGACCAGCGGAGGCCCTTCAGCCCCTAGAGCAGCCCCGAGGGCCCGGCGGCGCGGATGGGGAGGGGGTCACCGCCGTTGGGGACAGTCCCAACGGCGGCTCGCGCCCGCCGCGCCCTCCCAGCCGGGCCGTCGGCCCTCGCCACGCCCCGCGCCCTCGGGGCGGACCCCGGCGGGCCGCCCGGGGCCCCATGGGCAGCGCTCCTCCGGGGAGCCCCCGGCAAGGGCGTGAGGCCTAGTCGGGGTTACATAACGGGGCTCGGCCCCTCCAGAGACGGCCGGGGGCCGCAGGGCCCGCGCCGGCGGAGGCGGGGGCGCCGCCGCTCACCTGCCGTAGATGCCCTCGGTGATCCGGTTCCGCTTTAGGGGGCGGCGGAGCTTACTGCACTCGGTGTTCCGCCGCTTCATCCTCCCGCTGGGGGGCCGGGTGCCCGCGCCGCCGCCGCCTCTCACCTCAGCCGCCGCCGCCGCCGGCCCGCCCCGCGTCGGGCCTGGACTCTACCCCTGGGGCCGGTCACACAGACATGGAGCCAGCACCCGGGGGGAGGGGGTGGGACGAGGAGGTGTGGGCACAGCGCTTCCTCCGCCTTCGGAAACAAAGAAATGACAATTCCGGGGCCCGCCCGCCCCAGCACCAGCCAGCCGCCTGCCCCGCCTCCTCCGCTCCGACGGACGGCCTTCAGGACCAATCGAAGGCGCCTCTGCGCCGCTGCCGGCCAATCCCAGGGCCCGCTGTGGCAAAACGGACTCTAGAACCCGCCTCTTTGAAGGACAGAAGTGTGCCCCAATCATTACGGTGTCTGGGCCCGAGTCCGAGCCTATCAGAAAAGACTTAAATAGAGGCTTATAAATAGGCCCTATAAATATAACATCCTATATTATGCCCTGTTGCGAAGATACATTTCATTATTATTGGATTGCATTTCATTGTATTATAATCCACATTAGAGCATACGGTGCTGTTTTCATTGTAGGCTATCACTAGCACCCTATGAAATCGCGAGGCCTGGGTTTGCGGCACGTGCGTATCTGGGCTGAACTGTGCTCCAGTCAGTCGCATCATTATGTAAGGGGCTCACAGCACCCTTCTCATCCCGGAGGCGCCGGGGACAGCGCGCCGGGGGCGTTTTCTGCGGAGCCTGGAGTGCCCGGCCAATGACAAAGCAAACCACACAACACACACACACACACACACACACACACACACACACACACACACACACGCGCGCGCGCGACGTGGTGACAGCGCGGCGGCCTATCGGAGGAGGCGCGGGCGGGGCCGCTGCAGTCCTGCCTCCTGGAGGTGGTGTCACAGGGGGCGGGGCCGTGGGTGAGCGCGACGTCGCGCGAGGTTGCAGGGGGTGTGTGGGGCGGTGCGGCCCGGGCTCCACGTACGCAGGGCGGGCTGGGCGGCGGGTTTTGCGGGCACCGCGCCTGCTGCACCCGGCGAGCGTCGGCTTCGGGAGCGTCTCTGCCGCCGGGCAGAGGTCTGGAGATGCGGGGATGCCGGGCCAGCGACCGTTCTCACGTAACATTCCTAGAGCCCCGATTTTGTGCCAAGAACCGTGCTAGGTGCTCTGCATCTATTTGTTCATTTACCCCTGCAACGTAGGTATGGCAAAATAACAATTAGAAAAGACAACAAAAAAATTTTTTAAGAGAAAGAAAAAGGTGAATGTATGTCGAAAAGAGGAATGCATGTCATTAAAGAAAACTGGGGAAATGTAGCACAGTTGCTGGGTTGGGGGGAACACCCATGGGTCTCATCACCTTAACACAACTACTGTTAGCATTCTATATATTCCCCTTTCTTTCCAGTTTTCCCCCATGGATGATATATTATTACTATTACTGTTGCTTTTATTATTAAGCAGAATAGTGATCATATTAAATATTCAATTTTGTATTCTGTTCTTTAGCTAACATAAGCATTTTTACATGCTATAATTAATGCACCCTTCCTAAATATTTCTGATGAATGCAAAATCTCCTGTCAAGTGGCTGTACCAACTTAAACACTCACCAACAGTGGGACAGTTAGATGGTCTTACAGCACATTTTAAATACTTACAGGAAGCAGATGCCGTCTTGTTTTGTCCTGGGATGCGTGGACCTCTCCCTGCCCTGTGATCACCCCCTGAAATAAAAACCCGCCCCAAGAAGGAACTTGTAATTTACACCAAATGCATCATCCTCAACTGCTGCTCTTTTATACTGTTGCAAATCTTCAAGGATCACCCAGTGCCTGAAAGAGAAAACCCATTCTCTCTATTATGGCATCCAAAGATGGTCACAATGGGGACCCACCCCTATTTTCCAGGCCTCCTCAGGCAAGCAAGCCTTATCTATTCACTGTCCTCAAACCCACTAGTACAACCTTATCTTCCCTCATTCCTGCCTTTACTTCTACAGAGAGCATCTCTGTCAGTATTGTTCCTAACTTGTGGTTTCTTGGGTGAGGCTTGTCCATCCACCTAGATGAAAAGCTTCTTGGGGATGGGATTCATACCCTGTACAGATGCAGTTTAGAAAAATGGCAAGAATACCTGCTTTTTCAGACCAGGATTGAAATTCCAGCTTGGCCACTTACTAGCTTGGGCAAGTTACTGAATGTCTCAGAGCCTCTGTTTTCACACAGGTTTGTTTGAAGGCTTACCAGATGATGAACTCTCAGGGCCAGGCATGCAGTAGGTAAGAGCAAGTCATTTCTGTTAACAGTATACTTGGTTTTCTTCCTTCACCTCTACTCCAGCACGTTGATAAAGTGTCACCGGGCAGCCAAGGATAACATACTCTGTGAGCTCAAAGTTTCACCAAGGCTGTCCGTCATTGTGAAATGCTCTGCTTGGAACTACAGAAAAAGACTTCAGTTGCCAGGGCAGGTTGGTTCATGGAGAAGGATACAGGCAGAACCTAAATCAATATGACTGGAGGCTGAAAGGCATAGGTACATGGTGAGGTCATGGCTCCAGACTCCATGGGGTTCGTCAACCTGAATAGCCCTCCTCTCCATGACGGCAAGTTTCCAGATTACCTGGGCCAGGGACTAAGACAGTCAACTCTGTGAGGTTAGGGGCCGTATCTGTGGTCTTTTCCACTCCTCACTGGGTCCCTGTCATCTAGGACAGTGCCACGGCACACTGCGGAATGGGTAGGTGAATAATCCAGAGAAAAGATTAGAGAGGCACTGGGGACACATGCCAGCTTTCTGGAGCTCACTGTCTAGCCTGCCATCAAATAGGTTCCTGACAAGGGCATTCCATGTGGAGAAGTGTCTGTCTAGCCTGCCATCAAATAGGTTCCTGACAAGGGCATTCCATGTGGAGAAGTGTGGAGTGGCTGGGTGTTACTGGAGTATGTGGCTGGGAGTTACTATTGGGCAACAGACTATCTGAGAGCAGAAGAAGGGCAGAGAGAATCCCAGGGTTGGCCCAAGATGATGCAATCTGGAGGTCTGGGTTCCAGTCCCAATTCAAATGTCAACTCACTGGTGTCCAGAGTTGAGTCACCCGCCCACCCTGTGCCAAGGTCAACTCTGGAGACACTTCAAGCCCTATGTTTAGAAGCAGAACATGTTAGCTCCATTTTACGGATGAGAAAACTGAAGCTCAGAGAAAACAAGGTCATGCAGTTGGTATGGTAAAGGAATTTGGCTTGAGCAATATGAAGCCTTGATGCTCTGGTGCCTGTACATGGCTCTTGATGGTAAGGATTGTTGATCTAATGATTGGCTGGAGTGGGGTGATGGGAAAGGCCTCCTTGTCAAGAGCCCTAGGACGGGCCACAGTAAGTCTGCCCTTCTCCATTCCCTTCCTCTCACACCTCCTGTCCCAGCTGGACCCTGTATTTTCCTGACCGACCATAGCCCAAGCCCCTCTGGCTCTAGCCAAGTTCCAGCCTTTCACCTCTGCAACCTGAAAGGACCCTTTGGGATCCTAAGGGCACAGAACTGGGCTGAGATGAGGCCTGACACAGAGCTCCCCAGTTCCCCACACTGCCACCACCAATCAGGAAGCAGGGGAGATCAGCAGTGGCCATTTTACAGATGAGTAAGACAGGGAAGAGGAAATCATTTGCTCTCATTCAAAAGACCAAGGGCCAGACAGGAATTCAGGGCTGTTCCTCCTCTTCTCCTGGGACTTTCTGATGGCCAAGGGGTTGGGATTGGCATGTGAGCTTCAACTGAGCTCAAAATAGCTCAGAATAGCCTGGAGAGAGATCATCACACCCTATTTCACATATGAGGAAATTGCATACCCACCTCTTTCAGCAGCTTCAATCCCCTCAAACCCGCCAGGCACGGCTGGCCCAGCTCCCTTGAGCTTTGTTCCTGTCCCACGTGAGTCACAGAAAAATCCAGACATTGGATGGCCACCTCCTATACGTGTGTCTGTATCCCCCAGAGAGCCCTGTTAATGAATGATGTTCATAGTATGTTTAGAACAGAAACAGTTTAGAAATAGCCCAGCTATCCCACAAAGGGAGCTGGTCAAACAAATGATCACACATCCTTACTGTGGAAATCGGTGTGCCATGGAGAATGACGACACACAGCACTTACTATGTGCAGGCACTCCTCTAAGTATCATATGCATTTTGATCTAATCCTCACAACAGTCCTATGACAAAGAGATTACTACTGGTGCCACATTACAGGTGAGAAAACTGTGACACACACAACTACTGAGCCTGAGCTCTAGAGCCCGCAAGCCACAACTACTGAGCCCACGTGCCACAGCTACTGAAGCCTGTGCGCCTAGAGCCCGTGCTGCGCAACAAGAGAAGCCACGACAATGAGAAGCCCACACACCGCAACGAGGAGTGGCCCCCGCTCGCCGCAACTAGAGAAAGCCCACGCACAGCAACGAAGACCCAACACAGCCAAAAATAAATAAATAAATAAATTTATTTTAAAAAAAAAAAGAAAAGAAAACTGTGGCACAGAGAAGTTAAGTCATTTGCCTAAGGTCACACAGTAAGTGATAGAGCTAGGATTCAAACCTAGGCAGTCTGGTGGCAGAGCCTGGGCTCTTATCCACCATGATAGTGTTATAGAAAGATTTTTTTCCTGGCTTGGAAACCACTTATGATATTCTGTTCATGAAAAAAACAAGTTACTAAACATTTGCTATATAATCCCTTTTGTCGTAGGGGAAGAAAAAAGGCATAAATTCACATGAATAGAAAAAAATCTGAAAGGATATATGCACAAAGAAGTAGAGCTGGTTTGGGGAGATGATGAAATCGTGGGTGCTTTATGGAAGCTTTATGCACCTTTGCATTTTTGAAGTTTCCTATGGTAAACATGCCAAGCTTGTGCCATAATAATAATGCTAACATTTATGGAGTGTTTTCTACACATGTGACACTTTATGTGCATTACCTCATTTAATCTTCACAACCACCCTGTGAGATCGACCCTGATTTTCTCCACCTTACAGGTAAAGAAACAGACTCAGAGATATTGGTACTCTTACCGAAGGTCACACAGCTAATAATTTGCAGAGTTAGGATTTGAACCCATGTTGCCTGACTCCAAAGCTCATGTTTGTTAAATGAATAAATTATTGACTTAGCCACACTTTAACCAGGCATGCCCAGAGCAGGATCAAACCCTTGGTGCGGACAAGCTTCCAGAGAGGAGATGGAGGGCCTGCCTACCTCCTTGGTCGCTGCTCATGACTGAGTTTTACAATACTTGGCTCAGGTGAGGAGGGCCTGGTGAGTATTCTCACAGAGTCCTGCTTTTTACAGAAAACGCATGATTACACGTGAAAGCTGCAGTCTCTCTGACTTGATTCATCACACGCGGGGGAAGCCTGGTCACTCAGAACAGGAGGCCACAGTCATGGTACCACTTGCTCACCTTCATTTCCGAAACACAGGTTGCCAAGCATGCTTACATAGTCTCACATTTATAATAACTCTGTGAGGAAAGCAGAGCAGCTCATCTTATTTGACTCATAAGGAAATTGAGACTGTGAGTTGTCTAGTTAATGGAAGGCAGAATTGCAAAGAAGTTAACAGCACAAGCCATGGCGTCAGATGGATGTGGGTTGGGTTCCGACTCTGCTGTTCATTAGCTTTGTGACTTTGGGCGCTCACATCACCTCTCTGAGCCGTAGTTTTCTCATCTGTAAAATGGGAGCGGTGATGCCTGTACTCACAGGCTTGAGGGGAAGAGCAGATGAAATAATGTACGCAGAATGCTGGGTCCGGTGCTTGGCATTCCAGAAATGGCAGTTGTTAGTCAGTCAACAGATATTTATTGAGCACCTACTATGGACTAAGCATCAGGTGCTGAGGATACAAGAGTCAAAAGTCCCTGGTCTCCTGTTGCTTGGATCTGGGTCAGCGAGGGCAGGAGCATGCAGATACCTGGGTGGAGGGGTGCTTTTGGCATAGGGAGTGGCAGGTGCACACAGAATATTTTCCCCCCAACATTTTGTTATGAAAAATTTCAAACATATATCAAAAAAGTTGAAAGAAATGTTCAGTGAAAAGCCATTCACCTCCCACCTAGAGTCAACAATTAACATTTGATTTGCTTTATGACATTTCTGGCCTCGATCGCCTGTGCTTTTCTGTGCTAGGGACCCTGCCTTGAAGATCTGGAGTCACACTAGCTGGAACTGTCATCAGAAAACAGGGGTCTTTTGCAAGAATTAGAGAGGAAGACAGAAAACTCCCCTTTTGACCAGTCTTCTGGGAGAGGCCACCTGTGGGGGTCCCCTCCCTTTAATAAAAAAAAGCCTTTCTGTTCACTGAGAAGCTTGGCCCTCTTGTCAAGCGGTCCGTCCCTCACTGAGGCAGGATCAGGACACACAGTGGGTTAGGATGCCTCTGTGAGAACCAGCTGCCATCATCACTGAATTTGCTAGCTGGTAAACGCAACCATCAGGGGCTCCAGGCGCAGGAGCTGGCAGCGACTGGAAACCTTTGGTGTTCATCTGCCTGACACTTGGTTTCCCTGGGCTGCCTGGTTTACAACCTGCTGGTACAGGACCCATGCCAACAGGGGTCACATTCACTTATCCCCCTCACAGGGGAGTCCCTCTTTAAGGAAACCCAGCTCATCAGAAGTGCTGATGGCCAGAAAAGGACCAGAAATCAGAACCAGGGCTGACCATGAGGGCTAATCCCTAGAGACCAGGGCACCTACTCCCTTATTTACTGTTGAGATAGCAGAAGCCTTAGAATCCTACATTCCTAGACTTTTAGAAGTGGAAGAAGACTTAGAAGTTATCTGGGCTAAAGTTAAGTGGTTCAACACCCAGGTGCACAAGTCAGACTTCCTGGGTTGAAATCCCAGCTCTATTACTTACTAGCCCCATAAACTTGGGCGAGTCACCTAACCTCTCTGTGCCTCAGCTTCCTCTGTTGTAGTAAAGGCTAATAGTCCCATCTCACAGGCTAGTTAACTGAGTTCATACATGTAAAGTGCCTAGGACAGTGCCTAGCATGCTAAGTGCTTAGTAAATTTTAGCTCCCGAAAATACCTAAAGCAAAAGTAACCAGGTAGTGGTTTGCCGCCATTTTTTTTCCTATGCATGTCTTAACATACTGTGTCACTAATTTTTTACAAAAGTGGGATCGTACTTACACACTGTTCTGTAATTTCCTTTTTCACCAAATAATATATCCTCTGTGCCATTTTTGAGAAACCTTAAAAGCATTTTCCTCTGGATTTTCCCCCATGTTCAGAACCATCATATGGGTGGCAGATCGTGTGTCCTATAGTTTACTTAACCAGTCTTCTACTATTGGACATTTAGGTTATTCTCAATTTTTTCCCTTCTGTAAATAAAGCTGTGCTGAGCAAGAAGTGACTGATGCCCGTGACTGTATGACCTTGGGTGTGACCTTCTGTGTCTCGGTTTCTTCATCTAAAAACAAAAAGACAAGATTCTACCAGGTGATTAGAATCTCCCTTGATCCAGATATGAATCGCATGCCAGACATCTCTGACAAGCAACCATCAGTTTCTGCTTGCATTCCTCTAGTGACAGGGTGCTCACTACCCCATGAATGGTCAATAAAGTATCCACTCATGTTGGATCAAAATCTGCCTCCCGCTACTCCTAGCCAAGTTTTAGTCTCTGGGATCCCATAAATTCAGTCTATACTCAGTGGCCAGTGGCTGGCCAGTGCAGAAGGTAAAAAACTTTGATTCCTCCCTCCCTCCCTTTCTCCATGCTTACTATGTATTAGGTCTTCTGCTGGGCAGATGGATGTGACCACAGGATAAGTTAGCTGCAGGTCAGAACTAGATCTCAGGTGCCCTAAATTCTATTCCAGGGGACTATCCTCCATTGTGGGTTGGGCATGCTAAGGCCGGTGGCCATCCTCAAATGCATTTCAGTGTTCATGCCCCAGGCAGAGTCCTGGGATGCTCTGTGAGCAAGTGACCAGAATGGGGGACAATTTTAGCCTCACCAGGGTTTTACTAGAGCTGGACCCAAGCCTCTTTTCTTTTCTCCCACCTGTCCTTAAGAGATTTAGAAACAGGTCAATTTAAATACAGTTTCAAATAAAAATAATTTCAACTGTGTAGCTCTGAGGACTTAGTTCTCTGTGGGTCCTGTGTCCTCCCCAGGGCTTAGCATTGCTCTTTGCTTTCATTCATTCATTCATTCATTCAATATATCCTTTTTAAGAGCCCACTTGGTGCCCTCTCTGACATGTGGTAAGGTTTTAAAGAGAAATTTTGCCAATCCAAAGCTCCATCTGAGCTTTAGTTTCTCCATTTGTAAAATAGAGGTGTTGAGTTGATCTATTCTTTGCCATTCTTGCAAGATATAGTGAAGGTAAACGAAGTAAGGGGTAGAGAAGGATTCTCATGTTTGGGGATCAAGTGAATGAATGCCCTCTTTTCATCTGAGCACAGTGCCTGTAGTAGGACTGTAGCAACTACTTGTTGAATGAATAAGTCAATGAATGATTGAATGAATCAGTTAATGTTGGAATAAATGCATTTTTTTCCTCCTCCCTGTCACTGCCCCTCTGCTCCTGTGTTAACTCCATAGACAAGCCAGCAGGACCAGCCTTGAAGCCTGAGATAAGGCCTTTGGCGGGTGTCTCCCCTATCCCTCCCCCGAGTGGGTGTGGAGCCGAGGTGTAATGCCCGGTGCTGGTGGAACTGACGCACAGAGACGGACACAGGATGGGCTCTAAGTACCAAAAGTCTGTGCGGGGCCCGCTGACCCTGTGGGCCTTTATGCTGGAGGTGACTCTCATTCTCATCTTCTTCTTTTTCACCTCCTATGAAACTTCTGTAAAGGAACAGAAGAAGCTCATGAGGACCTATCGAGGTGAGTGTCCAGAGGGGAGGTGGTCACAGAGGCAAATAGCAGGGGCAGGGGAAGAGGAGGTCTGTGGTCCTCCAAGGGCCTAGGGGCTCCTTTCCACAAAGCCTCCGAGGAAAGGGGTTCCCTCATCCTCTTCCATTCATTGCACAAAGACCCAGCCAACAATACAGTCTCTTCTTTAGGACCGGTGTCACCATCACCTCTTCCATGAATCCTCCCTTGATTTGCCAGGGCAGAGGGAGGGGCCTCCTTTTCTGTGTTCCTAGAATTCCCTTTG
Source organism: Aethalodelphis obliquidens (assembly GCF_003676395.1). Taxonomy (NCBI): domain Eukaryota; kingdom Metazoa; phylum Chordata; class Mammalia; order Artiodactyla; family Delphinidae; genus Aethalodelphis; species Aethalodelphis obliquidens. Next base: position 33,118,523 of record NW_020837953.1, read on the forward strand.
CCAAATGGTCTTCACAATTCTCTGCTTCTCTGCTCCCCCACCCCCGCTTCTTTCTCCTTAAAAGCAATGAATTTCATGTTGTTGTTGGGTTTGGGGGATTTCGTTTCCTTTTTTTGTCTCTTTTTTGCATTTCTGTGCCACCCTCCTTTTGGAAGCTTTCCTCTCACTTAGGGGCTGGGAAGTCTGCTTTCTGCCTGCAAATCCAGAGCCATAAGCTCTGGCTGAAGGGGAATGTAGGATGGTTGTTATTTTATATGCAGCTAAAAATATTCATAGACTGTGATGAGAACAACTCTAAACAAGACAGACATCCACAGTGGTGTGGCTTTTGCTTTCTTTAAAAGTTGAGATGAGTTTTCAAGTATATCTGTGGGTCAATATGTTGTTTATGATAATGGAAGGGCCTCCTGGAGTGAAGTCCCTGGGACAAAGCTGAAACTTGAGCCTAGTTGAGTGCTTGCTTGTTTCTAATTGATATTAACTAGTTAACTGGAAGCAAAGGGAAGGCATCCCTGGGCCCTCAGCAGTGGAAAGAAGGACAAGGAGATGACTTGGGAAAGGAAGTCCCTATACTGCTTAATGGGCTAGCCCAGAGAGGGCTCTCAGTGCTGGGCAAGTGAGACCTGGGCACAATTTTAATTCATTTCAATTTACTTTAATTCTTTTTAATCCGGTACAATGTAATTCAATCCATTCACTCATTCATTCCCTCAACCCTGTATTACAAACCATGTGAGATCCAAACGCATGCTAATCAGGGATGATATTTATGGATTACTTACTAGGTACCAGGCACTATTCTAAATGCTTTACCATAACTCTACAAGACAGGTACTATTATGATCTCCTTTGTTCTTGTGAGGAAACTAGGCACTTAGACATGGAGTGATTTGCCCAAGATTGTTCGGCTAGCAATAGCACAGCAGATTTAAACTTAGTCAGCCTTATATTTTAAATAGGTAACCAACAAGGACCTACTGTAGAGCACAGGGAACGCTGCTCAGTATTCTGTAATAACCTAAATGGGAAAAGAATTTGAAAAAGAATAGATCCATGTATATGTATAACTGAATCACTTTGCTGTACACCTGAAACTAACATTGTTAATCAACTACACTACAGTATAAAAGTTAAAAAATTAAATAGATTAAATAAATAAATAAAACTAAATTAAGGGAAAAAAATAAACTTAGGCAGCATGGTTTGAGTTTCCATGCCTTTAACCATGATGCTTCACGACCCCATGTTACAGTAAGGTTGAGTCTCTTGTCATATAATCAGTAGGCGTAGGAGCCAACATTGAAACTTTGTCGTTTGGGTACAGGGTCCCTCTTCTTTACCCCTAGGCTGTGCTGCTAATGTATAATAGATATGTGTCCTCAGGTGCTCACTTGGTATGGAAGCACAGAGGAGGGCCCACAACCCATGCAGGGAGATGGTTATGTCAGGAAAGGCCTCTGGAGGGAAGTGGCTGCCCAGCCAGGACTGGGAGGCTCAGTAGGAGTTACCATGTGAAAATGGAGGGTCAAGAGCACAGCAGGAACCATTGTGTGTACACTCATCAGACTGCACCAATCTGGGGTTTAACAGTGCAGTGGTGTTGGAGCATAAATAGGGAAGCAGGGTGTGGTGGACCCATTGCATTGAGTGAGAAGTTTGCCCTTCATTGTTTTGATCTAATAGGAAGCAGGAGTGTGATCAGTTTGGGTTTGGGTTATGGAGAAAGCCATTCCAGGGCTGGCATGGGGATGGAGAAGAGAGCATGACTTGAGGTAGAAGGCCAGTGTGGAGGCTGTAGTGTAGTATGGACCAGGGGGCTTCAAATTTTTCTATCATGCACACCATTATTCAAGCATGCACCATATTTATACGTACCGCTACATGAATACATTTTGTACATTATTATACATGTACACAACTTAGAAAATTTGAAAGAAATCAAAAGTAAATATAAAATATTTTCAAATTACTGATCATAATGGTGTCAGTTACTCTTAAGGCAAGGTCCATTGTTACTGTTAATGATAGTGGATGGGACTTCCCTGATGGCGCAGTGGTTAAGAATCCACCTGCCAATGCAGGGGACACGGGTTCGATCCCTGGTCCAGGAAGATCCCACATGCCGCAGAGCAACTAAGCCCGTGCTCCACAACTGAGCCCGTGTGCCACAACTACTGAAGCCTGCATGCATAGAGCTGGTGCTCTGCAACAAGAGAAGCCAGTGCAGTAAGAAACCCACGCACCGCAATGAAGAGTAGCCCCCACTCACCGCAACTAGTGAAAGCCTGCGTGCAGCAACAGAGACCCAATGCAGCCAAAAAAAATAATAAATAAATAAATGATAGTGGATGGCAATCCATTCCTCGGGGTCTTCTTAACAATTTCAAATTATCTTGCTTGACTTCTTGTCAGATATGATTAGACTGACTTTTTTTTTAAACTCTGAATGTGGCTGACGGAGAGTCTGCACGAGGAGAAGTATCACTCTGCCCTTTTGTTTCTGTATGTTTGGCTGCCATTATTGTTCTGCCTTCAATCTGTGTTTTTGGCAGGAGTTGTTTGAGCCATTAGTCCATTTTGTGAAGGTTAGTTGAGTTAAAACTAGGAAGCAATCTGTCAATCCACTTAATCTAATCCAGTCCCCGTAAACGGTAAGTTATTTAAACCAGCCAATTCTTTGTTTTTAAACATCTTTATTGGAGTATAATTGCTTTACAATGGTGTGTTACTTTCTGCTTTAGAACAAAGTGAATCAGTTAAACATATACATGTATCCCCATATCTCCTCCCTCTTGCGTCTCCCTCCCACCCTCCCTATCCCGCCCTTCTAGGTGGTCACAAAGCACCGAGCTGATCTCCCTGTGCTATGCAGCTGCTTCCCACTAGCTATCTATTTTACATTTGGTAGTGTATATATGTCCATGCCACTCTCTCACTTCGTCCCAGCTTACCCTTCCCCCTCCCCGTGTCCTCAAGTCCATTCTCTACGTCTGTGTCTTTATTCCTGTCCTGTCCCTAGGTTCTTCAGAACAATTTTTTTTTTTTAGATTCCATATATATGTGTTAGCATACGGTATTTGTTTTTCTCTTTCTGACTTACTTCACTCTGTATGACAGACTCTAGGTCCATCCACCTCACTGCAAATAACTCAATTTCATTTCTTTTTATGGCTGAGTAATATTCCATTACATATATGTGCCACATCTTCTTTATCCAGTCATCTGTCTATGGACACTTAGGTTGCTTCCATGTCCTGGCTATTGTAAATAGAGCTGCAATGAACATTGTGGTACATGACTCTTTTTGAATTATGGTTTTCTCAGGGTGTATGCCCAGTAATGGGATTGCTGGGTCGTATGTAAACAAGCCAATTCTTAAAAAAGACATTTTTAAGACAATCTGGAAACTGGAATAAAACATGAATATTATATAATATACAGAAATTATTGTTAGTTTTGTTAGGTGTGATAATAGCATAGTGGGTGGTTTTTAACCTATTTAGAAACAGGTTTAACAATTTAACAAATAGTGAGCCCTATTTGTTAGAGAAGCATATTGAAATGGAATGATGTCTAGGGTCTGCTTCATGCCAAAAAAAAAAAAGAAGAAGAAAGGAAACAAGGATAATAAAAACAAGATTGACCCCATGTGACAATCATCAAAGCTGGGAATGGGTACATGAGGTTCATCATGCTACTCACTCTGTTTTTGTGTATGCTTAAAATTTTCCATAATATAGAGGTAAATTAAAAAAAAAAAATCCCTGTCGTTAGTTGCAACATGATGAATATAGAGAAACACATGTCACCCCCCTGCTCAGTGGCCCAATATTCCCTTAGAACACCTTCCGAAGCTAGGAGACTAAGCTGTCTGACATCCTGAGCAAGTGAGAGGAGGCTCCTGGGTTCATTTCAACATTAAATGCTTGCAGAGTTGCAAACTTCACCAAGTGTCTTTAGGGGTAGAAGAGCCTAGATTAGTGGTCCTCACAGTGTGGTCCCCAGACTAGCCACCTCAGCATCCCCTGGGAACTTGTTAGAAATACCCGGGCCCCCATCCATACTTACTGATCTGAAACTCTAGGGTGGGGCCCAGCAATCTGTGTTTTACCAAACGCTCTAAGTGACTCTAACGCTCATGGAAGTTTGAGGACTACTGGAGCTAGACTGATTCACATCTTGCCTCTGCCTTTTCTTAGCTGTGAGACCTTGGGCAAATCACTCAACCTCTCTCTGCCTCTGTTTTAACCTCTGTCACATGATGATAGTACTTATTTAGTTGTCAAAAGGATTAGAAGAATGAACACATACCAAGACTGATAAAGAGTATTATCTTTTATTATGAATAAACTTTAATTTCTTAATTTTGTTAGTAAAAATGAATAGAACTAGAGTGCTCATATCTCTTCTTCCAGCAGCCCCTGTGGTTGTCTAGAGCATCTTCTGAGGGGTGTGATCCCTACTCTGATGACCACTAGCCTGGATGACCTGTGATGAGGCCCAATCGGCGGGGACAATAGAGGAGAAGTGAAGAGTCAGATTCAAGAGCTACTTAGGCGATAAAATCAGCTGTTCTTGGCAAAAACGAGGGAGGAGTCAAGGATGGCTTCATATGTGAGATTTGGCAGATGAAGGAGCCCATTCCTGAGATGAGAGACACAAGGGGAGGGGCAGATTGTGGGATAAAGGAACAATGATATGTTCATTCTGGGCTTGGGATTCAGGTGCCTGTGAGATGCTTGGGGGAAGCAAGTGCATCCATTATCTACTGCCGCATAACAAACCACCCCCAACCTTAGTGGCTCAAAACAGAAATCATCTAACTTGTTCCTGATTATGATTCCATGGTTCAGCAATTTTGGCTGTATTTGGTGATGCAGTTCTTCTGTCAGTTCTACCTAGGGTCACTATGCATCTCTAGCCTGGAGGTGGCTGCATGGCCTCAGATAACCTCATTTGCATGTTCGTCAGTTAGTGCTGGCTGGCAGCTAGCCCATGCGGTTCCAGCAGACTAGCCCAGACTTTTCACATGGCAGCAAATGTGTTACCACAGTAAGAGAGGGCAAGCCCCAATAAGCAGGTGCTTTTCAAGTCTCTGCTTGTATGGTGTTTGCTAATGTCCCATTAACCAAAGCCAATCACAAGGCTCAACTCAGGTGGGAGGGGTCTATACTGGAAGCCATGATTCACTGGGGACCATTACTCTGACAACCTATCACACAGAGCCTGCTTGCAAGCTGCCACATTGGGAGACCATCCTGGGCCCTGCACTGTGGCTACCACCCAATTGCCCCCATATGCCTTAGAAGCAGTAAGCAGAGCTACTAAAAGACAAGAGCGGCTTTGCCAGTGACATATAAATACCCCCAAATCCTGGTACCTTCTATATCTCAGCCTTGACTGCCCCTTTGATTGGGCAATCTCTTTTTCTTTTCCCAGGCTGCTGCAGAGGTGAGGGTGGGGTGAGAGGCTGCGAGGAAGGGGAAGGCAGCATGGGGCTCCGTGGATGGTCCCTGACAGGGGCTGCAGAGGTCCTCCCAGTCAGTGGTGGGGAGCACGGTGTGGAGGCCGAGCCCAGGGCCTGAGGGACAGAAGCTTGGCCTGGCCTGGCTTCAGAGCTGTCGATGCTGAAGGGTCTGCAGGCCAGAGGGAGGGGCTAGGGTGGGTGGGGACACAGAGTGAGACTCCCAGGGGCAGCCAGGCTGAAGGAAGGGGGAACCGTCTTGCCTGAAGTCACAGCTAACAAGTGGCAGGTGTGGAATAAGAGTTACTAACACTTACCGTGCACCCAGTGCTAGGCTAAGGAATTCAAAGGAGCCAGCGAGCTCAGTACTCACAGCAAACCTCTGAGCAGCTGCTCTTGTTTCAGACCATTTTACAGACTAGCAAGCGGGTACACAGAGATACAGCCAGACTCTGGACTCTGACAACCTGACTCAGAGGCCCACATGCTTCGTTTGACACTATGGAGAGCGAAGAATGTATGGAGAGGCAGGATGGTATAGTGGTTAAGCCCAGAGAGTCAGGATTCAGCTCTGCCACCAACATTTGCTAGCTGTGTGACCTGGGCTAATTACAGCACCTCTCTGTGCCTCTCTGTCCCCATCTGTAAAATGGGGATAATAAATAATACCTCCTACATGGGCTTGTTGAAGGTTAAGGCTGGCAGGCCCTTGGAAGAGTGCCTGGTATGTGGCGGGCACCATGTATGTGCCCGCTGTTACAGTGATGGTAATTATTGTCCTGTAGGACTCCCAGGTTAGACTTTCTCTAAGTCATGGGACTTTCATAAACTTCTGAAGGCCTGCCTTAGACAGTATGTAAAACTCCCCTCTGGGGCCCGGTTGTTGGGGCCCCTGCAGCAATCCTCTCTTTATCACCCCTGGACACCTTAGCATCATTAGCTTATCAGACCAGCAGCTGATGAGGGGCTCAGCACAGGGTCTGAGAGGCAGAGGCTGACACCAGTGGGGATGCCCTGAACTGGGACCCAGCGCTGAAGTTGGGGTCCAGGTCGTGAGACATGGGAGGAGCAGGGGTGGGCCAGAGCCCTGAGAGGCTGGGAGAGGAAATGGGAGGATGCATGGGGTGAGAGTAAAGGGACCCTGAAATCAAATGTGATTTACTGACCAGTTTGGGGTGAATGTGCTCTGTCAACAGCTCCCAGAAACTGCCACCCTAATTTCATCCCCCTGGCCGAAGCACAACCCCACCCTCAAGGACACTGTGGGGTCTTGGGAGGAGGGCCCTGAGTGCCTATACCAGGCAGCAGTCACGGCAGCTGTGCCTGATAAAACTCCCCAACCAAGAGGCTCTGACTTTCTATCTCTAGAGCCCCACGTCTGCCGTAATCCTGGTGCCCTTCCCCTCCCCACCCGCTGCCCCCCTCCTCTGAACACACCAGAGTGGTGAGGTCCTTACAGAGTATCAAGTCCGACTCCCATGTGTTACAGATAGGGAAACGGAGGCCCAAGGAGGGCAAGGGACTTGCCCAAGGTCCTTTAGTGCATTGCGGGCAAACAAAAGCAAGAGACAGCCTAGGCTGATGGGAGGGCACTGCACCGGGAGTCCAGAGCTTGGCTCTGCTACTGACATGCTGTGTGTCCTTAAGTAAGTCACAGGCTGTCTCTGGTCCCCTTCTGTAGAATGAGAGGAAAATGCAAGATCCCCCTACTCATGGAAACTTTGATAAATCTGGACCCTTTGCATATAGCATTGCTGCAAGATGGTGGATGTGTTTGTTTGTTGGTTAGTTTATTTGTTTTTTAACAGCAGTGTTTAAGATTGAATTTGAATATCTAAAGTGGGGTTCGCAGTCTCCAGTTGGCCATAGCCCTCACCACTCCCTAATACACATTGTACCCTTTGTATACATAGTTTCCTGCTCGGCTCCTGAAGGAATTTGAGGGATCCCAAGAGGAGCCCCTATACAAAATGTGCCCTGCCCACCCCCATTCCACCCCCATTCCTAAGGGGATGCAAGCAGGAGATGGAAACATGGCCTCCCCCTCCCTTATGTCAGAGAAAAAAGGTGAAAGAAGTTGAATCCTCCTGATTGCCCACTTCTCACCCACTCCAAGTCCCCAGATCCCGTGGAGATGCCCGGGTCTCCTACAACCCGGTGTTTGTCAGACTGATCTGGGATCGTCAACACCCACCCAAGTCCTATGTGCAAGATTCTAGGTCTGTGTATTTTCCAATGAAAGTGAATTTAAATGTAAATTGAAGAGGCTTTGGAGAGATCTGGAAATGAGAGCTTCCTTGTTATCAGAGCCAAGGGTGGAGACCAGGTGAGTTCTTATTGCTGTGATGGTGATGATGGTGCTGAGCTTTCTCCGTGTGCCAGGCATGGTGCCAAGCTCTTGAACAAAACATTACTTCCTCTGGCTCTCCCAGCACCCTCCGAGGGGGGGAGAATTGCCCATATTTAGCTGATGAGGAAAGTAAGCAACCCACAAGGCCGTGCAGCTAAGGGGTTGAAACATAAAAACCGCCATTTTTATAGGTCAAAATGGTCAAATGTTGGCAATTTAATATGGTTTAACCTAATAGGGAACGATAGAGGTGGAGTCAAACAGAACTGTGTGACCTCAAAGCCCATGCTTTTTCCTTTAAAAAAAAATTACTTACTGTCCACGTGCTGGTTGTAGAAATTTTTAACACTGAAAATTTTTTAAAATATAAAACTCTCCTAAACCCAGAGATAATCTCCATGGGGCAAAAAATTCCTTCAAGATCTCTCTCCAGGCATTTGTACACATACGAACATAGTTGGTGTTTGTTGATGAAATAGTCTTTACTATTCTGAGCAATTATGTGCCTCATACTGTTTGATTCTGGCAACCTGATGAGAGAGGTATGATTATTTTTCCCATTTAATAGGTGAGAAAAGCAGGAGGGCAGGTAGTGTGGTAGCTCAAGGCACAGGCTCCAGAGCAGACCGTCTAGGTTGGAATCCCAACTCTACCAGCTGGAGCGAGTTACTTAACCCCTCTGTGCCTTGGTTTTCTTGTCTGTAAAATGGTGATAATAACAGTACCCGGGACCTCCCTGGTGGCGCAGTGGTTAAGACTCTGCACTCCCAATGCAGGGGGCCCAGGTTCGTTCCCTGGTCAGGGAACTAGATCCCACATGCCTGCTGCAACTATAAATTTGCATACCACAGCTAAGGAGCCCGCCGGCCACAACTAAGACCCGGGGCAAACAAATAAATAAATAATATTAAAAAAAAAAAAAAACCAGCACCCACCTTGAAGGATGCTTGTGAGAACTAAATGAGATAGTTTACGTGAAGTGGTTAAAACAGTGTTGGCACTTGATAAACACTTAATAAATGTCGGCTGTTATTAAAACTCAGAGACGTTAAATAACTAGATTAAGCCACACAGCTGGAAAGTGCCGGAGCCCTGATATGACCCCAAGCTTATCTGGTTCCAGAGCCCAAACTGTTATCCATTTTGCAAACCTGGAATTAATTCAAAGCATCCGCCTGTTTCCTTTTGCTGGTCCCCTCCGGAACATTAGCTAAGTCCCTTGCGCTCATCTGTCACAGCAGCCCCTGTGCAGGGTCCGAGGCTGGAAAAGGGGAGGATCGCCCATGTGGCTCTGGTGCTTTCTGCTGGCCCACCAGGTCCCTTTCAGCAGGGGTCAAAGGGAGAGAGCCGTTTTCTGAGAAGATAATTTTGGTTCTTGCCTATGAACCTCTAGACCCGCTTCTGCCCCCTCTTCTGCATGACCTGAGCTAAGTCACCAGCTTCTGTGGCCTTATTTTCTCTCACACATGATCAGGAGGTTGAACCGGATTCTCAAAAGCAGGAGTCAGTACCTTGACTGATTGTAAACTATGTGTAAGGACTTGTCCTGATGCTCTACACGTGTTCATATCATTGTGTTTAATAATAACAATAATTGCTGCATTTACTGAGCACTCAGTATGGGCCAGGCCCTGCATTAGCTCAGTTAAACCTTCCCTCAAACCTGCATGGTATGTCTGTGTTATCCCCATCATTCAGATGAGAAAACTGAGGCTCAAAGAGGGGAAGTAACTTGACTAAGCACTCTTCAATGATCTTCAATGTCCCCTCCAGCTGCCGTTCTGTAAAACTCCCATTTCACACAACCCTCCACCTTTTCTGCTTCTCCTCCTCCTTCTCGACATCTCTTCGCTGAGCAGACTTCCAGGATGTTACCATCATGGCAGTCCTTGGCTTGGGTTTCCTCAACACATCTTTGCGGAGACACTGCTGGAGCAGCGTGGCCTTCAATTTCTTCATGCTGGCCCTCGGGGTGCAGCTGACAGTCCTGCTGGATGGCTTCCTGAACCAACTCTCCCTTAGGAAGATGGTCCTCAATCTTTCCAGGTAACTGGATGGCCACTGGATCACTTTTGGGTCCTTGGGAGTCTGGGGCCCAAGAGGGCAGATTCTAGAAGAGCTGGCTTGTCCCCTTCTCTTTCCAGCACCGGCACCATGCAATATTCAGGACTTATTTATACTCACAAATTACTCATTGTTTGTCTAAAATTCAAATTTAACTGGCATCCTCTATTTTATCTGACAACCCTACGCTGTGACATCACAAGGGGCCCAGATCTACAGCCCACCCTGTATCCTTTCATTTTTGTTGATTTTGATTTCATAAACTTATACAATAAATATTAGTTCAAAGAAAAAATTAATAGAGATTAGACAAAAAGAAATAGAAATCTCACACTCAGAGAAAGAGTCTCTTGAAAAGAAGGAAGTACTCTCAGTCCTCAAATGCTGGTGGACAAGAAATAGCCTTGTCTTTAGTTTCTTTAAATTAACTCTGATTTCTTTAGATGCCTTTATAAGAACTAGCAAAATTAACCTGTGTTGCTAGAAGTCAGAATAATGGTTACCGGAGGAAGGTGGTGTTTATTGATTAGGAAGGGGCACAAAAGAAGTTTACGTGGTGCAGTAAACATTCTCTATGTTATCCTGTGTGATGGTTACACAAGAGTATATATATATATACACACACACATACATTAAGTTGTACATACCTGCAAAAAAAGTCATTCACACTTAATAGGAGGAACCAGGTAAAATTTTTCTATAAAAATTGTTTTTTGGTTTTATCCAATTCTGAAACTTTGTCTTGCCCAGATGATGGGTAAATCCCACCTTAGGTATCTTGGGGACCCCTTCAAGGCCATTCTACCCTCCCCTCTGAGACCCTACTAAACCTCTGGGCACTGCTGTTAAACATCTCTCCATGAACCAGGCTCTGTGCTGGGCACTTCACAAACATTGTTTGTTTAGCCCTTCCAAGTAGGGGTCTAATGTGGCGTACAGGCAAGGAACTAGACGCTCAGAGCTCGTAAGACACTTGCCTAGGGTCACATAGCTAACTGGTGGAAGTGACTTCAGTTTTAACTCTGTAACCTTTCCCACACACTGCAGAGTGGTCCTGACAAGAAACACAGTGTAGCCAGCTCCCCACGGGCCCTGAAAAAAACTCTTCACCTTTTTTCTTTTAAACCATTTTAGAGCTGATCCCCATGGGGATTCAATAAACCACCCCCACCCCACCCCCAGTAATCACCTGGGAAGTGACAAAGGGCATTCTGGGGGAACTCCAATAGGGTGATCGTGGTCTGGTGTTTCTGCTGCCCTGGCTTAAGGTCACACAAGCCTTTGGCTTCCTGAGCCTGAGTCTCCAGGCATCTCCAGGCTGCCCCCGTCTTCTGACGTCCTGCCTGCAGGAATCTGTCAATCCAGAAAGACAAGAAGAGGCCATTTACAGCCCGAGTGAACGCCCCTGCCCTGCCCTGACCACTTGGGTCCTCCCAGCTGTGACCCCCCAATGGGGCTGGCTTCACAGATTTGAACAATGGGCTCCTTCCTGACCTTTCCTGCTCTGGCTGGGCTGGTGGGCGGTGTCCAGGCCTGCCTCTCAGACGGCCCTCTCCCTCTCCTGCCGCCTCACCAGCTCGAGGCCTGACTTGGCACTGAATCGGTTCTGCCTTGAGTCACCGATGACCAGTCCCTTCAGGGCGGGGGCCTGTCTTATTCAGTTTTGTCCTCCTTTGTTTTCCTCACATAGTAAGGACTTAGTAAATGGTTATTGGAACAAATATGAAAATAAAAAGAACCCTGAAAGTTGTGATATTTTTAATGCTGTATGTTAAAAGGTCTTGGAGGGCCTATCATAGCAATAACCAACCCCCTTACTTTGCTTGACTCACTTTGCCCTCCCAACAGCTCCATAGGCCTTGCCTCTCTTATAGATGAGGACATGGAAACACAGAGTGGTTAAGTCATTTGCCCAAGGCCACACAGCCAGGAAGTGGCTGAGTCAGGATTCCAACCGTGGCAGCCTGAAGAAGACTGTCCTAAGCACCATACTTCACTGTCTCAATACTTCCCTGGTCCCAACTGGCCCCTGAGGTCTGAAATCCTCCCACTGGCACAGAATCTCTTGAATTAGGCTTTTGCCAGTTAAATGAGTGCTCACCCAAAAGATAACATGGCCAGCCACAGTGAAGCACTGAGTGACCCTTCATGTCAAGTAATTCCTGGCCCCTGTGAGGCTCCTTCCCCATACCTTTGGCCTCCTCTGGCTTTTCCTCTGAAGTCCTTGAGCCTTAAGTAGGACACTACATTGGCAGCAAACAGTGGGAAGTCTGTGTCCAGACTTCAGAACACAGGCTTTGGATCCAGGCCAAATGTGTGGGTTTGAACCTTACATTTGTCATTAACTAGCTGTGTGGCCATTACCAAAACAGTCACCTCTTCCAGTCTCAATGTCCTCACCTGTAAAATGGAGGTACTGAATGGTACCCTGGCACCATTTACAAAGGGCTACCTGGAGGATTAAAATTTAAATGAGGTGATGTACTTGCAAGCCTGTTATACATAAGGCTCGATAGATTATTATTATTACTATCACTATTATGGCGGTGGTGGTGGTTGTAGCATCATCATCATCAGCTCCCAGGGGGAGGGGTGGTCTCAGCAAAGTGCCAGAGGAGGGTGGGTTGGTTTAACCACAATGGATTGTCCAGCTCAGTGCCACCTCCTCCAGGAAGCCCTCCCTGATGAGTCCAGTTCACATTGCTCTCTCCCTCCAGTGAACCCCTCTGGCCTCATGATATTGCAGATGGTTTTAATTGACAGGGTCATGATGTCGCTTTGTCTCCCCAGCCTAATCGTAAGTGTCTTGAAAACAAAAATTGTTTTCTCCTTCTGAATCCCTGCACTAAGCTTGCTCACTTGTCAAGGGAAAGAAGGAATCAGTAATAGCACTGAGTTAGTTCCTTGTGCCAGTCATGGTGTGCGAGACACACATGCACGACTATTCCTTCTAATCCCCGCAACACTCCCATGAGATAAGTATTATCATCCTCCTTATTTTACAGATGAAGAAACAGGCTCAGTGAGATTAAATAGCTGTTCAAGTGGAAAAGCTGGAACTGGAAGCCAGGCTTGTCCTACTTCCAAACCCAGTCTCTTTCCGCTACAGGGAGAGGGAGAGAGGAGGGTGGTGGTGCCTGAAGGATGGGCGGGCAGGTGAAGAGCGCCCTCTATTGAGCATCTGTGAGTGATGACAGTAGAAGAGAAGCCCAGGGCAGAATCCTAGTAGTCAGATCCCAGAAGCGGTCCCGTGGGAACAATCAGACATTCCTATGAGAACTTCGGAGCATCCTCAGTACAGATGAGTGTATGCAGATCAATCAGAGTGTGGCTGCCATCCTGAGGGTGGGGGAGGGGATGAAGGAGACCCCAGACTTGGCAGCCTCCATCCCCATGAGAGTGGAAATTTTGTCTATTTGCTCTCCTACTCCATCCCCAGTTTCTTGAAAAGTTTCAGGCAGAGAGTAGGTCCTCAACAAATGTTTGCTGAATGAGTGGATGAGTGAATGGGAGGCATCCTTCCTTCTCAGTCATCCCTGTCTTGCCCCCTCTCCCCAGTATTCAGATATCCACCATGAGCGCTACATCTGTGCTGATCTCAGTGGGTGTCATCCTGGGGAAGGTCAACCTGCTGCAGCTGCTGTTGATGACATTGATAGAGGTGACAGCCTTTAGTGCCACGAGGATGGTCGGCAAGGAAGTCTTCAATGTGAGTCATGGTGCTGTGAGGAGGGACCTCGGGGATGAGGGCTGAGCAGGTGAAAGGGGAGGGCTCTGTCTCCATTTGATAAAGCTTCTGGGATTAAAAAAACATTAAAGACTGGCCAAAATGGGGTTGCAAAAGTGTGGTCTATGCTAAACATTCAAACATAGCAAATGCTATGAAGGCGGTTCCCACGGTAAAAACTGTCAAGGAGGGCTTCCCTGGTGGCGCAGTGGTTGAGAGTACGCCTGCCGATGCAGGGGACGTGGGTTCGTGCCCCGGTATGGGAAGATCCCACATGCCGTGGAGCGGCTGGGCCCGTGAGCTGAGCCTGCGCGTCGGGAGCCTGTGCTCCGCAACAGGAGAGGCCACAACAGTGAGAGGCTGGCGTACCGCAAAAAAAAAAAACTGTCAAGGAAAGAGGTCAGTTCCCAGAGATGGAAAGCCCACTGTGGGCAATGCATTATAAGCCTTTTCCTGCTTTGTTACGGTTTTCATAGTGGTTGTTTTAAAAAGCTGCATTAATTCAAAGCCATCTCCTCTCTTCTCTGCAGCTTCAATGTTTTAGTTTAGCTGGTCCGGGGGAGGGTTTGGCACTGACTTTGAGAGTTCACTGCTTCTCCTCAAAAACTTCAATTCAGCCTGGGTTTGTTGCATGGAAGGGCTCAGGGGAAACTAGAGCCAGAAACCAGAGCTGTTCCCAGTAGAGGCAACTCAAGAAATGAGTATTCCAAGCTGACGATTCCTGGGGGACCTCAGAGAGATTAGAAATGCAAGACTTCTTCAGTTCTTACAAGGGAATTCCACAGACTTTCATTTTTATGTGTGACTGAGGTTCCTTACCATTCATTCATTCCTTTCACAAATATTTTTTCTGAGCCTATTGTGTACCAGGCACTCTTCTAGGCAGTGGGAAAATGCAGCTGTCGTGGAACTTCTATTCCAGAGGGAAAGACTGCCAATAAACAATAAAATAGGCAAAAGATACAGTGTGTTAGATAGTGATAAGTACTATGGAGAAAAAAATAAAATGAGGAAAGCAGACAGGAATAGCTGTGAGGGAGGATAAAGTGTTAGAGAGGTTGGCCAAGGAAGGCTTCCCTGGGCAAATAATTTTTGAGTAAAGAGCTGAAGGCAGCAGGTTTGCAAGTCACGTGGGTATCTGAGGACAGTGGCAGATGGAAGGCAGGGCCGTGGGAGTGGTCTGCCTCTTTCAGGAGGAGGATTGTGTCAGTGACACTGTTTAGAATTGTTGGCACATGATGATAATAAAAAGCAGATGGGCTTTTAGTTGCTTTAATTGTTTTAAATTCTCTACAGACAATGCATCCCCTTATTGCCTGTACCCAGGGTGGACCACTCCCTCCACCGTGCACTCCAGGCAGTGGAACAGACGGTGCAAAGTGGTACTGACGTGGGAGCATGAGTGTGGGTTTGAGGAACAGCAAGGACAGTGTGTGTGGAATGAGTAGGAGGTGGAGTCACAGAGGTTGTGGGAGGGCAGATCATGCAGGGTCCTGTAGGTCGTAGGAAGAACGCTGACTTTGACATTGAGGGAGACATGGAGGAATTCCCACCCCCCTCACTGGGGGATTCTGAGCAGAAACATGCCATGAGCTAAGATTTTAACAGGGTCTCTCTGGCTGCTACGTGGAGAAGAGTCAGTTGGGGGACAAGGGTGGAAATGGGGAGACCAGTTAGAAGATTACTGCAAAAATTTGGGAAGGTGTTGATGGCGGCTTGAACCAAGGTGGGGCAGTGGAGCGTGGTGGTGAAAATTTTGCCAAACCTGGGTATTTGTTGAAGGCACAGCTGACAGGACTTACCAGTAGCCCACGAAGTGAGTTATGAAGGGTTACTAAATTCGATATTCATAAAGCAAAATGAACATATAGCTGGAATTTTCTGAACACTTTAGTTCAGTATTATAAAAATTCTGGCTGCTTCATGTTGCAAAGATCATATCACTCATACTCTACGCAAAATTTGAAATTCTGCCAAAATGTAGGAAGCAGTGGGGTACATGTCCGTGTGGCTCTTCCCCCACCTAAGTGGACTTCAGCCAAAAGTGTTTAAAGCCAACCAGAGGGGAATTCCCTGGCGGTCCAGTGGTTAGGACTCGGCGCTTTCACTGCTGTGGCCTGGATTCAATTCCTGGTCCTGGAACTAAGATCCTGCAAGCTGCAGGACGTGGCCAACTAAATAAATAAAGCCAACCAGAAACCTGTCGGGAATAAATACACAGCAACTCACGGGACTCCTCTGAAAGGGGGGCTGCTGGGCTGGGTCAGTCTCCTGACTTCAAGTCACGCCTCCTCCATGAAGCCAGAACTTTCTCCAAGGAACACGGGAGGTTCCCTCCCTGTGGGCAGAAGATGCTGACACTCACTGTTCCTGCTGGGTTTTGTTGCAGATGGACAACCACATAAGCATGATGTACATCCACGTGTTTGCGGCCTGTTTCGGGCTGACTGTGGCCTGCTGCCTCCCGAAGCCTCTGCCTAAAGAAGCGGAGGACAAACAACAGACGGCCACGAGCCCCAGTTTGTTCGCCATGCTGGGTGAGGACACGGTGGCGTGGGCGGGCTGGGATCTGGGGTGGGCAAGAGGCTCCAAAAGAGGAAAATCTCTCTCCTTTTCCAACCTTCTCTGGGTGTCTGAAGCCCCTCGGTAATGATCCATTTCTTCAAGTGGTATCTGATGAATTCACATCTTTGAATTCCCCTCTAGGGAGCTTCTCTTCATTAATATCCAAAGGAGAGGAGAGGCTCATTACATCTCAGTTTAAATAAGGTTATCCAATCCTTTTGTCCTCAACTTAAAGCAGAGAATTGGACACATGAAGAAAACCGGGCCTAGGAGTACAGGAAAGAATGGGAGTGGGAAGAGAGGAGTAATAGTGGTGTATCAATAGTTTGAAGAGCTCCAGTAAAAGTGATGAACTTAGAGGCTGGGAGAGGCTTAGAAGAAGGAAATCAGGCAGTGAGATCGCCAGCAGGCAACTGAATACCAGGCCATTGGGCCAAATGAAAGCATCCCATTAATTTTTTAAAATAAGCATTTAAGCCATCACAGGCCAGGGTCAGGAGGCCTGGGGTTTGGTGATTTCAACTCTCTGGACCTTAGTTTCCTTGCCTGTAAATTATGTTAGCTGGGCCCTACCAGCTTAAGAATTCAGAGAGGAGACATGATTTGCCCAAAGTCACAGAGCAAGGAAGTGACAGAGATGAGACTTGCCAGGTCCAGAGTTCTCCTGTCTGAAGTCCCCCTGGCTCAGGCTTTGGAGCAGGAAGACTGGTTCCGGCCACTGACCCTCTCTGGCCTCCAGGCACCCTCTTCTTGTGGATGTTCTGGCCCAGTTTCAACTCCGCTCTGCTGGACATTCCGGACGAGAAGAAGAAGGCCTTGTTCAACACCTACTACGCCCTTGCTGTCAGCATGGTGACAGCCATCTCAGTGTCAGCCTTGGCGCACCCTCAAGGGAAGATCAACATGGTGAGGAGGGGGGCTGTCCCTTGGGCAGCACTTGGGTCTTCTAGGCCTGACACACATATTCACACCCAACCTGCCGGCCTCAGTGCCAGCCCCACAGGTCGGGAAACAGCATATCGGGTGATGGGGTCTTGTCTGCGGCATCGTGGGGCATCAGCCCATCAGCACTGCCTTGTCAAAATGGGCCTGGAACATAGGAGACTGTCAAATGAGCAAAGGCCCTCTGGGGGGAGTGATTAAATCTATCAGCCTTGACATCAAACAAACCCAAGTCTGAACCCCATTTCTGGTGGTTACTAAAGCCAGCTCCCATAAGCAAGAGTCAGCAGAGAAAAACTGGGGTAGAAGGAGTCATCCTCTCCCCTTCCCTGAAGAAATTTCAAGAATGGAATAAACGGAATCCGAAGTAAAGATCTTTGTTTCCCTAGCCATCTGAACTTGGCCAAGCCACTTAAACTGTTTGAGTCTCAACTGCCTCATATGTAAAGTGGGAATTGAGAGATGATGCACGTAAAGGGCTTCATGCCCAGAGCTAATAAGTACTGGGCAAATATTAGCTGCTATTAACAACGTAGCTGCGAGTCTGTGTGTGAGTTTTCGGGGGAGAGATCCGTGAGATGGTAGACTAAAGACAAAACAAGGTCCCATGATGATCAGGGCATGAGGTCAGCCAGCCAGACATGATGGGAAAGTCTAGACAGATGGGGCGGGCGGGGGGGGGGGGGGGGGGGGGTGAAGGGGAGAGAAGATGGCCAAGGATGACAGGTTAACAGCACTAAGGGGAGGTGAGGGTCCCCACAGGTGAGCTCCATGGTCACAGGGAGTCTAGGATCAGACAAGGTAGCGACATCCAGGGAGGCAGGTGTAGGCATCAGGTCAGGGAAGCCCAGAAGCTGGTCCCAGGGCCCAGAGCTCCAAGATCTGGGTAGAATTGAGAGGGGCAGAGAGCAGTAGCATAAGAGCAAGGCAAAGCCCCAGTTCTAGAGGAGGTGAAGGTCATAGCAGAGACATGACCCAGGAACAAGGGCCAGCTTCTTGGGATGGGGTCCAATAATACAGGGTGACATCGGCACCAAGTAGCCAATAATAATAATAGTAAAAAACAATAATAATGGCTTATATTTGGGGAGCATTTACTCATGTTCTATGCCAGGCATTGGGCTCAGAGTTTTATATATGGTGACTCAATTTTCACAATAACCGTATCAGCAGATACAATCAAAACCCCATTTTTCTGGTGACAAAGTTAAAGCACTGAGTGGTTAAGCGCCCAAGGACACATCACAACTAAGTGTGAGCATGGCTAGGATCCTGAGTAACTGCACTTTCAGGCTAAATGACTCCCAGTCAGGGTGACTGCTCCCTGAGCCTGAGAAGTGGGGTGAGGTAAGACCGTTGGTGAACTCTCAGCAGAGGGGAGGGGCTGGTTTCAGGATCAGAGAAGCAGGGAAGATGTTACACTGTTTTCTTGCTACCGGCTTACCAAGTAATTTAGAGAGATCCTGTCGTCTCTATGTCATTTCATTCACCCACAAGCTATTCCTCTGCAGACTCACATCCACAATGCGGTGCTGGCAGGAGGTGTGGCTGTGGGCGCCCCCTGTTACCTGATCCCTTCTCCTTGGCTTGCCATGGTGCTGGGTCTCCTGGCTGGGCTGATCTCCATCTGGGGAGCCACGTACCTGCAGGTAAGGAGCTGGGCAATGAACACCTGCTGCTTTGGCTTCCACCAGGGTCCAGGCCCCTAGAACATGGCGGGCCATCTTGTAGTGCCAAGGGCTGCATTAGGCAGCCGCTGGCACCTTCTCAGTTTAGCTTCAGAGCTTGGGTGAGGGATTCACCCAAGTCGGATGGTGCATTTGTTAAGATCTGGGGAGCAAGTATCAGAACATATTCAAGCTTGCTCAGGAATAAGGGGGATTTGTTAGAAGGCTACTGGGGTATCACTGAACCCCAGGACAGGAATGCTGCTGGGAGCCCAGGAATGGCTGGCACCAGGGATGCGAGTCTTGTGGGGAACCCAAGAAGTCCCCGCTCTTCTTTTTTTGCTTTTCCCGAACATCTGCTTTATTCTCACTCTGTAGACTTCCTTCTTCTTCTCCTACTCCACATGGTGGAGTGTCATCTTTCTCTTCAAGAAAGCAGCCAGGTGAAATCTCTTGGCCCCAGTTGCAAATTCTTTGGAGAAGGGGCTCCTTGGTCTAACTTGGATAATGTGCCCATCTTTGGCTGGGTGGGAGGTAAGGCACATCATACATGCAAGTCTGCTGTCCATGAACCATGTGAATGGGGGTGGGAAGGGCAGCACTCAAAAGAGGGATGCTGGGCTGATAATCCAGGCCACGTCCACTTCTGATTATTTAGTTCTTCTTCTAAGTGGATGCATTTTTCTTCCTTCAATATTCTACATATACTGGTAACATCAGAATGCGCCATTATAGCCGATTTGTTGTCACACACTTCTAAGAGAAATATTTAGGAGCAACAGATCTTCATAGGTTTGAAGACCTGATGGAAGAAAAAGGAATAGACTTTTGGGTGACACAAGAAGATGAATTTGGATGAACCGTGGATATTCAGGGAGGCAGTTTCAAACCCAAATAAGGAAGAACTTACCAACAGTTCGATCTGACCAAAAGATGGGGTAGCCTGCTTTTCATTTTTGGAGTGGAAGCGCATGTCTTTTATCTCCTCTGGCTTTGAGATCCTCTGATGAAAGTAGGACGTATTCAGCAAAACGTGTATCACAGGAATTCCCTGGTGGTCCAGCGGTTAGGACTCCAAGCTTTCACTGCCGAGGGCCCAGGTTCAATCCCTGGTTGGGGAACTAAGATCCCACAAGCCACGCGGCGTGGCCAAAAAACATGTATCGCAAGTATCATGAGGCTCAGTGTCTGTCACGTTCTCTGTGCCTCAGGTTCCTTGAGTCTATCACTGCGGGAAGGATTCAAAGATGATTCACTGATTTTTTCATTCATTCATTCACTCATTCATTCATTCATTCAACACATTTGTTTTAACAGTCTTCCTGCTTCCCAAGCTATAGTGTAGTGAAGGAAATGGACAAATAAACGCAACACAGTGTGTTAACTGCTACTGGAGCACATCTGAGCTGGCCTGAGATGGGTCAGGAAATGCCTCCCAGAGCAGAGAAGGTCTCACCCGAGCATTGACAAAGAACTTATATTAGCCAGGGAAAGAAGTGGGAAATGTACTCCAGGCAGAAGGAACAGTGTGTTCAAAGGCTCAGTGGCAAGAAGAGCATGTGGCCCAACCAGGAAACGGAAAGATGTTCTTTGGGCTGAAGCATGAAGTTCATCAGGGAGTGTGCCTCTCACCGTAGCCTTGGGAGATGGCAGGTGCTCAGGAATACCTTCTGGGCGAGTTCAAGAGTCTGAATTTTTATTCCCAAGACAATGAGGATTCTAAGGAGGGAACTAGCCTGATGAAATTTGCATTGGTATCCACATCTGTTGGCTCCCAGCCATCTGGGAGTCCAAGTGATGAAATGGAAGGAGTACTGACTGGGCGTCTAGAGGTGTGGTCAGATTCTTTCCTTTTAATCAGCCATGTAGTCTCTTGGATGGCAGTTAGGTTTGGTCTAGACCAGTGGGTCTCAATCAGTCCCTGGGGACATTTGACAATATCTGGAGACAGTTTTGGTTGACACACCTGGGAGAGGGGTGCTCCTGGCATCTAGTGGGTACAGGCCAGGGGCGCTGCTAAACCTCCTGCTAAACCTCCTATGCTAGGAGGGCCCCTAGCATAACACAGAATTATCAGCCCCAAATGTGAGTAGTGTGGACAACAGACCAGCATTGGTGTCACCTGGGACTTTGCTAGAAATGCAGAATCTCAGGCCCCAGACCCACTAAATCCAACTCTGCATTTTAATGAGCTCCCCAGGTGCTGTGAGTGCACATTCAAATCTGAGAAGCACTTATTTAGTTGAGTCCTAATGCCCATCCCCTTGGATACCCTGGATGCCAAGGGTCTGTGAAAGGGTGGGTAAGGAGTATCAGTCCCACATGCAGATCTGCTGGTAATGGTGTTTGTTCCCAGGTGTGTCTTCAACGAACGCTGGACCTCCATGACACCTACGGCGTGCAGTATACCTTCGGCTTGCCGGGTCTACTCGGAGGGATCACCAACATTGTGCTGACGGCGCTTCAGGTCAAGTGGACCAAGGTTTCCACGTAGGTCACTTGGCTCAGCCCCTTATCACCCCATCCAGCTCAGGAAGGAGTGTGCCCAGAGCCCCTGGCCGGGGAAGGGGGGGTGGTGCCCAGGGCCGGGCAGTCAGAGGCCTCAGTGAATATTCGTTGCCCAACTTATTCTGAAATTCTGCCCAGCCCCTACTCTGTATGGACTTATCACCTGTCCAGGCCCCTTCTTTCTAAAGCAGGCAGCTTAGGTGCAGGGCAAAGGCAGACAGTCCCGAGTCCTCCCCAAACGCAGGCAGAGCAGGCGATCAGGCTCAAGCCAACTGAGCCTGTGTTTCAGTCCCTGGTGGTTTAGGTTGTGGTGAAGTGTGCCGTGGGGTCTTGGCCTCTTACTAGCTGGGCCATGCTACCTAACCTCTCTGAGCCTCTGTCACCCGATGGTAAATGAAGATAATGATAATTCCTCCCCTCCTAGGGGTGTTGGGTGCTACTTGAGGCCAGGTACTGTGTGGTTAAGAGGATTTGATATGTTAATGTAGGAAAATGCTGAGTACAGCCCATCCCTGAGACCCAGAGAGGGAAGGAGCTTGGCTAAGGTCACGCAGTGAGGTGGGACCGTGGGTCTCCGGACCAGAGTCAGGTCCTGTGCCCCCCAGACAATGGACAGCAATGATCAGAACCCTGGCCATCACCTTCTGGAAGTTATCTTCTTGTTTCTTTCCTTTTTTTTTTTTTTTTTTTTGCGGTGGGGGGCAGTTGTTTATCTTCTGAATGTGACTCACATATAATGGAAGAGTAACTTGGGCATAGGGATAGATTTTTCCAGATGAACTGAGTTAGTGATAACAATAATAGTATTACTGATGACAGTACTGTTTGACTGCTTTCTAAATGCTAGGCATTATGCTAAAATCCTTACGTCATCATCTCATTCAATCCTCACAACCACCTGGTGAGGTATTATTAGCTTTCCCTAAGAAATGATACTTCGGGGGAGTTAGCTGTCCAAGGTCATGTGGCTGAAACCTGGCTGTAAAGGTTATGAGCACCTGCGGTGGGTGATGAGAGCTCATCGTTGTGGAGGTATCTCAAAGAAATCATGGAGGTCTGCATCCCTCAGTTCTAACAAGAGAGACGACCATAGCCCCAAATTATAGGAATCTTCTGTGAGCAGGTGAGATATACCTCCATGAGCTGCTTGGGGGTGAAGAGGATCCCATTTGGGGGTGGGGAGGGGATGGTCTGTGGGAGGCAGTGCATCTCTGTAATGGACTCCAACGATGTGCCTGCCACTGCTTCAATAGCTGTGCGACTCTCAGCAAAGCTTTTTCCTCTCTCTGGGCTCCTGAGTTCCCCTCTGTAAAATGAGGGGTTGATCTAGCAGGGTCCTACACTCAGATACCTGTAGGGACCAGGCAGGTAAGGTTAAAACTGAGACCGGTGAGGGGAGGAAACTATGGGCATTTGCTCTTCAGTGCCGGGCAGCTAATACCATGCAGGGTCCCAGGATAAGTGTTGCCAGATCTAATGACTTTTCAAAAGTCAGAAATCCAGAGTTTTGCATGTACTTCCCAAGCATTGGCAAAAGATTCAAAATCACTAGAAACATTGTGTGGGCCAAATTCTGCTCGTGGGCTGCCGACCTGGAACTTCTGCACCACCTACCCTTCTATCCCCCAAATTCTGTGATTCTGTGGCTCTCCTAGAACACTGGCTCTCAACAGCATCAGCATCACCTGGGAACTTGTTTGAAATGCAAATCATACCCCACCCCAGACCCACACAATTAGAAATCTGGGGGCAGGCCCAGCAGTCTGAGTCTGTTTTAAAGAGTCCTCTGTGTGATTCTCATACAAGCTCAAGTTTGAGAACTATTGGCCTACAGCAAAAAAAAAAAAAAAAAAAAAAAAAAAAAAAA